>NC_043706.1:68880241-68991739 GCF_006229205.1 Suricata suricatta | reverse complement strand
ACATATGCAATTATTTTCCATCATTTACAATACAGTAGTTACAATGACACTCCAAATGGATAAGCAAAGTAAAAAATCAGAACCCCAACTTCTATTTCATGTAATTAGACTTATACAGAAATTAGAAGGTTAAGTAACAACTAGTTAATCACCTAATTTCACAGCTATCTGAAGTGGCAATCATTATATAGCAGCTTATTATGATACATTCAAGATAAATGATACAATTACTTGCCCATAAGCTAAAACACAGCCAGCTTAATTCCTTTCCTTAAATTCCACCTCTATACTACAATATACTTGAGGTCCATGCAAAAAAGTAGCTACCTTTTATATAGGAAATGGATGATTAACTCTTTGGTGCTGTAAAAGCAACTTCATTTAAACATAACCATCCCCACCCCCAAAAAAAGAAGAGGAAAAAAAAAGTAATGAAAATAATAAGGGAAAAACACAAGACACACTTCCTAGGGGGAAAAAAAAACAACAACAATAAAACAAAAAAAACCCATCATTTAATTTCTGTCCTTGACTGAATGTATTAAATAAGCAAACACCACCAACAAGCAAAACAAGTACTACAATGTAAAAATATTTAAAAAAAAAAACCCTCTCACATGCATAAATGAAAGATTGCACACAAAGAACTCACATCTTCTCAAGCTTCAATAGTAAATATTCTGCTACTATGTATTAAATACTACATGCTTTGCCCAAGCTAAGATGAAACCACATCATAAATCAATAAGCATTTTGCATTTTCTTTCAATATCTACTCAAAGTCATGCCTACTGCACCTCTAAACATTTCATTAAATCCAATTATACAGCAAACACTCCCAAAATAAACTTAGATTGTATTGCAGTTTCACTTAACAGTATATAAAACGCTGTGTTGTGACAAGTATCAACTATCCATTAGATACTAAATCAATTTTTCTTAAGTATTACTAACTGCTTGCTTTTTTTGAAGCTAGATCATTCTGAAAGTTTCCTGTTAGACCTATGAGTGCAAACATATGGTATCTGTCCTTCTCTGCCTTATTTCGCTTAGCATGACACTCTCGAGGTCCATCCACTTTCCTACAAATGGCCAGATTTCATTCTTTCTCATTGCCATGTAGTACTCCATCGTGTATATATACCACATCTTCTTGATCCACTCATCAGGTGATGGACATTTAGGCTTTTTCCATGTTTTGGCAATTGTTGACATTGCTCATAGCAGCACTTTCTACAATCGCCAAATCATGGAAAGAGCCTAAATGTCCATCACCTGATGAATGGATCAAGAAGATGTGGTTTATATATAATGGAATACTATATAGCAATGAGAAAGAATGCAATCTGGCCATTTGTATGTAGTAAAGTGGATGGACCTCGAGGGAGTTATGCAGAGAACAGATACCATATGTTTTCACTCATAGGTCTAACAGGAGAAACCTCACAGGGGACCATTAGAAAATGAAAGGCGGGGGAGGGGAAGAGTTAGGGAGAGGGAATGAGGCAAATCTTAAGAAACTCTTAAATACTGAAAACAAACTGAGGGCTGAAGAGGGAGGGGGGAAGGGAAAGGGGATGATGGTCATGGAGAGGGCACTTGTGGGGAAGAGCACTGGGTGTTATATGTTATATGGAAACCAACTTGGTAATAAACTATTTTTTAAAAAAGGCTTAGATAAAAATATTTATTACAAGATTCACATACCTTATTTCATAAGCAAATAAAAGCAATTTCTCTCTACTAGTAATAATTCTTATCAAATAGTTTACTTATATAATAGGTGGTTAACATAATTATGCATTTGTTTTAACACCATTGTCCATTTTCAGAAGTAAAAGGAATGTAACAAAGCAGTATAGAGTGGGGGCAGCACAAACCAAATAAAACAGAAACTTAGGGAATGTAGTAAAAGGGAAAACTAAGCCTTAGATGTTACTATAGTCCCAAGAATATCAATCTGTTATAATGCAGTACAATAATTATCCTTCATCACATTTAGTTATTAAGGTTGACATCTTTTTCTAAAGGGAATCTTCCATCCAAAGATGCATATTTAAAAAAAATATTAATAAAGACTAGTCTCTAGGTACCAGACTTAGCTATACCACCCCCAAAATACTGAGACCTCCATTATTATCTCTCTGACTACAGATAAACCACCAAATTTTCTTTCAACTGCAAACTTACTCAATATATTTTGTCTAGAATTTGATTTAAAAATATCAAATGTGTACATCATGTATCATATGGAATGTGTTATCAGCATTTCTGGGAGCAACTCAGCTATGCTACACATTTGGCACTTAGGATTTAAAAATGATTAAGAAATGGCTTCTATCTTCTGACAGTTTACAAATTTTAAGAATTTAAACATATCTGACTGATAGTGGTTAAGTATACATTTAATTAGAGTAGTAAATTTCACAATTTAAGCATTTTAGGGTAGCAAAAGACAGGCTTAGATAGTAATTAGGGAGCTCAATAAAGTAACAGATCCCTTTGAGAGTCTGACAGAAACTATAGATTGTCCTCCAACCCTACACACCAAACTGCACACAGAATTTCAGAGACGTGCATACTTCCTGAAAACCCATTCATAACCTTGTCCAAAATAATCAAAATTTTGACCTTGACTACTACCATACTGCAGTGGTAAAATTTCTTTCTTTTTTACAGATAACAAAATTTGAGATTTTCAATATTTGTGTTTTAAAGATAAAAAATTTGTAGTTGCTGTTGATAGGCCATAATACTTCAACAAGTGTTTTATTAAAGGCCTTGCCAAACTTATTCGAACAAATAAGGAGGAATTAATGTTCCTAGGCAGAAAAGGAAAGGTTTTTTAAAAAAGGAATGTTGTTGTTTTTTTTAAAGTCACCTGACAGTGAACAGGATAGATTAGAGATGATTCAGATAACTAGGACTCAGAAATCATGTAAATAAAAGTTCAGTGTTCTCAAACCATTTCCTGAGCTGTTACAATGCTCTTCTCTAACCTCAATCCCAGGAAATACATGCCAGTGCCTGAGCCCTGCTTTGGGCACCGTGATGGGGATTCTGGCTGAACCAAACCAACAGTGATAACGTGTGCATCACAGGTAATAAACGGGATTAGGGTTGGAGCAGAAACAAGACAAAGGGAAACAGTAACATGCAGCCAGAGGACAGACTGAGCATGGATCCAAAAGCCCCAGAAAATGAGAAAAAGAAAAGACTAAGGAATGGGCAGGCTAAAAATACGATGAAGAGATTGCCATGGTTCTATCCAAAATGTCCAGACTACAAAGAATCAAATGAACAAGATTTATAGACGCTTCCACAGCAGTTTACTGTTTTTTTTTTTTTAATTAAAAAACCCTACCATATAATGTTACAATTTTATTTTGGTATTTAGTACTATGAAACCATTGTACAAGGAATGCTCATCTAAGCACTAACTCAAGTATCTCATATGCTTCTCTTGCACAAATACTAACTGAAAAAGCCACTTTCCTTTAAACACTTCCTGAATCTAATAAATAGCACAAACATGATGTCCATGCTTATATCTCTGGATTATCTGTTACAAGTAGAAAATATGTATAACAAATATTCTCTCATTTACACTTACGTGGCATTCTTTCCCCATTCTCTCACTGATGGAACCTTCATGCCTTTAGCCTCAACTTTCTACGTCATAATGTATGATTTACTACCAGAATGTGAGTTACAGCACGAAGTTAACCATTTTTCAAATTTGGACTTGACATTTTCAAATTACCTTGTGATAATTCAAATTGTGCAAAAGATATATGCACAAAAGCAAATTTCTTGCAGTTTGCCCTGGCCATCTGAAAGTAGTCCCGTGCATCATCTGGCTCTTGAATACTGTAATAAAGATGGTAGAGTCAAATTTTAGGAAAAAGGACACACAGCTACCTGAGTTTGATAAGTCCTTATTCAATTTTCCACAGGACATAGGATTCTGGTTTTTTTCTGTGTAAAATTAAATACTAATAAGTTAATTTTTAACACCTTTTTAGGCAGAGGCCAGAATATATAACTTTTGTGGAAATAGAGTTTACAATATCCACTTGTTAATAATAAACAAGAGGATTTGGTTAAAAAATATTAATTTTCTTACAATTAATCCTAAAAACATGTCTTTTATAATGTAGTTATGTGCTATATAAAGTAGTTAGTTAAATGTAGTTCAAAAGTGAATACGTACGCTTTTAATTCAGCAAATCTCACTTGAATTTGAGCAAAACTCTCATTTTGGCCATATTTATCTGGAGGAAGTGCTTCAATTGCTTGACTGTAACGACCAATCAATTTATTTAAAAGAGCATCAGTCAGAGGGACACTGTTTTTCTCTAGTTTGAGCAACAAATTCAACCAGTCCTCTGGGTTGTTTGCCATCATCATGATTTGGTTGACAGTTCCCGAGTTATCTGAATAAGAGGAACAAAAGATGCCACACTTTTGTTTTTTGAAAAAAAGATGCACTTTTTCTTCAAATTACAGCTAGTAATTTATATTCATAGTCTAAACATACACAAACTCCTTAAAATACCTTTTTAAAACTTTAGCAATTTATATAAATGTAAGCAACTTATTTACTGCATATATGTCTTCATAAAGTGTTTATTTTACTCCAAAAGTTCTATATTCTGAAAAAAAGAAAAATTCTAGAAATAAGCTTTTTTATAAGTAGCTTTAAATATTCCATATGTAAGGACGCCTGGGCAGCTCAGTCAGTTAAGCGTCTATCGATTCTGGCTCAGGTCATGGTCTCACAGACTCATGAGACGGAGCCCACCTCAGCGCAGGGCAGGTTTGGGATAGGATTCTCTCTCCCTCTCTCTACCCTCCCCAATTCACAGGTGCGCGCGCTCGCTCGCTCTCAAAATAAATAAATACTCATAAAAAAACTATGTAGTCTAAAAAAATTTTATGCTGTAGCAGCCTAATTGTATTTCAGCACCCTAATCTCCAAAGAAAACCTAAACCTCCCCCACTACCACCTCTAACAAATATTTGTTAGAAAATTCATCAACGATTTTTTCGTTAAAAATTTTAAAACGTATTGCCCTATTCCTAACATAATCTTCTTTACAACCTCATCCACCCAACATTATCTCCATAGACTTCAAACTTACCTTTAATCCAATTAAACAAAATCAGTTTATAAAAGATAAGTAACTGCTATGATTATTTTCTTCTCCCTCCAAGTTACCCATATTTCTCCACAGAGACTGTAATTTATTTTTTTACATGCTTTACTGTCAATTGTTTTAAAAAGACAAATTGAATTAATGTCAGTCTCCTGTTCAAGGTATTTTAGTCAGTACTAAACATTAAATTCAGATTTTCCAGAGAAATATCATTCCTTCTATCAGTTTCAGTTACCTTCAATAAGAGCTAAATCTATGCTTTTACAAAATTACTGTTTCTGCTTTCTTACTATAACATAACCTTAACTCTGCTTTTTTAATTTTATTTTTAATGTTTTTATTTATTTTTGAGAGAGAGAGAGAGAGAGAGACATGGCATGAGCAGGGGAGGGGCAGAGAGAGAGGGAAACACAGGATCTGAAGCAGGCTCCAGGCTCTGAGCTGTCAGCACAGAGCCCGATGTGGGGCTCAAACCCACGAACCACACGAACCGTGAGATCATGATCTGAGCCGAAGCCAGATGCTTAACCGATTGAACCACCCAGGCGCCCCTGCTTTTTTATTTAAAATTACTCCAGACCTGGGTGGCTTAGTTGGTTAAGCGTCTGACTTCAGCTCAGGTCATGATCTCACAGTTTGTGAGTTCAAGCCCCGCGTCGGGCTCTGTGCTGACAGCTGAGAGCCTGGAGCCTGCTTCAGATTCTGTGTCTCCCTCTCTCTCTGCCCTCACCTGCACTCTCTCTCCCTTTTTCTCAAAAGTAAACATTAAAAAAAATTTTTTTTAATTTACTCGGGACTAATATTAATTTCACTTTCCATTTTTTAAACCTCCCTTCCATTGCTTTCCTAACAAATCAGTCTACAAGATGTCTAAGAACCACTATCTATTTAGAACTTAAATTGTATCTTCCTATTGTTAGTGTTCATTTGATGCCAAACATATTTTACAATGCAGTGTAGTGCATACATAAACTCCTCCCATCTATAAATCGTGGTTTTAAGCATCTTTGGGTTTCTCTCAATACTTAGGATACTGCCTTATATCCCAGTTACCAATATAAGTATTTACATGTTTGGAGATGCCTGAGTGGCTCAGTCCATTGAGCATCCGACTCTTGATCTCAGTTCATGATCTCAATTTGTGGGATCTGGCCCCAAGTTGGGCTCTGCGCTGATAGCGTGGAGCCTGTTGGGGATTCTAACTTTCCCTCTCTCTTTGCTCCTTCTCAACTAACATGTATACACTTTCTCTTTCTCAAAATAAACAAACTTAAAAAAAAAAAGGTATTGGTACACCTGGGTGACTTAGTTGGTTAAGGAGCCAACTCTTAATTTCAACTCGGGTCATGATCTTATCTATCATGAGATAGAGCCCTTGTGTCAAGTTCTGTGTTGACAGCGAGGCGTCTGCTTGGGATTCTCTCTTCTCTCTCTGCCCCTTCCTGATTTTGTCTCTCAAAATAAATAAACCTTAAAAAAAAAAAAAAGAAGTATTTTCACATTTGAATATGCTAAGGTTATTTTTTTTAATGTTTTAATGTTTGTTTATTTTTGAAAGAGAGACAGAGCAATGAGCTGAGGATGGGCAGACAGAGGGACACACAGATTCCAAGGCAGGCTCCAGGCTCTGAGCTGTCAGCACAGAACTTGACACAGTACTCAAACTCACGAGCCCGTGAGATTGTGACCTGAGCCAAAGTCAGATGCTTAAGCAACTGAGCCACCCAGGCACCCCATGACCTAAATACTCATCTTGGTGTTCAAGCTTTGTTAACATTATTTAAATACATATAACAAAGTATGGTGACATTCTCCTAAAATTTTGTTTTAACACCAAAATGATCGGTTTCTAGGTTGTTTCAAGTGAATATTATCTGCCATCTTGACTAGACTTCAGGTTCTTCCATTTATTTTCAATCCTTCACCCATTTAATGATCAGTATAGATATAACAAACTTATCCAAAGGTCACTTTTCAAACAACCTCAACAGTGTGAAATATAGAAAGAATTAGGCTTCTAAGCTAACTTTTCATAAAGCTAGGGTATTATTAAACTTTGGGCACGTTTTACTTATTAATCATCCAATAAATATTTAAGTACTTATTGCATGTCAGGCACCATTCCAAGCTCTGTAGATATAACAAAACAGATAAAAATCATGCCATCGTGGAGCTTACATTCTAGTGGAGGTGACAGACAATAAACAAATTCATGAGTAAATTAGATATATGATTAGTGCTATGGAGACAAATAACAGATAAGGAAGAGAGGCGACACATGCCCACACCAGCAGGTTGCTATTTTAAATAGGTGGGTAAGGAAAGGTGTCACTGAGAGGACCTTTGAACAGACCTGGAAAAGGAAAGGGTAGACAGTTATCTGGGGAGTGGTGTTTAAGGCAGAGAGCAAGAACAAAGGCACTGGGGTAGGAGCTGGCTTACCATATAGGAAAGAGAGCAGGGAAGCCATTGTGGCTGGAACAGAGTGAGCAAGGGAGAACAAGAGAAAAGGGGTAGTAATAGGAAGATTCTCCCCTATCAAAAATTAAGTGTTTGACTTTAAGTTTATACATAATTTCATTGAGACTGGTGAGGTCTTCTGAGTTTACAGGAAGAAAAGAATGGAATAAAATGGCATATCTACTGCTGGCAAGGGTATCAGCAGAAATAACAGCTGACAATAATGGAAGAGTTAAGAGCACACTGTAATAAATTATATTAAGTTTCCTTTTTTAAGAAAGCAGAAAATTGTGGAAATGCTGCCACACAGAAAGGTTAAATTATATGGGTGCCTAAGTCCATTAAGCATCCAACTCTGGCTTAGGTCATGATCTCAAGACTCGTGAGTTCAAGCCCTGCGTCAGGTTCTGTGCTGACAGCTCAGAACCTGGAGCCTGCTTCAGATTCTGTGTGTCCCTCTTTCTCTCTGCCCCTCCCCTGCTCACGCGCTGTCTCTCTCAAAAATGTATGGACATTTTAAAAAAAGAGAAAGGTTAAAGTATAAGGTGTCTATAGTCTAACTGGTAAAGAACAATTACTGAGAAAATTACAATTGTGAATATACAAGGTTAATACTTCATTCCTTTAGATTAGAGGACACTCAAAGAAAAGGAACCCACCTGTAGTATCAGCAGAGACTTTATTCAAGCTTAGCTCATCAGTAAGGTCTTCATTTTTAAATTTATTTTTAATATCTCTCACTTTGTTCATTATAGAATCAATCGTCAATTCTCTCCCACTTAAGTCCTCAGCCTCCATTTCTAAGGCAAAAAAAAAAAGTGAACTGATCATATCATTCCTTTTAACTAGCATTAAAGAAAAAAAATGTTTCAACTGGTCTTTTTTTTATCCAGAAGACTATAGCATTAGTTACACAAACACATCTAAACACAGATTAGAGTAGTATTTGTGAAGCTATGTGTATAAAAACAGCACATCCTTGCAATTTGTCCAGCAAGGTTTCCAACAGGCCACGTACACCTTTTCTTCCCAAAAGAACTTCAACGAAGTCAGAGCACAACACAGATATTGCTACCCCTCCTTGCTTTCAAACTTTCCATTTTTCTTCCACACTCTCCTTTCACTCTTTTTCCAGAGTTATTTTCTCTGGGCCATCTGCAAATTCACTTATTTTTTTTTTAATGTGAGGGAATGTTTGCTTGGATTCTGGTAATGACATATAGACATAAAGAATATTTTTGGTAACGAAAATAACCATTCTTTTATTCACCTGCTGTATGCCAGTAAACCTGCACACTGCAAGTGCTTCCAAAGCAGAATATTTACAACATCATAATCCTTTATTGATAAATGGGATACCAGTAGGCTTGTTCTTACGCCTGTCTAGCATAATTATGATTTGCTATCTCAATCATTCTAAAACCAAGAATCTACTGTATTCTTACACTACTCAGCACTTGCTCATCTGCATGGTGGTGATGTTGCAAAGTGTCTGCAGTCGTTCTTCCTATCAATCTCAGGTTTGTGATTCTCAGACATTAACCTAGTAACCCAGGGTAACTGATATCAAGCCCGCCCCGACCTCGAGTTTGACAATGAAAAGGGGTGATAAAGTAGACAGCTAGATACCACTATTTTAAGTCAAGTTCGAAAGATAACTGTCAGAACGGTGCCACCAACTCCTTACTCTTCTAAAACATAAAACGAGAGGGCGTGTCTTATGGGAGAGGATTTCCGGTCCCCCAAACCCTCCCGAGAAGCCACACCCGAGGTACACACCCACCTCTTGCTTCCAGGGTCAACAAAATCTCCCTCCCCACCCGCTGGATAGGCGGAAGCAGCGAGACCTCCCCTCCCCCTCCAGTTCGTTAAGCTGCGCCCCGGCTCCTACCAGGCTCTGAGTCCTCCCTGCCTCGTCCTCACCACTCACCGACCTCGCGACTAAACAGCCTACACACGGGCCGCGGCGGTTCTTCTGTGTGCCGGCAAGGGAGAACGCACCGCCAGAAAGCCGAGTTGGGAAGAAAAGATGGAATCGAAAGCCCTCTCCGCAAACACGTTTGAATTTCCCCGCCGCTACCTCCGTGTCTGCTCATTGCTCAGTTCTCGTCACGTGAAAACGTCTGCTGTGATTGGCTCGTGTGCGTAGGGACTGCCCCGCCCCCAGTGATCCGCAGCCAGGGTCTTGGGAGTGTCTGGCGCTCTCAACACTGCGGTAGGGAGGTGCTCGAACTCCGTGGGCGTTCTGGAAGTGTCTTTGAGCAGGCTTTCCTGCACCTCCCTTGTTTAACCAAGCCAGATTTTTGCCGAGAAGGGAACATCCCTGGGCGGAGCTACCTGGTGAGAGGAAAATGGTGATGGGGCGTTGCTCGGGATCTAAAAGACGCCCTGGGAGCCGGCCCTTTCCGCCCCTTGCCGCCGCACTGCCACCCGATTCTGTCCGTCACTCTCCCCACTGCCTGGCTGAGGGAGGAGATGTCACGAAAGGATCGTTCGCAGAGCTGCTTTTAACCCTGCGGCCAGCTCAAGAATCTCAGTCCTTATTGTCGTTGAGCTTCAACTTACCGCTTTTCCGCCATCCTAAATTTAGTAACTCCGCGCATCCTCCTTAAGCCAAGGCCTTTTGTCAGAATTCGGCACACACTTACGAGCTGTAGGGATTCTAGCGCCTTAACTTGCCCGATCAGCCCCCTCCCTCCGAGTTTGTCCCATTTGAGAGCTCAAGTGCCCTCAGGGAAAGGGCGCCTCCCTAGTAGTATACTCGTGCTAGGCTTCTGCTACTGAAGTGGCTTTGTGATCCAAGGCAACACTTTTCTCTGCCAATGGGAGACATGTCTTTGTTGTACCAGCATTAGGACAAATGCAGTATGGTGGAATGGGCTGGTTGAGTGTGTGTGTGTGTGTGTGTGTGTGTGTGTGTGTGTGTGTGTGTGTAGAAGCTAACTATAGCTATCATGTAACTCCAAAGCTGTCCTTAGAACCCTCACATTCGCAGCTCTGCTAGCCACTTAGCCAGCAAGAAAGCCTTTCCGCAACCAATGCATCTTTCCATTTGTACTGGCTCTGTGATCTTACTTCAGCAGAGCAAAAATCATCTGTTGTAGCACGGTTGGCTAATCGTTACCTTTGCATCATTGCAAGGAATTTTTTTAATTGCAAGGAATTGATTATTCCACCAATTATTGTTGATCTCTTGGGGCCTGATTTTAAAACCTGTATTTTCCTAAAAATACAGCTGCTGAATAACCTCACCCTAATACTTCTTTCTGTACACTTATTCCTTTGGTGATCTCTCGTCTTAATTTTTAAATATCAGCTAGATGCTAAATGTATCTGTCCAGCTGAACTCTCTTCCCTGAATTCCAGACTCATATTCATTGACTACTTAATATCTCCACTTAAGTGTCTCACAGGCACCTAAAACTCAAAATGTGCAAAATGAGCCCCAGGCCTTCTCCTTTACCCCCCCCCCCAACCTGTTTCTTACAAAATCTCTAAAAGGTAATTTCATTGTGCTAACTTTTAGGCCAAAATCATTGGTGTCATCCATGGCCCTGTATCCAATCTGAGAGCATATTGTGTTAGGTCCAACAAGGTACTGTTAGAATCTTACCACTTCTCCCCACCTTCACTGCTACCACCCTAGTCCATCACTCACTTGGATTTGTGCAGTAGCCTCCATCCAGGCTAGTCTTGTTCCTTCTGCTTTTGCCTCACTTCAATTTATTTTCCAGAGCAACAGAATATTCTTAAGTTACATCATGTCACTCCTTTGATCAAAACCCTTCAGAGGTCCCTGTCTCACTCAGAATAAAAGCCAAAGGTCTTTACAGTGGTCTAGAGCTGCACTGTTCAATATGGTAGCTACTGGCTACATATATGTGGCTATTAAGCGTTTGAAATGTGGCTAGTGCAACTGAGGAACTGAATTTTTAAATTAATGAACCTAATTAATTTCAACTTAAAAACTGATATTCAGTGCAATTATTGGAAGACTTTTAAGTGTGTTTAGAACCTGAGAATGTGAATCTACTTGTTCACCTGTAAATCTTGTGAGATCTAAATGCAGATTAAGTACTTTCAATGAAAGTGCTTATGTGTTGTAAGTGTAAATATACACTGGATTCTGAAGAAAATGTGAAAGTATGAAAAAATAATGTAAAGCATATTATAGATAATGTAAAAAATTGATCACTGTTTGAAATGATATTTTTGATATAATATGGTAAATAAAATATATTATGAAAGTATCCCTTGTAACAGACCAGAGGAGATTTATATGACAACTAAGTGCAATATGGTATCAGGGATTGCATCCTGGAACAGAAAGTGGGCATTAATGGACAAACTGATGAAATCCAAATAATAAATAACCATGGATTATTTAATAGAAATGTACCAGTGTTGGTATCTTAGTTTTGACAAATATACCATGGTAATATAAGATCTTAACAATAAGGAAATTGAGTGAAGCCTATATACCAACTCTCTGTATTACACTTGCAACATTTGTAAACCAATTGTTTTCCAAAATAAAAAAATTATTGAAATTTAATTTCACCTATTTCTTCTTACTTTTTAAATATGGCTAATGGAAAATTCCATATGTGATTTGCATTGTATTTCCAGCAGTGGTCTATAAAATCCTATAGTTTTACTTATCTGACCTACTTAGTTAGCCTATTTATTTTCTGACTCTCCGACCCCTACCCCACTAGAACGTAAACTCCATAAGTGCAGGAATTTTTGTCTACTTTGTTCATTACAGTATCTTTAGTGCTTAGAATGGTATCTGATACATTGTAGACACTCCATAAATGTTAGCTGAATACTAACATTTGCAACCATTAGAGTATTTCAGAATCCTATTTCTCCTACTAGTAGACTTCTTGGGGACAGGAAAGTAACCATGTAAACTTCCCCAAAAGTGCTCAAAGAACCTTTGTACACTGTCCTACACAATTCTCAGCAACTATTTATTGACAGATTATCATTACAAGTTATTCAGAAACAAAAGTAGGTAACATTCTTGGCTAAATGTCCAGCCAATATGGAGAAACACAGTCCACAGATTTATTCTCTGGAAACAACAAAAACTATATAAAGTAAATGAAATAAGCATTTTCAAGCATTAGACACCAAACAGCACCAGACAATGATCCATGAGGACAAGGAAACAAACAAATGAGCCCTAATATTGTCTGTACCTTAGTGTCTAGAGAGAGTTTCCAAGATGCAAAATAAGAAGGGGAAAGCCAGGCATTCCCTGGCATTCACCATAAGTTAAAGACATGGAGTTTAGGGGGGCGCCTGGGTGGCTCAGTTGGTTAAGTGTCCAACTTCCACTTGGTTCATGATCTCATGGTTTCTGGGTTCGAGCCCCACGTCAGGCCTGGAGCCTGCTTCGGATTCTGTGTCTCCCTCTCTCTCTCTGCCCCTCCCCTGCTCATGCTCTGTGTCTCTCTTAAAAATAAATAAACATTAAAAAAGAATTTTTTTTAATTGTTTTATTTATTTATTTATTTTTTTTTTTTTAATTAAAAAAAAATTCTTAAGGGACGCCTGCGGGGCTCTGTCAGTTAAGTGTCTGACCTTGGCTCAGGTCATGATCTCCTAGTTCATGGGTTCAAGCCCCGTGTTGGGCTGTGTGCTGATAGCTCAGAGCGTGGAACCTGCTTAGGATTCTGTCTCCCTCTCTCTCTGCCCCTTCCCAGCTTGCACTCCGTCTCTCTCTCTCTCAAAAATAAAATAAAAACATTAAAAAAATTTTTTTGAAAAGAGATGGAGTTTGAGATGGCCAAGGCAGCTAATGTTCACAGAGCAGAGGGGAGCAGGGCAGAGAGAGAAGCACTGGCTGAGTACCAATGAGTGCATGTATCTTATTTTCCCCCAAGGCCAGGGGGAAATAATGGCTGAAAAGGTCAGAGAGAATAATCTCTAGAGTCTACAAATAGAAAAGGATAGTTCATGCTCACAGAGCATCAGGCAAAGGACTTATATATTGCCTCAGTACTGGAACAAAACTAGCCCTAGACTAAAGACTGCACTGCTCCAGGCTAAGGAAGGCTTGTTCTTAAGCCTTAAAAGGATCAGATTGTTTCCACATGATTTAACTGCATCCCCCCAAAAAAGCTCAAGAATATGTATAGAAATACAAGAAAATTCAACCAGATCAAATTCACAATGTCTGGCATCTAATGAAAACATTACCAGTTATTTAAGTAAGCAGGAAAATGTGTGCTTTAAACAACAAAAATGTGTTTCCCCACAGTTCCGGAGGCTGGAAGTCCAAGATTAAGGTTCTAAGTTTGTTGGTTTCCAGGGAGGCCTCCTTTCTCAGCTTGTAGATGGCCACCTTCTCATTATGTCCTCAAATGGTCTCCCTTAGGGTATGGATTGAGAAAGAGTGAGAGAGAGAGAGAGGAAAGTCTCTTCTTATAAGAACATATCATATTGGGGGTGTCCTAATGTGATGACTGTATACATTTTTTACTTTAACGTATGAATTTTAGGGGGAGACAAACATTCAGTCCATATGTTATATACATACATCAGCATGTATAGTGACTAATATACTTACAACTATATATAAAACTATGTATATAATTATGCAACCATACATTTATGTATATATATATATATATATATATATATACACACACAAATACACACACACATATCTTTAATGGTGGGTGAATGGATGAAAGGAAAATAAACATAAATGAGTAATTCCATCAGGAAGCCCCAAATATTTTGAAAATGTTTAGAAGATATTTTGAAAATGGAGTGGTGTTTTACATTTTAGCCTATTGGTGACTCACTCTTTCATACCAGCTAATTCAGCCTTCTGTTTCTTTGAAAAATCCACGTTCCTCCACTATTTCTGAGAGTCCCTTTGGTTTTGCACATGTGTTCATATATAACAATAGGCAGCCCCTACATAGTATTTGCATTGTCTTCCTTTGGCTGCTTCAATCACTCTTCCCAGGGTCCTATCAGGTCTGCAGGACATCTCTGCCATTACTAAGACTATTAAATCTCAAGTTTTATGTGTATGTTGCTAAATTCCTCAATATAGGGCTGTTCTGTGAAAGGTAGACTATAAAAGTTGACCTCCATGAACCTCATGGAAGAAAGAGTTGCTTAGTAGTTAGTCTTGGTATAGAAATCCTCCAGTGGGGAGGAAGAAACCAAAGCCACTCTGGTGTCTCAGGGAGTGTCCCATCTTATGTCCCATAGAGTAAGCAGAAGTTCAGATATTTGAGTCAAATGCAGAGACAGCACACATTAGTGTGAAGAGTGAGCTTGGTGGCAAGTGACTGAACAGTGCCAGCTTACATTTTCTCAGGACCAGGTCTTAAGAATTTAAGTTTCTTGAGGATTAAGGGGGAGTACTGTGAGAAAATGGAAATGAAAAATCTCAGCACCTGTTACTATAATTGCTAAAATCATGATTGTCCACTGCTTATAACATTAATAGCCTTCCTAGTAACTGAAAGCAAGGAGCAGTGCTCCTAAGCAAAGTCAAACATGGTGCATTATTTGGCCCTTCCTAATTCTCCAAAATCATCTCATCATAATTTCTTCTCTCACTAAACTCCAGCTTACTGGCCTCCCCTCAGTTCCTTGGACGCACAGAATTTCTTCTTGCCCCAGGGTCCCGCCTTTTATTATTGTTTTTGCCTGGAACATTCATCTTCCAATTGTCAGTGGTGGGCTATTTTCCGTCTTTTAGGTCCCTGTTTAAATGTTGCTTCTGCAGTGAGGCCTTTTCAGTTATTTGTCATCACGTCTATGCTTACTCCCTTCCCTGCACTTCACCCTATCTGCAGTTACTTATCTTTTTTTTTTTTTTTTTTCCAAAAGCAAAGGGCTTTATTACAGGTTTAGGCTCGCCAGGGCCTAAACTCGGGCTCACTGACTTTACCAGAGTGGTGGATCCATGCTGAGAGCCCAAACAAAGGTGGGGTAGGGCTTTTATGAGTTTGGGAAGGGGGAGTTACAGGAAATGGTGACATAGGTACAGTGATCCTATTATTATACAATATTATTGACAGCAGGTTTATCCAATTATAGCATTTAGAGTGTTACCCAATCACAGAGTAGACCCAGGACCCAGGACCCTCACATAGGGTGTAACTACCCTTACGCAATAGGCCTACCCTTAGGAATGTTAAACGTATTACAAGGATGGTCCCTCTTGCCTTGGGCAGTGTGTGCCCTTCTATTGTCTCAAACCTGCATCCTTACATTCCCCCCTCTGTCTTGTAATCCTGGGTCAGCTGAATTACCATTGTACCCCTAAAGCCTGGCATAGCCCTCCTTGGTGTAAGTGGAATTTCTTACCCTGTAAAGGGCATAGGGAATGAGAGGCTACCCAATTTCCGCCAGTCTCTATGGTTAATTTGGTAAGGGTTTCTTTCAGGGTTTCTAATATCTGGTGCTGCCTGGTTTACAAAAGTAAGAATGACAGCCAATTTCTTCAGGATCCTTGGGCGTATAAGTGCAATACGCCTTCATAATTCTTACTAACCTTAGCCAAATTGGTGGCCGTCTACCAGCCACTTGAGGACCCCCCCATTAGAGTCTGGCCCAGAGTGGCTACTAAAAGTTCAACCTGGAGATTCCTTATAAAAGGACCCAGCAAAACAAGCCTTATAAAGTCCTCATGAACAGTCTTTATTCTTGCTGAGCTTATGTAAATAATTAGGCCAGGGTTGTTAAGACTGGACTCATTCCACCAATGCTTTAGTTTTGATTTGCAGTTACTTATCTTTTATACATCTTCATGTTTATAATTTGTTACCCTTGTGTTTATTATCTACTCCTACCAAGTAAGCATTTTGAAATAAAAATCCTTCCTTGATTACTTGTTCATTATTATGTCAAAAACATTGAATGGTATCTAGCATGTTGTAGGTAGTTCAAAAAAATTGTGAAGGAATGAACACATCAATCTGTGTTGCTCACTAGGCTACAAGGTCTGTAAAGACTGGATTGAAACATGTTTTGCACAAAGGATATACTTAATAAATATGTGCTGAATAAAAATGAAATAAAAATAATAAGTCAAGGGAAACCCTTAAAAACCTAAGAGCCTAAGCCATTTTGACAAGATGGTAGTTAAATGTAGCAGCATCTTTCATCTGTGGTTATCGTGTGCCTCAATCTTGCTCTGAAGGGACCTCACCAGCTGACAGGTGTATACAGCATCACTTGAAGACTACTCAGATTTCAGATCTGATTACCCCTAGTTGCATAATGCTGGTCCTCAATCTTTAAGATGCTCCTTTTAGCATGTTTCAGAGTCATAGGAGATGTCTTACTTCTGATCAGAAACAAATCTATTCTTACTAGATACCACATTTCTCCTCTGACGGCCACCACTTATTTCCCAGATCCTGTTCCTCCAAGCATCTCCTTCTTCAGCAAACCCTGTTGCTACTCCACTGAGCACAAAGGATATTACAACATGCCATAGTTCCTAAAAGTTTGCAGAACTAAAACTTGGTGACCTGTGGCAAATTGGGGTTATCTGTCTCCAACTTGTAACATTCAATCTGAGGGGTCAAAAACAATGCAATAGATGTGTGTGTACGCCTTCATGTTTTATGAAGTGTTCAGTGAATGTTCTTTCAATTTTTACCTCCAGTCCTCATTTGTCCTAGGACCCAGACATGAAGATATGGGATGGGGCCGAGAACAGATTTGACATTCACAAAGCTGTAATCAAAATCTCTTTTTACTTCTGTTGACTAAGGGTTTGATACTGGGGAGTTCATTAGGTATTCCTCCTTCCACCCTTAGGATGAATTCTTTTCCAGGAAACTATAGCCCACTTTCAATTTGACTTCTGTCGGAAAATCTCACAATTTACCCCAAATGCCGAGTAGCCTAGGCAGGAGACAAAACTCAAGCTTGTTCCATAGGCTTTTCAGGCCCTGGGAAAGGAGGCTGCTCTCAAAATTTCCCAGACATGCTCAAACAGGTATGAGCCTATGGGAACTGCACCCCAGATTTACTATCCTGATACACAAGAAAATTTTTAAACGAACTCAGCAGTGACAAGCTTTCTTATCACATAAAGCCACCCCACACCCTTGGGAAGAAAGCAGCCAGCAGCAACAGAAGCCATAAGGCAGCAGCAAGAGCAATTTAAAGGCCACCAAAGGGAACACAAAGGCCAATCACACCAAAGGATATTCTATCAAGGGCGGGAAGGAATTTGGGCTTTGAACAATTTTGCTGAAATTCTTCCATGCTACTCCTCAAGTTGGAAACACAGGCTACTTGTTAATATATAAGTATATTGATGGGAAGGATATACACAGCATTAAAATACTTGCTTTATTTACATGATGGAATTGTGGTGCTTTTTCAAAATAAAGTTTGGTTTTTATATTTTGTTATTCTGTTTTCACAATGAAAGGGACAAGGAATAATGAAGATTACTGTTATATATCTGTAAGTCTACTTATTCTAAGATCATTAACACAACAATAACTTCTTATTCAAACCAAGAATTAACAATTATTTCTCTCTAATCCCTTGTTCAATTTGTAAATGTGTATGCTGAAAGCCATAACATAGGAATTGCAGAATCTCAGTTCATAAATTCAAAAGTACAAGAACTATCATATTTGTTTATAATCTATAAATCACTTGAAATCCAACTCCATGCCCTATTCTTACATGCTGGTGGGAAATTCAGCAACAATTGGGCTTGTACCTGTGTCTCATATATGACCAAGATTCTGGAAGCCTCCAGTCATCAATTATTTGCTCACAGTCATTACTGGAGAAGCGCTAGGACATTATCAGGGGATCTGCTGCTTTGGTCCACATTCAGGGCCCTGGAAATATTCAGCGAGGCTTAAAGTATCTGTGCTGAAGGTATAGCATTCTGTGTCCCCTCCAGAAAAGGCCAACTCCTCTAGGAATCTTGCTACCTCTTGCCTCTGAGGCAAGGAAATACTAAGGGACTGGTCACCTATTTGGAATAAATAATTTCAAAAAAGTCACCAATGTGAATTCCTAGAGGACATTTATAATAACGGAAACAAATATAATTAACTATGTAATACAGAGCTGTGATGATCAACATAATAAACAGTATTCTGAAATTCTAAAATAATTTATGCAGATTAAATATCAGGCACAGAGTGGTTAAAGATTTTTTTTCTGTTTGTCTTCCTATCTATCTATCTATCTATCTATCTATCTATCTATCTATCTACCTATCTGTCCTATTCACAATTATCTTCTAATTGTGTTGTCTGGGAGGAGCCTGAATTATCTGATTATCTGAATACATAAAGTGACTCAAGACCTCTCCTCATTTAATAAAAGAATCTAATACCTTATTTTATTCTAATATTTGGGTGCCTGAAGTCTTCTCCTTACATAATTAAATGTGCATCTTTTATTGATAGGTGCAATGTCTTAATATTTTCATATCATTCTCTTTTATTTCAAATCTTAAGAAAGGCTTTCATGGACTGAGCACACAGAAGCAGTGAGGCATTTATCTGGGGTGAGGAAACAGTCTCCCACCCAGAGCCTCTTGCACAACCATTTGTATACATGGTCTGATTAGAGTGCCACTTGCGCCACGGACATCCAGGATTATGACAGTAGTACCTGTCAGAGGCTCACTCCCTGATTTGCCTGATAGGACAGGGTTGCACAGGGAGTGTCAAACAGCCCAACTAGTCCTGTCTGGGTAGAACCCACAGATGGCTCATGCGTGAATAAGACAGCTACAAGAGTCCCTTTCTGTAAAAACACTCGATAGAAAATTGAGAGACACCTCCCCCATCAACTGTAGATGAGTGCAGGAAGGAGAGACAGGAAAAAAGCAGACATTAGTAGGTGGTAATTTTTTTTGACAACATTAAGTATCTTATAGGAAAAAAGTCATCTGATTATTTTAAATGAAAGAAGAGGGAAAGAGAAATAGGAATTCAAGGAGGGAAATATAGCACTCTTAGTAAGTGAAATTGATGAGGTTTAAAAAATTAAGTTTCTTTGGAACAGTATTTTAATAAAGTTTGGATATTTAATAGTTGGTGATTTAGGGGCACCTGGGTGGCTCAGTTGGTTAAGTGTCCGACTTTGGACCAGGTCATGATCTCACGGTTCATAGGTTTGAGCCCCACATCAGGCTGTGTGCTAATAGCTCAGAGTCTGAAGCCTGCTTCAGATTGTGTCTCCCTCGCGCTCTGTCCCTCCCCTGCTCATGCTCTGTCTATGTCTCTCAAATATGAATAAATATTAAAAAAAAATAATTGGTGATTTAGAGTTCTGAATTATAGTCATTTGGGAAAAATATATCTTATAATATAATCACATCAAATAAACTCATATCAATATGTAATGATAGCTATTATAGAAACCAGTCCCAATTCCTGAAGGAAATATTGAGTAAAACAAAAAATGGTAATGTTTTCTATTTGTAAATTAGTTTACAGTTTTCAAAGTGCTTCATTTTTTTAAATGTTTTCTTTTTATTTATTTTTGAGAGAGAGAGAGAGAGAGAGAGAGAGAGAGAGAGAGAGAGAGAGTGTCAGCGTGAGCAGGGGAGGGTCAGAGAGAGAGGAAGACACAGAATCTGAAGACAGGCTCCAGGCTCTGAGCTAGCTGTCAGCACAGAGCCCTATGCGGGGATCGAACCCACAAACCATGAGATCATGACCTGAGCCGAAGTTGGATGCTTACCCAACTAAGCCACCCAGGCGCCCCCAAAGTGCTTCATTTTGATCCTCATATCAGCTTATGAGAGAGGCATCATAGTTTTTTCATCATTTTGCAGGTAAGAGATTGAAGATTAGATCAGGTTAGTGACTTGTCCTGGGTTCTATGATTGGAAAATAGCAAAACAAAGACGAGGACTCTGGACCTTTGCTTCCAAGTCCATTTCTACTTTTGCCATAATGACCACTCATAATTCTACAGTTTTTGTCAACGAAAATACTTATTAATTTTCAAAATTGAGTAAAGCTTGTCCAGGGATAGGTATAATTCATAGTACTCTTCATATGGATTGATGCATTTTGTTGCTGTCCCTTCTCATGTATTGTTAAAATAATATGTGAGCCAACTTAATAAACAACACCACTCACAACTTTCCTTGGGTTCTCCAAGAGCCTTACTCCTCAATCATAGCTTAATTGGCAGATGGCTGAGTGTTCCATTTCAACAGCGTCCCTTGCTCCTACTCCACCCCTTGACCCAGTTTCTACTAAAGTTGGCACCATGGCCATGATATTACATATATTTCAGAAATTTTGAATTGGCTTTAAATCCATCTCAGCAATTGCCAACAAGGCTATTTAACTTCATCTGGAAAAAAAATAGGAAGACACGTATGCAAAGACATTGTTAGGTTTATTCTTTCCCCATGAATATCTTAGACTCACCCCCTTCCATCTAGGCCCAGGTGTATATGTGCAGATGAGTTAGCCTAGGTCACAGAGACCTTGAGAGGGCCATACGAATGTTGTCAGCTCTAAAGCTTCCCCAGAAACCACGGAAGCTCCACGTGATGTGCTTCCATGGAAAATACTCTGTTTACTTAGAAAGTCTTTGTTACCCTGGGTCTCTTTTATGATCAGTAAAGGTCCACCCCTAACAGTTGTGAGCTCCACAGCAAGAGTACAAATAGAGGCACACATGATCATATATATATATATATATATATATATATATATATATATGTGTATATATATATATGTCATATATATATATATATATATATGTCATATATATGGAAATATTTAAATGTTTTAAGTCAGGCTAACAAGCATAAGATGAAATATATTCTCTCTTACTGAAACAACAGTACATTCATAATAACAAAAATAAAATACATGTTTAAAGCTATTGCTGGCTGTTACCGACAGTTGGCAAAACATAAAAAAATGAATTTGAATTTGAATTTAATTACCATACTACATTTTAGGAACGTTTTTGTTGATGGGCCATAGATGTTTATAGTAATAAAAACATAAAACTATACAATTTATAAATTACTTATAAGTTGACTCATTCCACAAAATTATTTTTCTTACTTTCAATAGAAAAAGGTCACTCACTATATTATTCTAATTAAAATTTTTACATTATTTGTGTTCTATTGACAGTAAAGGCCTAAAATAGTAAATATTAATTGCAACTATGTTAAGAGTATAAAATTTGAATATATTTTCAGCAAAATTAAAATAAATATAAAAATTAAGATTGTTACATATATTTTTCTAAAGTCATTTTTTCTAAAATATTTAAATTGTATATATATTAAAATTAAGTCAAAATACAAATTCTAATCAATGCATATGAAAATTTTTAATCAAACTTGAAAAAATTTTTTTTAATGTTTCATTTATTTTTGAGAGAGAGACAGACAGTGTGAGCAGGGGAGGGTCAGAGAGAGAGGGAGACACAGAATTTGAAGACAAGCTCCAGGCTCTAAGCTGTTAGCACAGAGCCTGATGTGGGGCTCGAACCCACAAACTGCGAGATCATGACCTGAGCTGAAGTCGGACGCTCAACCCACTGAGCCACCCAGGCACCCCTAATCAAAGTTATTAAATGAAGTTGATTTTTCAAATCATCTTTAAACATTAATTAAATCTTACTAAACATTTTTATGAAAATAAGACTATCCATCCATGGACCTTGAGGACATTATGCTAAATGAAATAGGCCAGAGAGAGAAAAACAAATACTGTATGATCTCACTTATATGTGAAATGTTAAAATAAAACATTACTCATAGATACAAACTCAAAGATGCAGAGAACAGACTGATGGTTGCAGGAGGTGGGAGAAGAGGGGTGGAAAAATAGGTAAATGTGGTCAAAATGTATAAACTTCCAGTTAAAAAATAAGTTACTAAGAGAGTAGACCTTAAAAGTTCTCCTTACAAGAAAAAAAGTATGTATAACTATGTATGGTGACAGATGTTAACCCTGAAAGTAATGTCAGTTATATTTCAATTAAAACAAAAACAAAGCTATTCAGAATACTAGCATTGCATGTCCATTTAATTGTTAATAAAGAATCAGCATCGCATTTATAAATATTACGTCTAGATTAGTACCATCCAATAGTGCAAGGTTTGCACATAACTTCTACTTTATTACATTAAAATTTTTTCTACATTAAAATTGAAAAGTAAATATTTAAAATAATTGAAACTAATTCTAATAATATATTTTATTTAATTGAACATATTAAAATATTATTCTAACATGTAATCAATATAATTAATGAGGTCTTTTATATTCTTTTTTTCACACTGAGTGTTCAAAATTCAATGTCTATGTTACACTTATAGCCCTTCTCTGTTGGACTAGCTACATTTCAGGTGCCCCAGCAGCCACATGTGGTTAAGGCTACCATAATGGACAGCCAAGTGTACTGCTACAAATACCATATTAATTGGTAAGGGCCTTCTGACCCATACATTGAAACACAAAGAGAAGCAAGCAAATGGATGTTCCACATTACTGAGAATGATGTTAAGAGGAAGAGTTTGACTAATTAATTAGTCTTTCTCTAATCTAAGCACTTCTACCACTAATAGTCCTCTAAAGCCTTGTCCATCTCTGGTGTTGGCCGTGGCACAACCCATGAACTCTCATGGGTGCAGATGCCTTTTGTTTCAAAGATCCTAGAATAAGAGGTTTGGAGAAGCATCTCCTTGGGGCTTGAATGGGGTTAAGAACCAGAGTGGATGTTTAGGGTTACAAATCACACAGTGCAAAGCCAAGTACTAGATGAGTAACAGAGATAGAATGTGTTTGTTAATGACTGTATTTCTTGGTGTGTTTTGTAAAAATTGGGGCTCAGGAGAGGGGCTGCTCTTGCTCTGGTATGAGGGAGGTACTGGATCAGGGCAGCCCTAGAGCTAGCTGGGCTTCCTGGGGTGCAGCAGAATAGGAAGGGATGGAGACAAGCCAGGCCTCACAGGACTGCGCTAGACAGAGACTGTGAATTCAGGATCACACAAGTTTCTCAGTGTTGACTTATTGAAGTCTTCAGCATAAAGATGTTCATTGGTATATATTTTTCCCTATGCTGTGTTTTTTGAAGCATTGGTTCCAATATCAAGGTTAAATTTGAAGAAAAAAAAAAGCAAGGAAGAAAGGGAGATACTTTCTGACAGATACATAACAAATAATGAATGATCCAACCTTCCATCTCTCAAACACATAGCTATATCCCTTATCATATAACACAAACATGTACAACTCCAGGGGGAGAAGTATTATATTGTATTGCTTTTATGCCCTTATTTTTAAAAAAATATATATGATAAAATATATGAGAGAACACAGAATCTCCCAGAAATACTTGCTGCCAATATATTTTGTTAAACCTGACTCCCAAAGGTTTCATCTGCATTTCATATATAACTGGCACTGATAGTTTCCCTGAAAGCCTTGTGAAGAGGAGCTACTAGGAACTTTCTGCTTGCCCTTTTAGAGATGTGGTACTACTCAGTGTTGCATACATAGTAGCCTTTGCAGTGCCGCACCTCAGAAGACACGTGGCATCACTTTGTATGTTAATGGTCATATAAACTTGATTATTTCATTAGGATATTGTCTGCCAATTATCCATTGTAAAACTTCCTTCTCCTCGTAATTAATGTGATCTGTGTGAAGTGATGTTTCAGCTTATGTGACTGTCCTGCGTCTATTGATAGTTCTAGCCAGAATCAGCTATGACTACAGCTGATGAAAAATCATGGCTTTTCTACTCTTATTATTCCTTCTGTATTTACTGGTGAGCATTTGTGTCAAAACATACAAAGATGTCCCTCATTTATGTTCGTTTTACTGTGCTACCTCTGATGTAAGCTCCTTCCACTCATGTCTTTCACTACTATAATTTAATTAAAAGCCCATGGAATAGGGAGCTATGTTGGGAATACCCAAATGGTAAGTACGGTGGCATTAGCTTCTTCTTTTCTTGTTACTCACCAGCGTGTTACAGGATACACACCATTCTTGCTGCATGGTATCAAAGGGATCAGGTGCTATAAATTTATATTCAGGCAGGGGATATAAAGGATCATTCAGAATCATGACAAGAAATCATTACTTGTTCTAGTTGTTTTGCTGTCACAATGTTTTGGTTTTTTGCCTCCCTCTTCTTTTTGACTTTGCTTATATTCAGCTTTACTCTTTTGCCCCACATTCCTACTCAGAAGAAATATCTGCTCGTTTACGTTCATAATGATATAAAGTATTGAATAAAATGCTTAAGTATCAATTATAGAGAATAGAGATTTTTATAAATATTCATCACACACTATAATCTACTATTTCCTAGTGAGCAAATTAGTAAAGCATCATAAATAACAATCTTCATGGTACTTTGGTCTCATTTATTTCTGCCAAATGACTATTAGGAGAGTGGAGTCTGGCATTGGTAATTAGAGAAAGAGACAGGATGCCTGGCGTGTGTGTGTATAGGTGCCTAGCTGTTAGTCCAACCCCTATCCTCAATCCTGCCTAGTTAACAAGACTGAAAGAGATTGTGATTCATTGCTTTAGTCTATATTTTCTTCTTAAAAAATGTTTACTTATTTATTTTGAGGGGGGAGGGGCAGAGAGAGAGGGACAGAGAAAATCCCAAGCAGGTTCCCTGCTGACAGCATGGAGCCCAGTGGGGGATGGGGGAGCTCAGTCTCACAAACCATTAGATCATGGCCTGAGCCATAATTAAGAGTTGGATATTTAACCAACTGAGCCACCCAGCATTCCTAGCCTATATTTTCTAGGTAAGTCTATTTTATCTACTTATCCATCCATCCATCCAACATTTGCCATCTATATTGAATATCTACTCACTGTCAGGCACTGTTTATAACATCACAGATATAGAGATGAATAGGACATAGTCTCTACTCTTAAATAACTCCTATTACTGTCTAGGAATCAATCTACTTCTAAGGTCTTTTTTTTCTGTCCCAGTAATTTCCATTAAAATGTGAATACCTGCTGTGTTTCTCTCCTCCATGCTGGTGCAGATCAAAGCTACTTTTGGGACTGTTATCCACATCGGCTTCACCTAGGAAGCTAAAAATTGCTGTGCAACACCTCTTGAGCCATCCTTTTAAGGCCACTTGTTAGAGAAATTACATATTTCTCTTACCTCCTATGAGTTACTGAAAAGAAAACATGATAGAGGAAGAAGGGACAGAAGTATTTCTCATGAGAGGACAGATTAAAAATCCTAAAGAAAACTTAAGTTCTCCTTTCCCAATATATACCTCAATAACTCTATGAAAGAGAAAATAATATCTAATAAAATATTAGATATTATTATTAGAGAATATAACTCATGTTATTCTTTTTAAGAACAATAAAAATAATTAAAAATTCCAACTATCTAGGGGGTGGGGTGCCTGGATGGCTTAGTAGGTTAAGTGTCTGACTCTTGATTTCAGCTCAGGTCATGATCTCATGGTTTAGAGATTGAGCGCCACATTGGTCTCTATGCTGACAGCACAGAACCTGGTTGGGATTCTCTCTTTGCTTCTTTTTCTGCCTCTCTCCCTCCCTCTAAATAAATAAATAAATAAAAATTTTAAAAAATAAAGGTATTGGGGGAGGTTTTTTCAACACGAGAAAATGTAATAGAATACCTAGAGGGCTATACTTTTTCCGCATGGAAAGAAATACTTATCAGTGCTTATTTCCTTTTTGTACAAGTAAATTTTTAGAACATTATTTATGGTCTCTTAATGCAATTACTAATGGAAAGAGATAATCTCAATATCTTTTTAAAAATCTTTTCAATTTTCCATAAAGAACTTATTTTCTCTTAAGTACATTTACTAGTAACAATTTCAGTAGTAAAAATGCTATGCTTTAAATATACTTGCATATTCATGATCTCATTTGACCCATGCAACAATTATATGAAGTAGATTGAGAATACATTATCTTCATTTATCAGATAAGGAGAACCATAAAGTGACTAGTGACTTTCTATGCCCACACATCTTAAAGCCAGAGATAAAAATAGAAGTAAGCTCTCCCTGATTCCTGGTCCAGGATGCTTTCCATTATAACGCAATTATCTTCCTAGGTGCTCTTCTTATCTATGATCTGTTGCAGACAAAATCCCAAAGGAAAATTCTTTCAGTAAAATAAGGAACCTACTAGTTAGGATGTAATAAAATGTGTATAGAATATATTGCTTTCCTTCAGTCCTATCCTTATTTACCTTAGATCGGAAAGTTACTAAGAGACTAATTATTTCACAGTTTTGTTAATTTTGTGGCCAACACTAATTCATGTGTCATTCTTTACATGGAAATCTGTATCATTCTAGACCAAAATCTTACTAGTAATATAAGAAATGCTGCTGAATCTAATTCATCTTTGACAATTATAATTTGTGAGTTTGCTGGTGAGTTAAGTTAGACCACACTAATTACAGATTTGATTTAGTTTCTTGGTTTCATGATCTTCTCAGTAGAACATGAAGGCATAATATTTCTTTCACTTTCCACTTTGACTTTATAACTAAGGAGAATTTTATGATCATTAAAGTCCTATTCACATCCAAACCCACGTAATTTAATTTTATATATGTCTGGGCCAGGATAGCACTTTCCAATTTACAGAGAAATTTTTCTCCAAAGAATGCTCATTGGTTCCCGATATGATACTGACTAATCATCTATTTTAAAGAAAAAGTACAAGTTGTAGAAGGCAGCAATGTCATGGGGAAATCACTTTGATTTCTCAAAAAAAAATGATGGAGTAGTGCTTGACATACATAGTAGTAACTCAGTGAACCTTTGCTGAATGAGCACATGAATTGGTTAACATTTATGCATGGCATATATCTTAGATAACTACCTTTTCTAGAGAGTCACTGGCTTTCTCAGTCTAAGGAGATCCTCTTGTTTCCATTGCATTCCATCATACTCCAGTCTTAAATTTGTCATCAAGGGTGTTGAGATTAATACCATTATTACTACTATATTTACTAGGTGTCAGAAGCAGAGACAGTAGATTAGGTCATTTTCTTATCTCTTGATTACACTGTCAGTTCTTTAACAATTGTGCTTGAGTCAGAATCAAAACAGCAGCAACCAATATTTATTGAGTTCTCATACTACTTTATATGGCTGACCCCACTTAAGTTTCACAACATGCTTACGCTATAGGTACTATTGTAAAATCCACTTTACACAGCTAATAACACAGTAGCTATTTCCTTAAGATATGTTCCTAGAACCAAAATTACTGCAAAGGCTGTTTTTCCATGTTTTAATTATTTCTTTTAAAAATTATGTTTAATATGTATTTTTGAGAGAGAGAAACAGAGACAGAGTGCGAGTAGGGGAGAGGCAAAGAGAGAGGGAGGGAGACACAGAATCCGGAGTAGGCTCCAGGATCTGAGCTCTCAGCACAAAACAGGTTGTGCTGTGGGGGTTTGAACCCACAAACCGCCAGATCATGACCTGAGCTGAATTCAGATACTTAACTGACTGAGCTGCCCAGGTGTCCCCCATGTTATAATTATAATTTTAAAAAACTTTTATTTTTTAGAACAGTTTTGATTTAAATAAAAACTTGAAGACAGTCCCATTACCCTACACCCAGATTCCCTTATTATTAACATCTTATGTTAGTATGATACCTTTGTCTCAATTATTGAACTAATGCTGAGCTAGTACTTTACTTAGATTTCTTTAGTTTTTACCTAATGTTCTTTTTCTGTTCCAGGATCCCATCCAGAATAATGTATTATTTTTAGTTTTCATGTTTCCTTAGACTCTTCTTGACTATGACAGTTTTTCAAACTTTCTTTGCTTTTGATGACCTTGGCAGTTTTAAAGAGCTCTAGTTAGATATTTTATATAATAGCCCCCAACTGGAATTTATTTGATGTTTCCCAAATGACTCTACTTGATTATGGGTTTGGGGTAGAAAGACCATTTTCATTACATGGGTTAAAACACCACTTTCATTACATAGAGCAAAGTATATACTATCAACGTTTATTATTGTTGAGGTTGACCCTTCTCCTCTGGCTGAGGGAGTGTTTCTCAGACTTATCCATTGTAAAGTTACTTTTTTTCCCCCCTTTCCATATTGGGCTCTTTGGGAATAAGTCACTATGTGTAGCTCCTCCTTAAGGAATGGGGTGTTCTGCTCCACTTCTTTGAAAGGTGGAGTATCTACATAATTATTTGGAATACTTCTTCTGAATAATATTTCTCTCTTCTTCCTCCTTTATCCAGTCATTTGTTTATATAAGTATGTACTCATAAATATTTATCTTAAATACTACTTCATCTATTTTGTTGCTCAAAGTGTTCCAACTTTGGGCATTGGGAGCTCTTCCAGGTATCTCCTGTGTCCTTTTGCTGTACCCACACTAATTATTTTTTCCTCTTTGGGCATATCTTTAATTTCTAGTACTAAAAGCTGTTCTGAAATCCTCTTATGCATTTCCCGCCCAGTCTTAGAATCTGTCATTTTCCAAGGATCCCTGGTTACTCTGATTGGAGAACAGTATTAGAAACCAAATCTGGGTACTAAGTGTGCTTGTTGCTAGTAGGGTATCAATGCTTCTAAACCCTCTTAGTTGACAAAGCAAAATGCATATATTAACCCATGTATATATACATATTGATATATACATCTATATTTAACCATTTTCATCTATATTAAGCTAAACATGAGTTTACACTGGTATTTTCAACTCTAATCTCTTAGAGTAAGACTAAAGGCAAAAGGAACTGCACATAGGCAATTTACTCTAGTTGATAAAGTGGTTTTCCACAGGAGTACAAGTTAACAATTCTGCTATTGCTATATGTGTATACCAGAATTGAATAATTAAGTAAACACATGGCAAAGGATGGGAGCCAGGTTTCTCACTGTTGAAGTGGAAGTTTATAGGTAAGCTAGGAGAGGAGGCCAGAATGATCCATGTGGTAATAGATTATCTACCATTACAGTATCATATAAAATAGTTTCATTGCCCTATAAAATATCCTGTACTACACATTTTCAACCTTCTCCTATCTTCCTGAGCCCCTGGGAACCACAGGTCTTTTTACTGTTTCTATAGTTTTGCCTTTTCAGAAATTTCAAACAATTGGAATCATAAAATATATAGCCTTTTAAGACTAGTTTCTTTCAATTAGCAATATTCATTTAGGTTTCATCCATGTCTCTCATGGCTTGATAGCCTATTTCCTTTTGCTGCTGAATAATATTTCACTGTATGAATGTACCAAAATTTATGTATCTATTCATCTATTAAGAGAAGCTTGGGGGTGCCTGTGTGGCTCAGTCAGCTGCATTTCCGATTCTTTTTTACGTAAATTTTAAATGTTTTATTTATTTTTAAGAGAGAGAGAGAGAGAGAGAGAGAGAGAGAGAGAGAGATTGACAGCATGAACAGAGGAAGGTCAGAGAGAGAGGAAGATACAGAATCCCAAGACAGGCTCTGAGCTAGCTATCAGCACAGAGCCTGTCGCGGGGCTCAAACCCGCAAATGTGAGATCATGACCTGAGCTGAAGTTCAACACTTAACCAACTGAGCCACAGGCCCCAAGTGTCTGAATCTTTATTTTGGCTGGGGTCATGATCCCAGAGTCATGGGATTAAGCCCCACTTCAGGCTTTGCACTGAGCATCGAACCTGCTTGGGATTCTCTCTCTCTCTCTCTCTCTCTCAAATAAAATAATAAATAGCAGCCTCATTGCTTTCAGTTTTTAGTGATTATGAATAAAGCTATACACATCAATGTGCAACTCTTTATAAGTTTTTAAAAGTGTTTGTTTGTTCATTTTGGGGGGTCGGGGTGGACAGAGGATCCCGCGCAGAGCCTGAGGTGAGGCTCAAACTCATGAATTGTGAGATCATGACCTGAACCAACATCGGGCACTTATCTGACTGAGCCACCCAGGCATCCCAATGTGAAACTTTTTGTTGGAAATAAGTTTTCAAATTATTTGGGCAAATACCAAGGAGCACCATTTGTTGATTGTATGATAAGACTACGCTTAGAAACTGTCACACTGTCTTCCAAAATGACGACCATTTTTTTTCCCTCTTGCATTCCTATCAGTGAATGAGAACTCATTGCCCTGTAACTTTACCAGCAAATGGATTTGTCAGGATCTTTTGGAATTTAGCCATTCTAATAGGCATGTAGCATATCATTATTGTTTTATTATTTATTTATTTATTTATTTATTTATTTATTATTTTAAGTGCTTATTTATTTTTGAGAGCAAGAACGCATGGGAGCAGGTAGGGGCGGAGAGAGAGACAGAGGATCTGAAACAGACTCCATGCTAACAGCAAAGAGCCTGATGTGAGGCTCCAACGTGCAAGTCCTGAAATCATGGCCTGAGCTGAAGTTGGAAGCTAAACCAACTGAAACACCCAGGCGCCCCATCCCTGTTGTTTTAATTTGCTGTTCTCTAATGGAAAATGACATTGAGCATCTCATGTGTTTATTTGCCATCTATTTTCTTTGATGAGGTGTCCATATCTCTTGCTCATTTTTAAATTGAGTTGTGTGTTTTATTACTGTTGAGTTTTAAGAATATTCTGTATATTTGTTCTTTTTTATTTTTTTAATGTTTATTTTTTAAGAGAGACAGAGAAACAGAGCACAAGTGGGAGAAGAGTAGGGAGAGAGTGAGACACTGAATCTAAAGCAGGCTCCAGGCTCTGAGCTGTCAGCAGAGAGCCTGACATGGGGCTGGAACCCATGAACTGACCTGAGTTCGTGACCTGAGCTGAAGTCGGATACTCAACCAACTTAGTCACCCAGGTGCCCCAAGAACACTCTATATTTTAAATACAAAGCTTTGTCAGATAAATGTTCTGCAAATGTTTTCTCCAAGTCCGTGGTTTGTTTTTTCATTCTCTAAACAGTCTTTCACATAGCAGAAGTTTTTATTTTAATGACATCAAATTTTTTCTTCCACAGATTGTGCTTTTGTGTTGTATCTAAAAACTCATCACCAAAACCAAAGTCACCTAGATTTTATACTGTGTTTTCATCTAGAAGTTTTATTATTTTACATTTGTATTTAGGTCTATGATCCTAATTTGAGTTAATATTGATAAAAGATAGATGGTCTCTGTCTAGTTTTTTGTTATTTTCTTTTGTTTTGCATATGGATATACCATTTTTCTAGCACCATTTGTTGAAAAAACTATTCTTTTTTCATTGAGTTGGCTTTTTTCCTTTGTCAAAGATCAGGTAACTGTGTACGTGTGGGTCTATTTCTGGGCTTTATATTTCTTCCGCTGTGCTAGGATTCCATTCTTTCAATACCATACTATCTTGATTCCTGTAGCTTGACAGGAAGTCTTGAAATCAAGCAGTGTAAGTTCTCCAATTGTGTTCTCCAGTATTATGTTTACTATCTTTTGCATTCCATAAAAACTTTAGAATCAGTTTGTTAATAGTTACAAAAGTGTTTGCTGGGATTTTGATCGGTACTGTACTGAATGTCTAGATCAGATTGGGAAGCACTGACATCTTAACAACATTTAGTCTTCCAGTCAGTGAACATGCAATATCATTTCTCTCCATTTACTTGTATATTTTCAAAATTTATTTTGTTAGGGTTTTGCAGTTTCCATAGACAGATCTTGTATATAGAGTATATATTTAAGTTAGATTTATATCTAAATATTTAATTTTCCTAGATACCACTGTAAGCTATACTATTTTTAAATTTCAAATTCCAATTGTTCAATACTAGTAAAGCAATTGACTTTTGTATATTATTCTTGTATTCTATGAACTTCCTCTATTCAATTTGTAGTTCCAAAAGTTTTTTGTTGTGATTTATTCTTTGGGATTTTCAACATAATCAGTGTTATATCTTGTTTTCCAATCTGTATACACTTATTTCCTTTTATTTTCTTATTGCATTAGCTTATTGACTTACAGTACAATATTGAATGCGAATAGTGAGAAAGGATATCCTCATCTTGTTTATTATTTAAAAAGAAAGTGTCCAATTTCTCATTTTTAAATATGTTGTTAGCTGTGGGTTGTTCATAAAGATTCTTTATCAAGTTAAGGAAATTCCTTGTATTTCTTGTTTGGCGAGAGTTTTTAATGTGAATAGATGGTGAATTTATGTCAAATGCCTTTTATGTATTAGTTGGTAAGACCAATAAGAACTTCTCTTTGGGCTGCCTTGGTGGCTCAGTCAGTTGAGCGGCCAACTTTGACTCAGGTCATAATCTCACAGTTTGTGAGTTTGAGCCCCATGTAGGTTCTGCTTTCGATTCTGTGTCTCCCTCTCTCTCCCCCTCCCCCATTTGTGCTCTCTTTCTCTCTCTCAAAAATAAATGGATAATCATTAAAAACTAAATTTAGAAAAATTGTAAAAAATTATTAAAAAAAGAATTTCTCCTTTAGCTTGTTTATGTGGGGATTACATTGATTTTTGAACATTGAACCAGCTTTACATAGCTAGAGTAAGTCCACTTTAGAATAAGTCTAATTATTTTTGTACACTGTTGGATTTAATTTGGTAATCTTAAGGATTTTTACTCTATGTTTATGAGAGATTTTGATCTGTAGTTTTCCTTTAACACAATGTCTTGATCAGTTTTTGGTATTGGGATAATGGTGGCCTCATAGAATGAGTCAGAAAGTGTTCCCTCTGGTTCTATTTTCTGGAAGAAATTGTAAAGAATTGGGTATCATTTTCTCCTTAAACTTTTTTTTAAGAATTTACTAGTTAAACCATTTGGGACTGGGGTTATTAATGACATTTTTAATTATATTTTTTAAAAAGATACAGTTCCATTTACATTTTCTATTTCTCCTTGTATGAATTTTTGTGGATTTTTAAATTTATTTTTTATTTTTATTTTCTTTTTTCACAGAAATGGGGGAGGGCAGAGGAAGAGAGAGAAAGAGAATTTTATGCAGGACTAGATCCTATGATTCTGGGATCATGACCTGAGCTGAAATCAAAAGTCAGATGCCACCCAGGTGCCCCTGAATTTTAATAGTTTGTGTCTTTCAAGAAACTAGTCAGTTTCATCTAAGTTACCAAATTTGTGGACATAGATTTGTTCAATGTCTTCATTTATTATCCTTTTAGTGTCCATGGAATCAATAGTGATGACCACTCTTTCATTTCTGTTAATCGTTTGTGTCTTCCTTCCTTTTTTCCTTGAAGTTGGTTTGGCTAGAGGTTTATCAATTTTAAATCTTATTTGGCTTCACTAGACCTTTGTCAATTATATTTTTGTTTTCAAAGATGTAGCTTTTGGTTTTGTTGCTTTTTTTCTCTGTAGCTTTCTTATTTTAAATTTCATTAATTTCTTCTCTAATTTTGCTTTTCTTTTGCTTGCTTTAAATTTACATTGCTCTTCTCCAGCTTCCTAAATTAAAAACTTAATGATTTTAGATTTCTTTTTCTAATATATTCATTTAATGCAATAAAAAACTCTCTACTGTTTTTGCCACATTATACAAGTTTTAATGTTATATTTTAATTTTAACTTAATTCAGAATATTTTAAAATTTTTCTTGAGGGGGGCGGGGTGGCTTAGTAGGTTAAGCGTTTGATTGCAGCTCAGGTCATGATCTTGTGGTTTGTGGGTTTGAGCCCCATGTTGGGCTCTGTGCTGACAGCTCAGAGCCTGTAGCCTGCTTTGGATTCTGTCTCTCTCTATCTCTCTCCTCTTCCCCTGTTCATGCTCTGTATGTTTCTCTCTCTCTCAAAAATAAATAAACATTAAAAAAAATTTTTTTTAAGTAAAAATTTTCTTGAAGCTTTTTCAACCCAATATATTATTTAGAAACATGCTGTTTAACCTCCAAATATTTGAGGTTTTCCAAGTTATTTTTCTGTTATTGATTTCTAGTTTGTGTTACGGTCTGAGGACATATTTTATGACTTCTATTCTTTTTAATTTAAGGTGTGTTTATGGCCTAGAATATAGTCCATCTTGGTGAATGTTCCATATAAGCTTGAGAAGAAGACATGTACTGTTGTTACGAGTATTTTCCGTCAGGTTGATTGACAGTGTTGTTCAGGCCAACTATATCCTTACTGATTTTCTGCCTGCTTCATCTATCAATTACTGAAAAGGGGTGTTGAAGTCTCCAACTATAATAATGAAGCTTTCAACTTCTCCTAGCAGTTCTATTAGTTTTTGCCTCGTGTATTTTGACATGCTGTTATTTGGTGCATACACATTAAAGATGTATTATTCTCCTTATATTTTGCTGAATTTGTCTTGACAAATTTTAAAAAGATTTTTATCTATGTTCATGAGGAATGTTATACTGATGTTACACTGTATTTTACATTTCTTGACAAGTCCTTGATAGATTTTGATATGAGTTACATTGACATCATAAAATAAATTGGGAAAATTATCTTCTTTATATTCTAAAAAATGTGTGAGATTGGCATTATTCCTTCCTTAAATGTTTAATAGAATTTGCCAATGATGCTATTTGCCTAGAGATTTGTGTTAGGACATTTCTATTTTTATTTGTTTATTTATTTATTTTTGTTGTTGTTGGGGCATTCTTAAATTACAAACTCAATTTCTTTCATAGTTTATGGCTATTCAGATTTCACATTTCTTCATTTCTTTTTGTTTTAGTTTTGATAAGTTACATTTTGGTGTTTTTTTTTTAATTTTTTTCTAATGTTTTATTTATTATTGAGAGAGAGAGAGAGAGAACAGGAGCAGGGGAGGGTCAGAGAGAGAGGGAGATACAGACTCTGAAGCAGACTCCAGGCTCTGAGCTGGCTGTCAGCACAGAGCCTAATGTGGGGCTGGAACCCACAAACCATGAGATCATGACCTGAGCCGAAGCTGGTCCCTCAACCGACTGAGCCACCCAGGCGCCCCGATAAGTTACATTTTCTGAGGAACTAGTCCATTTTATACAATTTATCAAATCTTCTAGCATAAAGTTGTTCATAATGTTACATTATTATCCTTTTGATGCCTGCAGTTTCCGTCATAATACCCTTCTTTATTCTCCCATTCTTTCTTTTTTTTTTTATTATCTTAGCTCAAGGTTTATCAATTTTCTTAACCTTTCAAAGAGTCTACTGTTGGCTCTGTTGATTTTCTCAATAGGCTGTTTTCTGTTTCCTTTTACTTCTGCTCTTATCTTTATTATTTTATTTCTTTTAAATGTTTTGATTTTACTTTCTTCTCAGTTCTTTGAGTTAGAAGCTTAGAGCATTGGTTATAAATCTTTCTTCTTGTCTAATAAAAGTGTTTTATTTCTTTTCTTCTCAAGTTGCTCTATCTACATCCCACACACTTTAGTATGTTATATTTTAATTATTAATCAGTTTGGGGCATTTTATAATTTATATTTTGAATTTTTTTGACCCATGTGTTAAGATCATGTTGCTTAATACATAAGTAGTTAGCATTCTTTTAGTATTGTTATTGGTTTCTTATTTAATTCCCTTGTGGTCAGAGAATATAGGGTATATTATTTCGGTATTTTGAAACTTGTTGAGAATTACTTGATGGCCCAGAAAATTCTAGATCTTTGTGAATGTTCTGTGGGCACTAAAAAGAATGTGTATTCTACAGTAATTGGATTTAGTATCCCATAAGCCTCAACCAGGTCAAATAAATTATACTGTAATAGAAATGTATATTTTTGCCCGTTTATTCTATCAAATATAAGAGATGGTATTAAATTCCCTGACAATGATCTTCAATTTGCCTAGTTTTTTCCTTAGTCTGTAAAAATTACTTTATGTATTTTAAAATTGTATAAAAGATGATTACCTTTTACTGATCTTTTCTCCCGTTCAGCCTACCTCCTGACTTCAAGTAAGTCATAAAAAAAAAAAAAAGCTTCTTTCACGTTTTAGGCACTCTTATTTGAGATTTTTCTGGAACATATATCCATACATAATACTAAGTGACATAAATAGTATGATAGAAAGGTACAAGATACCATGAAGGTGTATAAAACCTAGTCATGGAAATAGGAAGAGCTCTCCATGGAAGTGATTTATTAATAGTAAGATGGGAGTTAGCTCTAATAGGAGGTTGTGAAAGGAGCATCCCAAGAAACAGAAAACTTGTGTCCGTTAGTCTTGAGGCCAGGAGGAGCTTGGATCTTTGAAAAGACTCAAGGAAGTCAGGAATAGCTCCATTGTTTCATTGTAGAGCGAAGGCAGCAGCGGCAGAGGCATAGTGGGCAGGGAGCCATATGTAGAGGCTTGGAAGCTTCCTGAGAGCAGTGGGAGCATTAAGAGGTGTGAAGTCAAGAAGCACCATGATCTGGTGTACAATTTTTAAAAAGTACTTAAACTGTTGTGAGAATAAATTGTAGAAAGGAAGAAATGAATACAGAGTTCAGGTAAGAGACGATTTAAGTGAGAAAGGTGCAGAAGATGAGGGAGGCTAGGTTAAAGTGTATATAGTAAAGCCGAGGTAAGTGGAAGAAGTCAAAGATAAACTTTGCATCTAGAATTGATCGGTGGTCATGGATTGGATGTCAGTGGTAAGAGAGAATGAAGTATCAGTGATGATTTTGGCATATGTGGAAATAGAGGTATATGAGAGAAAAACAGATGGAGGGGAAAATAGGTTCTAGTACACTGCAATTCAGATGTCGAAGGTACATCAAAGAGAAAGTATTACACAAGCTGTGAGATATATGAGCCTGAAGAAGGATCCAAGCTGAAGATACACATATTGGGAGTTATAAACAGATGGCAACTAATGCCACGAGAATGGGTCAAATAATTTAGGCCAAAAGTATAATTATAAGAAAAAGAGAAGACTATAAAGCAACCAGAAAGAGCTCTAACATTCAAAGGTCAGAAAGAAGGAGCTGATGAGAAAAAAAGGAGAAAATGGAAACAGATATATAAAGGATGTTATAAAAGTTAATACGTTCTTTCTGCTGATGTCTTTTGTCTATGGATTCTTCACAGTCAAGACTGTTTCTCCAAGGTCTGAAGGAGGTCACTTATTTTTGTATAATCATTCATTTTTGTGTGCATGTCCCAGTGCCCAGCTGCTGGGCCGAAAACATTACAGCTAATGACTAGAAAATGTCTTTAAATTCATACACAGCCATTTTCCTTAAGACATTCCCAGAATATCAGAATGGCTCATGAAAGATGGCTTCTGGAATTAGCTAAACATTGGCCTGGAGCCAAGGATCAGATTTTTATACTAAGCTCTTGAAATACAGCTTCTATACTTTAGAGTGAGAGGAATTCATTTCCTCTCAAGGACCCCTCTGTCTTTTCCTACAAGGAAACCAGACTGACTTTTAATAATGGTAGGACAAAACCAGGGTGAAGAGGCACTATCCTTGATACTTTCCATTTATTATCAGATTTCTTGGTCAAGGTTTATATCACCGGTGAAGATGGAAGTGTTCTAGGATACAGTAAACGAAGCCTGTAAGAGCTGGCAGAAATACCATGGTTTGGCAGATTTATCACTACATCCTTGAAGTGTGGCTACATGGCCCTTAAGGATGGCTTTGTGAAGGAAGATTGGACCAGTGGCATTAACCATAAAGGGAAAGACTGTGGACTAGTTGTACATACCGGATGACTACGATTATCCAGTGCAAGGTATTTACAGTTGAGATTCTTGGGAAGGGACCAGCATATGTTCCTAAAAGTGTGAATCAGCACTTCCAGGGGTCATATGGTTTGAAAATGATCACAAGACATTCTAACAGATAATTCTTCTTTTACAGTTTATTTATCTACTTAAGTAATTTCTATACCCAGCATGGGGCTTGAACCCATGACCTCGAGATTAAGAGTCACATGCTCCTGCAACTAAGCCAGGCACCCCTCTGATACATTACTCTGGTGGAGATAGTGGTACATGTGGTACTTATTTCCAGCCTCCGATATACCCAGTTAAAAATTACTACAACAAATCCAGTAAAAGACAACTAAACTGGGAAAAAATACTTGTAACATGCATAGCAGATAAACTTATTAGTTTTATTACATAAAATCTCCTATAAACCAATAAGAAAAATAGACACAACTAATAGACAAAAAATGGGCAAAGAATGCAAATAGTTCTCAAAAGAAATAAGCTAAAATGACAATTAACATGATAAACAATTAAGCAGCAATGAAATAATATTTACCTACAGATTTGTAATGGTTACAAGGCATAAACTGAGTAAGAAGAATAAATTTAGGCTGGATGGTTTACACAGCTTTTTCTACAACAATGATGGCATCCTTCCTTACTTTCATTGTGCCTTAACAACCCTTTCCAGAGAGTACCATGTGTAATGAGCCTTAAAGGTCTTTACGACCCCCCAATCTAGAGGCTGAACTAGAGACATTGTGTTTGGGGGCAAGTAGACCACTTGAACACTTTTGGTGTTGAACTCATGGGGTTCTGGGTGACCAGAGGTATCATCCAATATCAGAAGAACTTTAAAAGGCAATCCCCTAAGGGCAAGGTCTGTCCTGAGTCCAGGGACAAAGCATTGAGGGGACCAATCCAGAGAAAGGGTTCATGTCCCAGTCTTCTTGTTGCACAACCAAAAATCTGGCAGCTGGGGTTTATCTTTTCCCTTCAAGGCTCAGGGATTAGCAGGTTTATAGATAAGAGTCGTCCTGATCATAAACCTGACCATATGTGCATAAAACAGTACAGTTGACTTTTCCTTTCTTGCCTTCAACCCTGGTGCTCACTTCTTTCTTTCTAATAAATGTCTTTTGTGGCATTTTATTCCAGAATAGGGCACTTCTATCTGCATTAAAAGCCTGTGTAGGCAGATATCCTTTTTCAAGGATTTTTTAATGGTTTCTGGGAACTCATATGCTGCCTCTTGATTGGCAGAAGTTGATTCTCCTGTTAACTTGACATTAGTGGCCAAACTTCTTTTAAACTTACCAAACCATCCTTTACTGGCATTAAATTCTCCAGCATCACACGTTTCACCTTCCTTTTGCTCTAAGTTGTCATATAATAACTTGGCTTTTTTTCAAATATCAGAGTCTATAGTTATGCCTTTCTTATACCAATCCAGAACCCACATAAAAGCTGCATTTTCATTATGAGATAAAAAGGGAGTCTGCAAAAAGTTCAAGGTTTCTGCACCTGCTGGCAGAGCTGTAGCAACAGCTTATTGACTTGTTTTGTTTCCTTTTCTTTCTTTCTTTCTTTCTTTCTTTCTTTTTTTTTTTTTTTTTTTAACAACGGTCCTTACACTAGATTCATTTGTCTTGAAATGGCAGGCAACCACAGCTGCAGACCTCAATCTATGGTACATATCTAGCAAATCACCTTTTTCTTGTAATGTCATGACTTTTCTCTGCTTCTTGGGGGCACTTCCAGCATCACTAGTGACACTTTATATAGGTCGCATTCAAGGCTTAACGTATTGCACTAAACATGATGAAAAATATGTGAGATCCATGAAAGATCACTTCTTACTGTGATTGCCAGTTTACTGGACAGACATATTATTCACGCAGAGATGATTAGTATCACACAGTGGTTCTTTGTTTTTTTATTTTATGAGAGAGAGAGAGAGAGAGAGAGAGAGAGAGAGAGAGAGAGAGAGAGAGAAGCAGAGAGAGGGCAAGAGAGGGAGAATCTTAAGCAGGATCCATTCTCAGTCCTGACACAGGGCTCTATTCCACAACCCTGGGATCATGACCTGAGCTGAAATCAAGAGCTGGATGCTCAACTGACTGAGCTCCCCAGGTGCTCCTCACGTAGTGCTTGAAGCGGACACTTGAGCTCACCACAATAACAACAGGAAGGGGCTATGAACTTACCACAGGTGTACAGCATGTGCGACAGTTAGTTTCATGCAGTTATGACTTAATATTACATCCTTACATTTGTTTACATTTCTTTCAACTGTGAATGGTGCCTTGTATGGTCTATAAATGTTTGTGTACGTTTTGATAAGTTTTAACTTTTTATAATAAATTTGCATATATTTTATTGTAGCAAATGATAAAATAGATTAGCATCTACATATATTTTACCCATTCATGACATACATAACTTTTATTTTTTATTTTTTGATATTTCTAAACTATGTGGTTTATCTGTGAGTTTCTCAATTTGTTGCAAATCTGAAATCTCCAAAATTTTTTCCCAATATATTTATGGGAAAAAAATTTGTATATAAGTGGACCCTCACAGTTCAAACCTGTGTTGTTAATGGGTCAAATTTATTACCAATGATTTTTCTCCATTTTCTGTAAGTATTTTACACAATTTACTTCTGTAAAATTTAAGGTCTTTCATCAATTCTCCATCAAACTAGCTTTCACTCCTGATTCAACAGATTCCTAGGTTGACTTCTTTTTTTGAAAGCACAAGATGCCAATGATAATTGACAATGTAGAAAAACAGAAACACTAAGGAAAAATGGATAGCTTGATTTACATTGTTAATTCTGCATGGGCTGTAAGAAATGTTAAAATATTTTGCCATTTTATATAAAATAAATTTTTATTATAATCACATCCCCTCTCAATTTTTGTAGATAACTATATCTTATTTGTATTCAATCCACAACAAAGAACTCTAGGCCACAAAACTTCACAGATACTGTGGATATTTATATTTGATTTTCTTCTGTCATGACGTCACCAAAATCTTGGTTAGATGGCTGTCACTCTAGGTGAGTGAACATGCAGGTCTCCTTCCCTTTGCACAGATTAGGTAGCTTTGGTTTTGGTTGGCCATTAGTTTTATAAACCACTTGTGAATAGAGTATGTACTGGACTATTAGTCTCTGTGTTGGATAATGGAGTGGGTAAGTTCTAGGGTACTTTTCTTGGTGTGTGTTTAGACAGTAGTTTAAAAATACTACTCTTCTAGGTACCGTGGAGGAAGTGTAAGTGTCACTCCTGACAGATTTGTCATCACTTGTCTAGGATTTTCTTATATGTGACAGGCGCCCCCTAGTGAATAGAGGGACTTAAATTGGCCTCTACTACAGAGGCTAGAAAAATACCGGAAGCTGTTATGACAAGTTTATACTGCATTAAACAAGTAAAGATGCTGAGGTTTTGTGTGCATGAATGCGGGCAAGGGTGGGGATCTGCTCTCCATAAAAAAGCATCCAGGATTTCACTATATCCAGGTAATAATCAAGTTTCTAGGTAAAGGTCAAACTAATCTGAACTTCGCTAAGTCATTAAATACATGAGTAGATCACTGATATTTATCTACTACTCTCCAGGAATTACAGCTTGACTGGATTTTTAAAAAATGTGTGTGTGTGTGTATATATATAGATCTACTAGATCTATTATGATACACATAATTTGGGGGTTGAGACTTGAGAAACCATAATTTCAATCCAAAAACTTTAATCTGGTAAATGTATTTGATATATACATTTTATTTGGTTAATTTCAAGAATAGAGCATTAAAAAAGACTGCAGTTGCTTGATATAACAAATCAATTACATTTAATTATCTCTTCTCTCCCTAAAGCTCCTGCCACTTATAATAGTCTATATGTTTTGAAATAAGTATAATATGATTTTGACATCATCATAAATATTCATTAATTATTATTTGTAGCACTGGGTTAGGTCCTCAATGAGAAACTGAAAATAATTCTAATCCTCTAGGATGCTTACAATATACAATAAAGTCAAAGAATATATAACCAAACCAACTGGAAAACAAATAAATAATCTAAACATGCCAAAAAACCAGTATTCACATTATTTTAACAGCGCCAAGAGCAGAAGCAACCACACTCTTGACTCAGTAACCTTTACCTGGAGCATCCTAAACCAACAACTGGAGAAAAGGTTAAACAAAAAGTAGGTGACATGTTTAAACAACAAGTAGGTGAGAAGTTTATTGGACTCTTCTGAAAGGTCTTTATTGATGTCAGAAACTTCAAATTAAGAACTGTATGTAGGGTATATTTGCTACTTTTCAGGGGTATATTATACTGTTGCCTCCCTCCTTAGCATCTAGACAATTTTTAAAATAAAAAAATTTATGTTTCCCTCTTGCACCTAGATTGTCCTTTGTCTCCTAAGCAATTATCCTTCTACATGCACCTCAACTTCTTCAGGTCCAAGAGGACTTCTCAAACAGCAAGGCTCCTCTCAGTCCTCCCTCTTCTCTGAGGCCACAATGACTTATTTGACACAATAAACTGCTTTGATTATTCCAGGTATAATAATGAGTCTACAAAACACATACAAGCTTTCATTCAAATTATTTCTAAATGGGTGAGTGTGTAGACCCCAAAGTCCATTCTCCATCAGTGTAGCCTGGAAGACAAATATCACTTCACTAAATTAGAGGGACAACCTGTGCATTTCTCTTGCCGGGACAGGTATGTGCTGGTAAGGGTGAAAAAGCTGAACCTACAGGAAATAGAAGTGAATGACAGGTAAGGACCAAAGCACCTGACCTACCTCATCCTTGCCCACGAAACGCCCATTCTTCCCCGTCCTGTTTCCTAAGATGCATCGGGGCGGATGGGAATTCACCCGTGGGAAGGTGGCGTCCCCTCCTCCAGACGACCGGGACGGAGAAGGAGCCCTAGGGAGACTCGCGGGGTGGGCGCGGGGAGACAGCCAAGAAGGGCCTAGGTGTCTTGCCCCCGCACAGCTCGAGGTGCGGGGCGGCGCGCGCCTGCGCGGACCCGGCTCTCGCCACCCCGCGACCGCAGCATCCCTGCGCAAGACTCCCAGCGCGCGGGCGGGAGGAGGGGCGCGGCCACGTGACTCGGGCCGAGGAGATTGGAGCGGCGGCGGCGCGCGGCGGCAGACTGGTGCAGCGCCTGGCGCTCACGGCGGGATCTCCTCCTCCTCGTTCTCCTGGGAGCCTGGACGGCACCCTCTCCTCCGCCCGGCTAGTTGGCGCAGCCTCCGCATCGCTGCCGCCGCGGCGCCCCTAGGAGGAGAAGAAGACGCAGCTGGGCCGCCGCCGTTAAAGGGGTCCCCGGCTGCCTCTCACTGCCTCCGCCGTAGCCTCGCGGGTCAACCCGGCCGCCGCGTCTCCGCTTTCTCCTCCCGCCGCCGCCCGCGCCCGCTTACAGCCGCGATGGGGCTCTTGGACTCTGAACCCGGCAGTGTCCTCAACGTGGTGTCCACGGCGCTGAACGACACCGTGGAGTTCTACCGCTGGACCTGGTCCATCACAGGTAAAGCGGCCGGCTGCCCTGTCTCCGTCCGGCCCTGCAGCCCCTCGCTCCTGCGGCTGTTGGGATGCTGCGGATCAGAGGAGATGCCGGGGCGCGGGGACCGCGGTCGGGCACTGGTTAATCTGATCCGAACGTTAAGGCCTCTCCCCCCGCCCCCCGTCACCCCCCCGACGCTCGCCCGGGTTTCCTCTGAGCTTCCATCTCTCGTCAGCTCATCGGATGCTGGAGCTGACATATCAGATGGAGCCTGTGCTGCTAAGAGCTCGGCGCAGGAACCACTCCACCCTGTCCTCCCACATCTCCCAGACTCGTCTGACAGTTTTAACTTATGCACAGGATTGGTTTTAACATTTAGTAACAATAGCCCTTTTGTAGAGATGGCTGGGGGAAGGAGGAGGGCTTCAGCGGTAGCTGCTTTTTTTTTTTTTTTTCTTTCTTTGCTTCTCTCGGCCTCCTGGTAGCTTTGACACAACCCGCTAACCTGCTACTATTTTGTCTAGCGTATCCATCTATACTGTAATTTGGAACAAAAAGTAAAAAGCCATTGTTTGTCTTCTTGAAACTTGAAGAATGTTAGTTTCTGAGGCTTTTTCAACAGCAGATATGTTTGTAGTGATTGTCTGTAATGGCTTTGCGCAGTGCAGTGCAGTCAGGGGGAGGGGGAGCCTAAAATACCCGGAAAGAAATAAGTCTTTAGGAAGGGGGTCTCTCTACAGCAGCACCTAGAGGTCGTGCCAGCAGCCTACATGTATACAATTTTCTGGACCGAGCAAACTTTTTCCCCTTTAGCAGTTGCAGTTTGACAGGGATCGTCCATTGGTGGATGGAAGCAGATGGAAGCAGTTGGGCTCTCGTGTTATTTGTACATTTTACCATTTATTTTCTTAATCTGCTTCCGTTGCTTTTGGTTTTAAAGCATTTAAAAGTGTTTGAAATTAAAAAAAGTTAGCCTCCTAGGATTTTAGGAATGATCTTAGGACTTCTAATTTTCTAGTCCTTTTGCAGTATCTCACTGCATGTCCAGCAGTGGAGGAGAGTAACCTTACACATTATGACTCTGCCTCCTTTTCCTAGAAATGAAAATATATTCTTGTCGTTTTGTATTTGTTGTTAAGAGTAAATGGACTGTGGTTACAGCACGATTACAGTACAATATGTGGGGATACATTTCGAAGAGAAAATGTGTGCCTGAATTATTTCTGTGTGGGACAGAATGATTCTTCGACAATAATGTGGCTTAAACTTCTTCATGATGTGGCTTTAACTTCTTCAGTTAGGAATCTCACGTTTGGCACTGACAGATAAGCTATTCAATTAGCCATTGCAGTTGGAAATGATTAAAAGCAGTTTTAACTGGAGTCTTTCTTTACGTTTTCTATGTGCTGTTACATTGATGTTATGCTGTACCTACAAAAACTGGGAAAGATGCACCCTTCTCTTCATCTCTGATTTTGGTTATTTAAGAATTGCATCAGGGTTTCCCATTACACAATTGTACTGAGCTGAACATCAGCTTTGGCAGATAATTGTACTTTGCATACTTTAGAGTTCAGACATTGTCAAGGTCCTCCAGTCTCAATTCACCCAGAGCCACACCCAGAAGTTCTCATTCCTGTCTATTATTCCCTTCCTATCTCAGAGCTTTCTTACCTCTCGAGTCTCAGAAAGAAAAACTGAGTGCAAAGGTAGAGTACGCCTTTCTGTGTTGGTTAATTCTTTCCTAATGATGCTAGGGTAAAAAATATCATGAAAGAGATAGGAAATTTTGTGAAGTTGCCTCATGTGAAAACTTGCTACTAGCCCGTGAAGGGCATATAAGATAATATTGTAGACCAAGCCTGAGAGGTGAGAGTAGCCACTGGAACACAAGTGACCTCTCACTAGCAAGTTCGAGGGAAGGTATTCACTCATGCCCTGGCTATCCACTTACGAAACCTGAGACTGCTTCCTCGCTTTCTGTAACGAGCTACCTACTGGAGGTAGATGGTATTTCTTAGACCAACTTAGACGCTTACTGGGATATAGTTTGTTCTACCTTGCTGCTGTGAGGAGAAATATTTTTTAGATTCAGGCAGGAGAGACCTGAACCCTATGGTGTCCCATTTCCTTTCACCCGCTGTCCTATGCTCTCCGTGCTCCCTTTCTCTCACTCCTTCGCACTGCTCTGATTCTACAAGGATCTTCTCTTGCTATAATATCATGAAAATCTGCGTGAAGAAGTTTCAGAGTAGAAGAGTAACTTATTAGATGAGGCTGAATAAAAGTTGATGAGTCAGATATTTGGAAAGAGGGAGAAATAAAAATGGGTGGAGAGAAAGGATGGTCTTGAGAAATAGTGGTGAGTGATGAAAGGACACAGATTATTCAGAGAGAGCAAGATACGAACTAGGCTCTGTGCCCTTGAGTGCTTTCATTCCCAGACTGTAGTTACATGCTTCTATCTCCATTTTATTAGTCCATTAAATATTTCTCTCAACTGAAGTTTCTAACTAAGTGTAAATGAGTGTATCTGCTTTAAACTGTCATAACAAGAGTAGTTATAGATTTGTAGAGTATATTTATATGGTGATTCAAGAGATTTTTGCCCTAGGGCAAACAGTTTCTGAAAAAAATATCATTTTGTGCTATTATATCAAATGGTACTATTTATAAAACATAAAGTGATACTCAGAGCAATGTATAAAAACTGGGCTTTTCAAAGGCACATATTTAGCAAATACAGAATATGATCTATAGAGAATTAACACAGATAATGTTACTTTTACTAAAATTGTTAACACTTTATTAGTATTAAAACTTTGAAAAAGCTATACTTTTAGAAAAACAACAAAAATAATTTTCTACTTCCCTATATTGTATTTTTAGAGATTTTAAACAATGAGTTAGTCTTGGTATATATTATACAGGAAAGTAGACTACTGTAGAACTTATACTAGTTGGTGGCATGGCATTGTATTTTTTTCCTTCTGTTCTTTTGCTTTATGAGTACATTAAAATTATTAGGACTGGGATCCTAGGCTCAAAGTATATGAAATCAAAGTTGTAAGTAAATTTTTAAACCTGGTGACTCGTAGTACTCTCCAGTTTATAAATACCCAAATTATCTACATTATCTATTGTATTTGTTTATTAAAATAAATGGTTATTAGTGGGCTTTTGTGTAACTGAATTTATCATAGGAACATCCTCCAAAGTTAGTAGTCAGCATGCCTGCGATAAGGCCAACTACCTCCTAAACTGCCGTATTTCTTTTTGACCACATGTTTCAAACAGCCATTGTTCACGGAGTACATATGCGGGGTGGTTGGCATTGCTCTCTGTTTACGTATAAATAGTAGCCCATCTTTGGATGCAAAATTTGTGTCTATTTGGGAGTTGGACTTAGAGCACATAAGGCCCGCCTAGCTTTGGAGGGGCAGAAGGGAGAGAAGGATGGATGGTACAGGAGGAGGGAGGGCTCCTGTAGGATGATGATGAAATTTGGAAGCAAGCCTCATGTGAAGGTTTATTCTTTTCTCCTTACTTACTGTGTACAGGCATAGTTCTGGGCTCTGGAGAGAGAATGAGGATACTTGGTCACTGCACCCATGCAGCTTATGAAGTCATGGCTATTCTACCTTGCTAGGTATCATGGTCCTTTGAAGACATGATCTGTGATCTGTCAGAATTAGGCCTAGCTGGTACACAGGGAAGTCAGAAGAGTCCTTCTTCACTATTTTTATCTTTACTTCTTTTACCTGCACCACAGTCTTGAGTTGTAAGAATATACAAGCCCTATTTTTAGAATATTTTAGTTGTCACCATGTGGAGTTGATGTGAATATTGTCAGAGAGTATTTGTATAGGTAGACTCAGGAGAAAGGCATCAAAGACTAAAAATCCATGAAATTGAGAATGTGTTTAAGGGGCAGTGAGTCATTCTGATTTGCTGAAACTGAGGGTGGGTGAGGGGGGACATTTAACTCAGTTCAAATAAGCTGGGTTGAAAGGTCTATCCCTAGGAGTGCTAGGCCCCAGAGAAGCATATGTTTTAAACATGTTACAATGTATTTATATTAGTTTTATTATTTGTCACAGTTAATGTGTAGTCTTTAATCTTTGTTATTGTCTAAAGGATGTTTTATTTGTTTGTTTGGCCTAGCCTGGAAACCAAGTTACCATTTTTGATGTTTCTTTGAGAAAAGACATTCTAAATTCCAGGCAGTTAATTAAAGATAAATATGTGGAACATCACCAGCTCCTAACATGGGATCTCCCTTAGCTAGTGTTTTCAGTGAGGTCCTGGAGATATCCTTCTCTCTCATAACCTCCCTGAAGCCTCTAAGAGGTCCATACCATTTTAGGGTTTTTTGTTTTTGTTCTCTTTTTGGTGGTAGACTCTAAGTTAATATCTGATACTCTTATCCATTCCCTAACAGCCTCATAGGAAAACATCCAATCACAGATGAAATTACAGAAGGAGAAAACAATGCAAATTCTAAAACTAGTGTCAGGACAGTTTTATACAGTTAGATATTTTGGCTTAGAGAGTGAGGTTTTAAGAATTACATAGGTGATTATATCAGACAGCGCATTTGTGAGCCACAAAAAAGTTGGTTATCCTTTTAAAATTGAATTTTTTAGATTTTTTTTCTCAAGTCATATGATAATGTTATTGGTGAGCAATTTAATATTACTAACCTAAGTATTATTTTGGATTTATTGAATCATTTATTATTTTATATTAGACATATAAGCACATAGAGAAGGATTCTATATCAGAATCTGTCTTTTCTCATTTTAGATGGCTCTTTTTTTCCCTCTTCATGATTTGGACATTTCTCCTTTTAAATATCAAGGTGCTGGGGCACCTGGGTAGCTCAGCCAGTTAAGTTTCTGACTTGAGCTCAGGTCATGATCTTGCAGTTCTGGAGTTTAAGCCCTGTGTCAGGCTCTGTGCTGGAGCTGGAGCCTCCTTCAGATTCTTTGTCTCTCTCTCTCTCTCTCTCTGTCCCTCCCCTGCTCATGCATGCATGCACTCTCTCAAATAAATAAACACTAAAAAAAACAAAAAACAAAAAACAAAATCAATGTGCTATTGTTTTATTTTCCCTTAGAATGAGAATGAATTCTAATATGTTTTTATAGGGTTTTAACTTTTAGAAAAGAGAAGGGAGGAAATACAATGGCCTTTCAAAACCAAGTTTCTAAATTTTCTTTTCAACCTTGTCAGCCAGTAGTATTTCCCTACCCACAGACCTGTAGCTGTAGCCAACTTGGATAACTCCCTCTCAAGTAAATCATGCCATCTCTATCTTTGTTTCTGAGTACACTGTTCCCTTTGCCTTTACTGCCCTTTCTCCTCTCTACTGCTCCAAGAGCCATCGAGTAGAACCCAGCTCAACTGCCCTCTTTGACAAAGCCTTTCTTGGCCTTGGTACCTTTGGAACAGTTCATTGCTTCATCTGATCCCATCCCCGTTAGCAACTGCTTATGCATTTCCTTGTGCCATTCCTTCTGTAACTCTATTTTCTTGAACTGTTTTAACCTTCATTATTATTTGCCCTTTCACGTCTTTGTATTTTTCTCCCCAACAGTAGAGAATGCCCTTGTATTTGCTGATTTGGTGTGTGTCAAGAGACAATCCCCTTTATCTAGCATAATTTCAAATAGTGATACATTTTGGTTGCTAAACACTAATAATGTTTGATGCCACACTAAATTATATAAAGTTTTTAAATGATTTTTATCATAAATAAGCCATAAGTTCAATTGATGTTAACTAAATATAATGAAGGAACCCAACCATTAAATCACTTATTAGCACAAAACCATTGCTTTTGAGAGATACAAAATCGATGTAATTCTTTCCTCCTGTATATGGAAGTTTCATGATGAATGTGGAAGTGAGGAGGGCAGCATGGGCTGGACTGGGATTTAGATGACCTACACTTTAGTCTCACTAATTAGCTGTGAGAGTTTGGACAGGTCCCTTTTTCCAAGCTCAACATTTTTCATCTGTAAATTGAGAGAGTTGAATCAGGTAATCTTTAAGGTCTCACCTGGCTCTTAAATTCTGGACATATATGTAATTAAAAAAATTCTTTAAATAGGTCAAGCAATTTCCTTTAAACATACATTGATCGGTAATTTATTTAAAATTTTTTTTTAATGTTTTTATTTATTTTTGAGAGACTGAGAGACAGTGCGAGCAGGGGAGGGTCAGAGAGAGGGAGACACAGAATCCAAAGCAGGTTCCAGGCTCTGAGCTACCTGTCAGCACAGAGCCTGATGCAGGGCTTGAACCCACAAAACATGAGATCATGATCTGAACCAAAGCCGGATGCTTAACCAACTGAGCCACTAGGCGCCCCTGATCAGTAATTTAGAAACCTCACTCTGTGCAATAATTTTAATCTTTTGCAACAAATCCGTTACTAGTGTTGCTAAGATAGTAAAAATAACAAATAACAGATTCATATTTAATCCTTTTTACTTTATCATCTGCTCCGTAAGAAGTAGGTAGAGGAATAGAAAAACAAAGGAATACAGAGAGATAAGTACCTGCTTTGGCATAGCACTGTTTGTTGCCATTAGACTGTACCTATTTAATGATCTAGATATTTGTTTGAATATTTAAGTTACCTATATTGTCAAAACTAATAGCAATAACATTAAAGAATTAGCTTATTATACATTATATATAGTATATACAATTATGCATTACATTTATTATGTAATATACAACTTCTGAAGATGGCTTGTTATGTGGTTTGTGGCAAGTTCATGATTCTTTGGGTTTCATATTTCTACCTGTACCATGAGATGGTTGAAACTGTATCATCTCTTAAGGCCACTTTATTGAATCCTCGTCATAGCTCCTAAAGTGGTGGCTTAAATAGTCTAAACTTAATCTTACTTTACATTTTTTTCTATAGAAAATGCAAAATTTTATCACATGTCATTACAAGAGATTTTCAGTTATAGGCACTTTATGAGCATTTCTAAAATTTGGAAGTATGGCTTAAAATTTTTGTAAAATTGCTACAAATATGTGGGTCTTAGTATATAGAGAAAACGAAAGAATTAAATAATTTTGGTGTATGTTCTTAACCAAATGTTAATTTTTAAAAAGTCTTAATTTTGTCATTTTTTCATGGAATATGATCATTTTTAAATACCTCTCAGTATATTTTGATTACATTTTAATTAGAATACACATCTTGGAATTTAAAAGGCAAATGCATTAATCCCCTGTTAGGTGTAAACACAGACAGACACTGTGATTTTGAACTGGAGCATTCAAAGGAATAAACTTTGTTTTCATTTTTATTTATTAAACAAAATCTTAGGCACAGATATGTATTGTTAAATAATTTCATATAGCTTTATACTCCCATGTTCATAGCAGCACTATTCACAATAGCCAAGAGGTGGAAGATGTTCACTGGTGAATGAATGGATAAACAAAATGTAGTATATTCATACAAGGGACTGTTATTTAGCCTTAAAAGTGAAGGAAATCTGACACATGCTATAAAATGGATGAGCATTGAAGACATTATGCTAAGTGAAAACAGCCAGTCACAAAAAGACAAATATTGATGATTCCACTTACATAGATGTAGCTCTCTGAAGTGGTCTAATTCATAGAAACAGAAAGTAGAGTGGGGGGAGGGAAAGATGGGGATTTGTTTAATAGGTAGAGAGTTTCAGTTTTGCAAGATGAGAAAGTTCTGGAGATTGGATGTGCAACAATGTGAATATACTTAATATCATTGAACTGTACACTTAAAAATGATTAAGTAAATTTTGTTATGTGTTTTCACCACAATTAAAAAAATTCTACATTATAAAATTAATAAAGCACCTGTAGAAATGATCTTTCTTCAGTGTTCAGTGGTACAACAGTTGATCTTGTGTAAATGTGTCAAGAAAAACCTCATTAAAAATAAAGTTGCAAAGTCGTGAAGGGAGAACTCTCAGGCATGTACCATTTGTCACAGCCTGCTTTATATACTCCTAAGGAAAAGAAGAGGCTTACTTTAATACCCTAGCAGGAAGATTTTCTCCCTGGCCAGCAGCAACCCAGCCAATGAGAAATTGCCACAACCTTGAACTCTCACCCATTTCCCATGGACCATTCTAAACAACCCCTACCAACTTGTTTTTTTCCCCTCCATTAAAAGGATGTTTTCCTTCTTTGTTCTCAGGACTTGCCTGTCATTCGCCACGGCATGGCACTGCATGTTCAGAATTGCAATTCCTCTGCTTTCCTCACATAAATTCATTTTGCTGGTAAACTAAATGGCTATTTTATTCTTTAAGTTGATCATTCTTTTACTGTTTTTTTTTTTCAGTTTACAATAAAATGGCTTTATAAAGGGAATGCATAGCTGTTGGGTAAAGAACAGTACCCAAAATGGCTAGAAAGTAGCAAATAACAAGGAAGACAATCTTGCCTTTGTATTATACCTTACAATTTTAGCAGGAACTTCACAATAGTAGAAGATAGGACAGGTGGGCATTATTATTTTCATATGTTTAGAAGTCTCTGAGAGTCATAGAAGTTAAATCACTTGTGGATGAACACTGTAGTAGAAATGGGTATTAACAAGTTGTTTTGTCTCTTAGCCCAGTGCTCTTGTCTACCATCACACTAGTCAAGCAGGAGAGCAATAATCAAATCTCTAGCCTATTTTACCGGATCTTATACTGCTATCTTATCTAGGTAGTGCCACTACTTAGAATATTAAATCTGAACAGAGTTGTAATACCACCAGAGGCAATCTAAAGAAAACCATCTGAATACTCAAAGGTACTGAAAGAGCTGTTGTATGAGATTAAACTAAAAAGTGGTAATTTATGTAAATTTATATATTTAAATTATATTTATGTAAAATATAAACAACGTAAGTATTTAATCTGAGAAGATGAAGTTGACTTCTATATGGTAGAGTGGGTAGGACTATAAAAAAATATATTCAGGGACACCTGGGTGGCTCAGTCGATTGAGTGTCAGACTCTTGGTTTTGGCTCAGGTTGTGACGTCATGGTGGTGGAATGGCAGGGCCAGGGGTGGGGGGTTTGCAGGTGTGGGGGCAGGAGGAGGCTGGGACAGGCACAGGGCCTGCTCGGAAGTCTCTCTCCCTCTACCACATGCACTCTCTATAAAAATAAAAAAGTATATTCAAAGTGAATTATGAAAATGGTTGCTAAATTTCACAGTCTAAGAACATGAAACTATTGGTAATTAGTGAAAAGGAATAAATTCAGGACCAACAGTATTTTACCCATTGGATATTCAGTGTATGGAACTGTTACCAAGAGAAGATTATGGTCACATTTCCCATTAAAACACATACACACACTTCAATGGTATTTTCAGTCTTTTTATTTTTTTCCTGCTAAAAGGAAACACCATTTCAGTTTTATTAAATCCCTAAGATCATTAGTGGCAATAGTGGGGATGTTTAGACTTTGAACTTCCAGATTAGCACAGGGAGGAAGTTTTATGCCTGCTTTTCTGAGAAGTCAAGCAAAATGTGAAAACGGAGGGAGAAGGAAACTACTTAGCTGCATTTTATCTTGGCTTCTAGAATGTGAGGCATCATTCTTTTATATCAAATATATATATGATGACATAGTTATAAGAGCCAGTTCATAGGGAAAGGGAAACAATGCCAAAAGGTAAGGAGGGGAATTAGAGGCAATTAAGAGGTCTGGGGGAAAATACACAACTGGCTCTTAAATAATTAAGGGGTTAAGAGATTCTGCCACCTGCTGCCACCTGCACAGTCAAAAATCCATGTATAGCCTTTGATTCCCCCAAAACTTAACTTCTAATAGCCTACTGTGGACCAGAAACCTCACCATAACATAAATAGTTGATTAATGTACTTTGTGTTGTATGTGTTATATTTTGTATTCTTAATGACAAAGAAAGCTAGAGAAAGAAAATGTAATTAAGAAGATCATAAGAAAAATACATTTACAGTTTTCTACTGTATTTATTGAGAATAATTTGTGAATTTAAGTGGACCCATGCGGTTTAAACCCATGTTGTTCAAGGGTCAAATATATATATAAAAACCATGGATTTAGATGTCATCTGCACATAGTGAAACTCACTGCTATTTATTGAGCTTCTAGAATAAGACCCTTATGGAATATTAAATGCTGTAGTATGCATTTTATTTAATGTTTATAGCATCCCTACAAGGTAAGTATTATATAACCATTATATGATGAAGAAACACACTTAAACACACTTAAACAGACTTACACAGCTTGGGGTCACCTGGGTGGCTCAGCAGTTGAACATATGACATTGGCTCAGGTCATGATCTTATGGTTTATGAGTTTGAGCCCCACAGAGGGCTCACTGTTGTCATTGTAGAGCCTACTTCCATCCTCTGTTGCCCTCTCCCTCTTGCTCTCTCTCTCTTTCTCTCTCTCAAAAATAAACAAATGTGAAAAAAAAAAGCTAAATTCTTAGAAAAAACAACAACAAAACAACTAGAAAGTAGCGGAGCTGGGACCTAATCAAGATCTTTCACCTTCCCACATGATAACAAACATTTATTTAATGCCTACAAAGTGCCAGGCACTATGTCTAATGCTTTATATGTATTATTACATTTAATCTTCATATTCCTTTGCGCTGGGTGCGATTATTCCCTTTTTCCAAGTGAGTGAACTGACTTTGCTTGGATCTTCTCCTTCTAGTACTAATCCTCCCAAGTAAAACCTCAAAGGAATCAGTGTTCAGTGTGCAACGCACAGTGATCCACTCTCCTCTTCTGTGTTATTGTCCTGTCCTTCAGCAGCTGCTGCATCCCCCTCTGTATCTGTTCTCTGTGGGAAAGTTTACCATTTATCTCACTTTCTACCTTTTTCATGATCTCTGCTCAGGGAGACTTGGACCAAAATCGTTCTTTCCTTTTATCTGTTTTTTGGGGTTTTTTGTTACTCCGTTACCCATGCTTTCAGGCTCTTTCTTAGGTGACTGTTCTTCCCCTCAGATGCTGCAGCTTACCCTGGCCTTGCTGGTGGAGACCTCCGTTCCCTCCTGTCTGCCCATCACCTGCTGACCTCTTCTTCGGTTTTTAGCCCAACCTCTGCCTGCACTACCTCTATATTCTGCAAGAACTGCTCTTTCCTTATATTCATCCAGGCACTCTTCCCAAAAAGACCATCACCCTTTTTCCAGAGGATGTAAAGGAGGCTAACGTACAAATTTTTCCTGCTCATCACTCTGACTCAGTAGGAACTTACTGCACTTTCCTTCATCCACTGCCTTCAGAATCTGTGTTTTACTTCTAGAGTGTATCTTGGATTGTTACCTGTACATTGTATTCAGTTGTATAAAGACCCTTTCTCCTCTAGTTCTGCCTTTTTCACCCCCCTAATAGCCTAGATATTACTTGGCTTGGAGAATATATTTAACATCACATGTTAGGCTAGAACCCAGAAGAGGCCTTATGGTGTTAATTGTTTTACCCCTATCATAGAGATAAAATACCTTCTCAAACTCTTCTTGACAACAGTTACCTACATTTTTCATTAAAAATTTTCTTTTTAACAAATGTTTGAGGGTGCTTGAATCCTAGGCATTGTTACATGGACACATCAAGGAATAAGGACTGTAGCCCTGGCCCTCATGGCTCTTACACTTAATGGAAGGAAGACACTGCTTACTTCATTAAGAAAAAGACTGCAGTTTCCCTCTGAGGTTCTTCTAGCATACAATGTGACATTGACTTATTTTTGTGTAGTCAATAAAGACAAATGGAGCTTTAACAATATCACTTGTTTATTAGTGGTTAGTAGACAGGTGTAAAAAATGGTATCAATTTGCAGCTTTTGTTTCTAATTTATTAAAGAAGGATAAATAGTTTTGGAGAATAATGTATAGTACATACTTCTCAATGTCTTGAATTTGCTCCCAAAGCTACTCAGTATCTTTAGTTGGTTGTTAGGCATGTGTTTTTCTTTTGTTTGTGGCAGGTTCAATAGATGCAGATGTTGTTAAAAGAAAAATAAAGTGATTCAGGTAGACTCTAGGAACAAATAAATAAAACAAACTTTTATGACTAGATTGTATATTATATAAAATAAGCCTGCATTTATGAGTAAACTAGAGCAGTTCTTCTTAAATTTTAATATGTAGATCACCTGGGAATCTTACTAAAATACAGATTCTGGCTTAGTACTTCTAGAGTGAAGCCTGAGATTCTGCATTTCTATTAAGCTTCCAGGAGATACTTTTCTACTAGTGTACCACACTTTGAATAGCAAGGCAATGGAGGATTCCTAATTTCTTTGATAATCTGCTACTTTGTACTAATATGAAAAGATAAGAATTAAAAATATTCTTAAGCTGTTGATTTAAAAATACACTTAAGAAAAACAAACAACGGCATGGATTTATATAGACTATTTAGTTGTTTTTTTTACCCCGACAGAGACTTTGTATACCTTTTAGAACCATATTGATAAATAACTCTTGCCATTTTACCTGAATCAAAAGAGTAGTTGGGAAATGTCTTGAATGTCCATTCCCACAATAGCAGTAGCCATTATAATAATATTTATTTTCCCAGGTACTTTGTGGAGTTCATTCAGTCCACTAGTCCTCAGCCATTTGCTGGGTACATCCACTTTAACAGTGGCTATAGAAATAACAATACTAACCCTGCCCAGTCTGTGTGGGATGCATTTAACAGACTCAAAGAACAGTGGCACAGTATGAGAGGGGTAATCATAGAGTGCTTTAAAGGGTTCAAAAGAAATACATATTTAATACTTTTAAAATAAAAAAGTTAATGTTGGAGGGGCTTCTTACAGAAGGTTATCAATTTGAGCCTCAAAGCAACTCTTTGATTTGGGTAATTTTATTATTAGTCCCATTTTACATAGGAGGAAAGTGTGGCTCCAGTAGTTTCAAGTGTTAAGTCATGAGGCTAGCACATAGATAGACCTGAAATCCAGGTGTTCTTAATTCAAGCCCTGTCCTTTGTCCCTGTACCATACTTCCTCTGTTCCATGTGTGTTCCTAAGTCATCACCTGACTGGAATTATTTCCTAGTCTTGTGCTCACTCTTGTTAATTCTAGGAATTTGTATGTCTGAAAAATTAAAAACTTCACTGCTTTTTCTTTTGGAAGATGATAGCTAGCTTAGACTACTTGGGGAATAAAGTTCATTTTTACTGGTAGAAACCCTGAATTCTAAATAGCTTTAAGAAAAATCAGCCTTTACTAAAAAATGGAGACCGTTTATAGATTTTTAAGGAAGTTGCTTTAATATATACATAGTGATAACTTGCTGTAAGAATTAATTACAGTTGTTTGTGTATAAGTAAAGATTTCTAAAGGACTTGGATTACTTCAAAACTATTGGATTACAAATATTTTGTTATTTATTAAAATATGGTTTACATTTTCTTTATTTTTTAATATTTTTAATGTTTATTCATTTTTAAGAGGCAGAGGGAGACAGAGCACAAGCGGGGTAGGGCAGAGAGAGACACACAGAATCCAAGGCAGGCTCTAGGCTCTGGGCTGTCACCACAGAGCTTGATGCGGGGCTCCAACCCATGAACCAGGAGATCATGACCTGAGCCGAAGTCAGACACTTAACCAACTGTGCCACCCAGGCGCCTCTGGTTTACATTTTCTTTAAAAACAGGTTATTTTTTTAAAGTAGTCTCTAAATAATTCAAAATTCAGAGTTAGACTTGTTATGTATTTGTTCTCCTGAATAAATCTTAGAATGTGCTGTTTTCTCAGTACATAAGTTATAAAATGTTCTGTGTTCTCAGTTTAAACTCTTATACGATTTATTATTAGTGGTAATTTTTCTTTAATTTGTTAAACTCTTCTCTCGGCAAAGAAGATTTAGTGGTTTAATTATTATCCATAATAATGATAGTGCCAATATTTATTGAGCTCTTATTCTGTGTCAGACACCATACACATGGCAATATCTTATTCCTCCCAACAAGCCTGTTATCATCCACAAAGCCACAGAGACTTAAGTGACTTGCTCATTGTAGTTACCTAGTAAATTAGAGAGCTAGGATTGTAATGTTGGTAGACTGACTTGAGAGTCAGTATTTGCAATCTAGAGAACTTTTAGCTCGGGAAGAAAAGGCACAGAAGACATCGCAGGATTTGACTTAAAAAAAATTTTTTTTTAATGTTTATTTTTGAGAGAGAGACAGAGACAGAGTGTGAGTGGGGGAGGGACAGAGAGAGAGAGGGAGACACCGAATCCCATGCTGGCTCCAGGCTCTGAGCTGTCAGCACAGAGTCCAGCACGGGGCTCAAACACACGAATTACGAGATCATGACCTGAATGGGCCAGAAGCTTAACTGACTGAGTCACCCAGGCACCCCAGGACTTGACTTTTAATGGGAGGAGCTCAGATTATTACTGAAGTAAGACACACCTGTGTGAAGATGTGGCATGTGGATAGGGAATAGGATACAATAGAAGGAACAACTTTTGTGGTATTCATGTGTGCTACAACTTTTACACTTAATCATTACATGTCAACCTGTGAAGTCATTACTATTTCCTCATTGAAAAGAAAACAACAGTTGATTCTCCATCTGTAAGTGTCTGTTGCTTACCCCATCCTTTTGGAAACATTTTACTCTCTTGGTCTCCATGATGTCATTTTCTCTTTTCCTTTTTCTCTGGTTGCTTCACTTCCATTTCTCCCACTCTTCCCCTAAGTGTTCTCCAGGCTTCAATCCTTGTTCATTTTATTCTTTCATTCCACATGCTCTTTCCCTTGTGACCTCAAACTCGATATGAGTGACTCACATTGCCAGTGATCTTCCATGGGTCTGTAGCCCTGGTAGTTCTCTGCAGCCACAAGGCCTACTGGATACATCCAGCCAGAGGTCTACAAGTACTTCAGACAGAGGATGTTTAAAAAGTCACCCTGTCATCTCCTTCCAAATCCATTTCTCTTCCTTTATGCTCTGTCTTGGATCATGACTTCATCATCTCTGCCACCAGCCATGCCAGAAATCTGGGAGTACTTTTGAATTTTCTTTCACCCTTAACTCTTATATCCGCATCAGTCACCAAGTCTATAGATTTTACTTTCATATCTGCCTATGTTGTCCATCACCAGCGCAGCCCTCTTAATTCACATTTCCATCATTTCTTGCATTACAGTGGTGTCCAAGTCTGGCTGCCCACCAGAATCACCAGAGGAAATTTGAGATCACAATCCTGGTCCCTATCCAAGGAGATTTTGATTCAGTAGATCTAAGATGGGGCCTAAGAATCTATATTTTTAACATGCAGACGTGGGTGGCATGGCAACAGATGTTTGAGAACCATTGATCCAACTGGTTTCCTTGCCTCTGGACATATCCTCTTCCCCTTCGGTCTGTCTCCCACTGCTTCTGCCATTGTTTTTTACAGTGATCCCCTTTTTTTAACCAATTAAGCATCTCCCTATTATCTAGCAGAAAGATTTTAGCATCTTCAGCATGGCTTGTGAGACTCTCCCAGGTCTGATCGGACCCATAAGCCTCCAGACATTTTCTGCCATCTTCTTTTGTAGATATCCTCTACCTCAGGCCTGCTTAGTTATCAGAATAAGTGCATTATTTCTTGCTTTGGGCCTATCTGTAAGTATGGTTCTGTCTGCAAGAAGTCCTTCCTCCTCTCTGGCAAATTCCTCTTCTTTTCTTCAAGAAACAATTCAAGTGTCTGTCCTTGAAGTCCATCTTGTCCCCTCTCACCTGTCCTACCCCTGTTCATAACTGGCTTCTCTTATATTGTGCCCATCATCCTGTAAAGCAATAGATTTTTTTTTTTTTTATGTCTGTCTCCTTTTCTAGTAAATGAGTTTTGACAGGTCGGGAACCAAATTACCTGCCCCAAATCACTTAGCTCAGAAGAGGTGGAGAGTGTTACTTGGAAGTCTGTTCTATGTATGCATCATGTTGTATAATTTTAAGATACAGATCAGGTTAAGAATAAAAACCTGTTGGTGGAGCATGTTTGAAGAAAACCCCACTTCAGATGGACCATTTTACCTCCCATTTGTATAAAGGTATAATTTATACATAATAAAGTAACTCTTTTTAAAATTTAACAGTTTGTGAGTTTTGACACATACAGTTGTGTAACCATTACATGATCTTTTAATACAAATAAATTGTGTGAGTACTGCTATGTTTGTAAAGAAATCATTCTCATTTGGTATGAGATTTATGAAACAATCAAAATGTTCTAAATGAAAACTATTTCCTGAGGGGAAAAAAATTAACCCTTAAGGGTCTAAAAGAGTTAAGGTAATGCATCTTAGTAATTCTCATTGTTAAAATAATCTTTTGCTCCTGAACTTGATTTCCTATAATATTTAGCTCTGGGTTTGTTTAAATTTAATTTAAAACTAGGATAAGGAACTCATTGCCAAAGAAGACAGCTCTTTCTGCTTACAAAAAGCAAGACCCAGTTCTTAGAAACTTTCTGAATTTTGGTGTAATTCAGCTTGCTAAAACTTCTTCTCATTGGTTCTACTTCTATGTTCCAGAAATAGAGAATAAATCTGAGCTCTCCTTAGGTCTTTTAGTATTTTATGAGGTCTGTTTCTTTTCTCCAGGCTGGACATCCTTAGGTATTTTTTGCCTTTCTTTGTGTCATGGCTTCCAAAGCATTCATGATCCTAGACCAGGTCGGTTAGACGTAGCACCTAAACAAGTATAAAACTTGGTGTGAATATCTTTGTCCTTCTTTATAACAAAGGAACTTTTGTAGGTCTCTCTTATTTTCTTTCCCTTGAAGGAGCATGATTGATAGTCACAGTTCTATCTTAACATACCATGTGTATCAAAAATTTGATATCAGTATCAAATTGATGGAAGAAATTGATGGAAATCTTCTCTCTTAAAATTAATGGCCATGAAGACTAAGTGATACAGGAATAGCTGCCAGGATACACAAGGCTTTTGACTTCTCTGAGTTTTGTTTTTAAGATAAAGAGATCATATCTAAATCTTAAATTCTACAGCCCTCCTTTAGGGAAAGGCCTTCATGTAACACAAGTGGCTTAAAATTGTTGATAAGCTCAAAATAAGAACAAAATCACTAAGACATGGAGGCATAAACATGTTAATAAACATATTAATAGGTATAAAATATAAAAATAAGATGACTTGACAAACAGATCAACTAGAGTCAGTTTATATTTGTGCCATATTGATCCCTTCCCTCCTAAACTGTACAAATAGAGAATTCCTAAGAATGTTATATAAAACCCATTTGAATCTTGGGTATGCCTTGATGACAAGAGTTTGACTTCAGTGGTGACAGGAGGAATAGGGTTTCAATTGAATTGTTTTCTCTCTTTTTTTTTCTTTTCTAGTAAATTCATGGTGCAGATTCCTGTCCACAACTGTGTAGAATTAGGATATTGACAGCATATTGGAAATATGTTGTCTTTTACTATAATGTGTGTAATCTATATTTGGATTCAGTGTAACTCAAATGAATACAAGATTTAATGTGCCCTTAAAATATGCTATTTATAACAAATAAAACTTATAGAAAGATCAGATTTGTCTTTACCAAGGAAAGGGGGAAGGGGCTTTGGAGGAATGCAGTCAAAAGCCATAAACTTCCAGGTTAGAATAAATAAGGACTAAGGATGTAATGTACAACATGGTGACTGTAGCTAACACTGCTATGTGATACACAGGGAAGTTGTTATGAGAGGAAATCCTGGGAGTTTTCATCACAGGGAAAACATTTTTCCCTTTTATTCTTTACTTTCTGTTTTATCTATAGGAGATTCAGATGTTAGCTGAATCTATTGTGGTAATCATTTAGCAATATATGTAAATCAGACCATCATGCTGTATGCCTTACACTTTCATAGTGAACTATGTCAACTATGTCTCAATAGAACTGGAAAAAAAAATCTAAGCAGATGCGCACATCTTTCGTAAGAGAGGCAACATGTAAAAATATTATTGAAACATTTGAGTTAATGAAAGGCTGGATAATTCATTATTTTAAGGTTATATAAAGTAAATAAAAGCGGGGTGCCTGGAGGCTCAATTGGTTAAGTGTCCTACTTCGGTCAGGTCATGGTTCAAGCCCCACGTCAGGCTTTGTGCTGACAGCTAGTTCAGAGCCTGGAGCCTGTCTTCAGTTTCTGTGTCTCCCTCTCTGTCTGACCCTCCCTTGCTCATGCTGTCTCTGTCTCTCAAAAATAAATTAAAAACATTGAAAAAATTTAAAAATAAATAAAAGCTTTAGTATTTATGATTTTCTTTTACTGTTCTAACTCCACACCGTTTTTCCTTCCTTTCTTTCTTTCTTTCTTTCTTTCTTTCTTTCTTTCTTTCTTTCTTTCTTCTTTCTTTCCTTTCTTTCTTTCTTTCCTTTCTTTCTTTTCTTTCTTTCTTTCTTTCTTTCTCTTTCTTTCTTTCTTTCTTTCTTTCTTTCTTTCTTTCTTCTCTTTCTTCTTTCTTTCTTTCTTGGCTCAAGAGTTGTGTGAGGGACTTGTTAGTAATGGTGAATTTTCATATCATTGTATGACACTATTGTGACTCACTCCATCCTTTTTAGTGAAAAGGGGAACAAGTAAAAGAAGCATTGGATATTCACATCTAGTCAGAAGTACTAAAGGAAATATATATGCAAATAAATTTAGAAAGACACAGTAACTTCAGAGACATGGAGAAATACGTGAATGTCAACATAGGATGGGGGTTGTGATGCAGTTAGATTGCTGACAGTTACTACAGCTTCCATAATGCTCATCACAAGTGGGCTTTGTGATCCTGGTGACCTGGAGGACTATTTTGAGAAAGATATGGTATGAACTGTGGACTTCCATAGTCTGAAGACAGGGTTTTGTTAAGTGGTTGCTAAATGGACACATGACTTGCATTGTTGGGTAAAGAAATGGAGGGTGTTGCCTTTTTTCCCTGGAGGAAACAATGAAGTAAAGACACTGAGCCTTAGAGAGAGAGCACACATGTACCCCTAAATACTGGGTTGAAGTGTTGTTGACTTCAGGTTCATGTTGTAAGTACCAGAGGAGGTTCTGGGAGGAGCTGTAGGAAATGGTTGCTGGACACTGAAGAAACCTGGAATATCAGTAAATACACTCCTGGATTTCATTTGAAGGGATCTAAAACAAGGACTAAAATGGAGGAGGGGGGAAATCACCCACTCATCATTTATGCATCAAATAAATGTTCTGGTACCCTGATGAGCATTGCGGTCCTTGTCTTCAGGGACATAGCATTTAATTTTTTTTTAACATTTATTTATTTATTTTTGAGAAACAGAAAGAGATAGAGCATGAGCAGGAGAGGGGCAGAGAGAGAGGGAGACACTGAATCTGAAGCAGGCTCCAGGCTCTGAGCTGTCAGCACAGAGCCCGATGCCAGGCTCAAACTCATGGACCACAAGATCATGACCTGAGCCCAAGTCGGGATGCTTAACTGACTGAGCCACCCAGGTGCCCCAGGGACATTGCATTTTAAAGGAAGGTACAGGACAGTGTGATGAGTGCCATAGTGGAATAGAAATGTGCGAGTATTCTGGCATGCAAAACGGGTTCCCTCACCTCTGAAAAATGCCCATTTTTTGGACCCAGTTTTCTTCACCTTCAGTTTCACTCTTCTTCCTAATTATCATTTTTTAAAGTAACAATTTTCAAAAGTTAAAATAAAAAACCCTAGGAGATTATGTAGCTTCTTGCTACTCAGAGAGTGGACCATGGAATATTGACATAGCATCCATTGAAGCTTCCTAAAAAATGCAGAATCTTCCTAAAAGTGGGCTGTGCCCTGGACTTACTGATTCAGAACCAGCATTATAACTATGCCCTCCCTCCCCAAGATTCTTTTTCTCATTAAAGTTGGGAAAACACCAATTTAGTTCCCCTTCTCTCCAGTGGGCTTTATAGATGAAGGGGATGAGGACAGGTTGTGCCCTAAGGTCCCATGTACAGTCGCAGAGCTGCTATTAAAATGCAGCCCATCTGTTTACGATAGAGTCTCGAATGCCTTTTCTAGTATCTCTGTTATTTCTTACCTACTCCCCTCCACCCTTTTACTCTTCTGTTGGCCTCTGCTGTTTCATATTGTCAGATCTTCAGCCTCTTACTTGTGTCCCTTTCTCTCAGTGTCTTCGTTCTCTCTTTAAACTTCTCTGTTGAATAAGGGAATGGTACAGGCTACACACACTATACATCAAAAAGAATGAGCCTTTTTATTCATTCTTGATTTGGGGAAAAATTTTGGACCTGTTTCTCTAATTGTTTTCTACTTGTTATTCAGAACTTACTTTGAAGTCAGCAGGAGTTCTGTGTGTGATTAAGAGTGTGTTATAATCTGTGGTGTTAGAAATTAGAATCTTTTTTCAGATGAATTTATCTTCCTTTTTTGCTCTTTGTATCAAACATCTGGAAAAACAGTGTCTGCCCTCTAGTTTCTAGAAAGGAATAGGACACCACAGCTACTAGGATTTAGGGATTGGTAGTAAGTTTTTTTTCCTATAGAAAATAAATATCTAAATAGATAAATATGCCATGTCTTAAGGGGGACTTTGTCATAGAAAGATATGGTCATAATAGCCTAATATGACAATTCTAAAGAAAAGTAAACAGTCAACAATAAGACCATAGTGGCACAATGCCTTCAACGAAAGTCAGCCACTCATGTTTTAAGCCACACCCTCTTTATAAGAGGATTATTCTCTCCTGTCTTGTGTTTTAGTTTATTTTTAACTCTGGAATATGTTTTGATTTGAGGGACAGAACCATAATTTCCATGAATAGATAGTAAGCCTCTCCTGTAAACTCTGAAACAAAATCAGTTTTTGTTTTTTCTTATTTTCATATGTGTTTTTCTTCAAGTCACTAGCTCATCTTTCTAACAACTCTTAATTCATAGAAACTGAAGTTAATATCACTTCCTGATGGGAGACTATCTGACTAAACATTGTTCTACTTCCATTTCCTTCCTTTTATCCTATTTTCTATCAATAGTGTATAGAAACAGACTAATTTTAATTAAGATATTTGAAACCTGATTATCTAATCCAGAACTCTTCTGCATATATAGTCTTAGTAAAACTGACATATTAAATGGTGGGACACTGTAATGAGTAAGTTAAATTTATTCAGGCTAGATTTTAGGAACTGATTGAAAGGTAGGATTTTTTTGTTGTTGCTTTAAAAGTACATCTTTTCCTCAGCATAGAACAAGGAAATGTTTTGTATTACCAAGCATAAACTAGACATTAGATTCACAACCTATAAAATGCTGTTTAGCCTTTAGAAATATAAATTTCAGTATCTTTTTATAATGCGTTAGAAAATTAATCTTTGTTAGCCCTGTATTTCATTACCATGCTTCTCTTAGAAATGTTGCTTGTGGAAGTACTTTATTATAAACTTGATTCAAGGTTTCATATTTGAATATTAAGGACAGTTGACTCATTTTAAGTGAAATATTTGCACGTGTGTGAGGTGAATGCTTATAAGAGAAAAGCTCATAAGTTGGTTATATTCATGGCTTTAAAAAAAGGCTCATGCTATCAAAGAGAAGCTTAGAAAAATGTCTTGAATATGGTGATTTCCATTTAAATAAATTACAGAACTGTACTCCCCCTAATGTAATGCCACAAGTATAACTGTACTCTTGTCTTAGTGTCCAAACATATTCCAGGCAATTGCTTCCATTGCCCCACTTCTTCAGTTTACTAATTCTTTTCCTGCTTTGCTTTAGGCAGGGAGGGAGCAGCTTCCAACCTGTTTTGATAAATCTCACATGTTTAATATGAAAGACAAGTTTCTCCTCAAAATATTTATTTTCTGTCTATGAAATCTTTCATTAACTTTTCACCCCCAGCGTGTTCTATATTTTTAGCAAGATTGGTTTCTTGTCTCTTTCTCTAGGTTCTCTATAAAACTTAATGTGGGCCATAGGTAGTGAAGCATTATTTTCAAAAACTACTCATAGGAATTGGTCTCATTTCTTTAGTTTTATTGCCATGTATTTTTGTTGTGACTCAGAGAAAAATGATTTGCATTTGATCAAATTAGGAAAAAAGCTAAGTTGAAATAATTATAATTCCTAATAAGTTAACTTCAAAAGAATATAGTTTAATGAATTTAATGTTACTTTGTTCTTTCTGTAGATAAACGTGTGGAGAATTGGCCTCTGATGCAGTCTCCATGGCCTACACTTTGTATAAGTACTTTTTATCTCTTGTTTGTGTGGCTGGGTCCAAAATGGATGAAGGACCGAGAACCTTTCCAGATGCGCTTAGTACTCATTATCTATAATTTTGGGATGGTTTTGCTTAACCTTTTTATCTTCAGAGAGGTAGGTTTACTAAAGTCACCTTGTAATTCCCCAGGTTTATTGGAAATTAAGAAATTAGAATGTGTAAAACCATCATGTAATATTGTACCCCAAGATAACTGTTAGCTACTCTAAAAGGTAAATTCTATATTATTGACATACTTTATGTTTGGATAACAAAAATATGAAATAAATGGAAAGGATAGGACAGTTTTTTAAGATGGAATTTTGAAGCAGACACACTAGATTCCAAAATAGCCCTTATTAACTGTTCTGACACTAAAAGTTATTTAACTTTTCTAAGACTCATTTTCCCCATCTGTAAAATGGGGATAATACTTGCCTTCTAGATCAGAGACAAGTGAAATAATTTTTGATAATGTTAGCACATATTAAACAGTCAGTAAATATTTGCTGTTCTTTATTTATAATTCTTATTCAGCAGTTTCAGATTTGGCAACTGATTAAAATAGGCAGATGTAAAATACTGATTTCAAGTGAAATCCTATTACATAATGTTATTGTATTTTGGGTTGCAACTAAAATGAGTTAACTGTTACACACTGTTAATCATCATGTACTTTTCTGGGCACCAGCAAATTCTCCATGATATTCTGAAAAGAAATCCTAAAGGCTAGATTGACACAGGCATTTTTTAGGTTGTAAGAGTGGAAGGATTTTGTTTCCAATGAGACTCCTTATTAGTCATCCATTTCCTACATCAAAGGTAGCTCCTTGTTTGCATGGACCTCAAGTATACTGTAGTATAGAGCTGGAATTTAAGGAAAGGTATTAAGCAGGCTGTGTTTTAGCTTATGGGCAAGTAATAAATTATATCATGTATCTTGAATGTATCACAGATAAGCTGCTATATAACGATCGCCACTTCAGATAGCTGTGAAATTAGGTGATTAACTAGTTGTTACTTAACTTTCTAATTTCTGTATAAGTCTAATTACATGAAATAGAGGTTGGGGTTTTGATTTTTTACTTTGCTTTTCTGTTTGGAGTGTCATTGTAACTACTGTATTGTAAATGACGGAAAATAATTGCATATGTTAAAAAAATAAATTGTGTTACATTAAAAAAATAAGTCTGTATGAACCCAGAGAATGGGGGTGCTAAGGCTAGGAAAATAAACAGTACTCTCCTTTAAAGACATCTGTAACTGACAACTTAGCCTATAGAATCTCTACTTCATAACAGTTTTTATGTAATTTTTTTAGATACTTTGAGGTCGTTTGTTAGATACAAACCACTCTGGAGCAAGAAATCAGTACCACTCTTCTATCTGAGTCATGGTTAATCAAAAATTCTCTTAATATTAAGTAGATAGAGTTGAAGTCTCAATCAGTGAGTTCTTTATGATTTTTAATTTAGATTTCAATTTTAGAATAAGTTGACACAGCAAATTTTAAAAATTCTAACACATTAAATGTTTAACACATTTGAATTTTTAGACAACCTTGCTTTTTAAAATAATTTGAAAGGTTGCATACTGTATTTAGTGTTTTTTTTAATTCTCTGTCTACTAAAACTTTAAATATTATTCCCCTTTCCTTTTCCAGTTATTCATGGGATCATATAATGCAGGATACAGCTATATTTGCCAGAGTGTGGATTATTCTGATAATGTTCACGAAGTTAGGGTAAGTACATTAAAAATACCATTTACCAGTAGAAGTGGGTTTAATTTTATAATCCCCACTCTGAAAATGTGGTAAAAGTGGATAGGACTGTCATGTGTCAGTATAGCTGTGCATTTCTTTTAAAAGCGTATAACTGAAAATGTTTTCAGAGCCATTGTGTCCCATTTGTCTGTGGGGGAGTGCATTTGTGCTGGATTACCAGAATGCAGTACTTATAAAAGTTCCATATTTAGTGTAAAGATGACATTTTGGAGTTTTGTTGGTTCCAGTCAAGAATAGAAACTCATAAAGAGAGTCTAATTCATTTGTTAAGACTGAGGGAAAACAAATGTTTTATAAACTATGTAATGTTTAGTAAATTAAGCATAGCACAATCTGTATAGGCATAAACTCAGTTTTATATTTGCAGAAAAGTAAATCATTGGTAATATGTTACCATATTTTACTTTCCAGTCACCTTTGACACACAAAAGATTTATAAACAGTTCAGTTATGTGCTGTCTTCTTTGTTGTTGGTACATAGGATATATGTCAGAGAAAATACTTAATATAAAAAAAAGGTGAGTTTAGGTTGTTATTATTATAGTAGGGTTCTTGTAAAATATTTTAAAACATTTACAGAGGTCACCTCTCACTGGATCCTTGGATCCTTAATCTCAGCATGTAACATAATCTTTCTGCACCATCTGGTGTCTTAATTAGAGCCCAGGAAAAGAAAAGACTTATTCATGTAAGTAGGATTATATTTATGACCTAGGAAATATTTGTTACTTTTGTTCCTTTGTTTCAACTCACTACTTTAAAGCTTTTACTGCCTGATAGGAAGTGCTATGATTAGGTATTTACTTTGTTTCACATGTTAAAGTGAGAGACAGACACTAACAGAGAACAGCTACCCAAACATACTTGCAAGAATATCTGAACTTCAGTATAGGCTAACCATGAATGACTGAAATAACCTTTACAAAGTCAATATCTCCGTTTCTCTGCTATAATGATAAACAGCAGTGGAAGGTGTGTACGGCTCTGCATTCAGCAGTTTGGTATTCAGGACATCTTGCTATGTAACGGACTAAAAGGTGTCTCTAAACTGTTGACACCTTGTAGACACAGACTTGGACCCTTTCTTTCTCATTCCGTCCCCCACCCCGTGGATAGATGACTAGGTTTCACACCTACTTAGGCAAAAGTGATTCCACACCTCATACTTCATTGCAATGAAGATTGTTTAGGACTAACAATGAATAGAAAGCCATAAAATATAGTGTCACTCTGGTGTTTATAACATGCTTTTTCCTCTTTCTTTTTACAGATAGCTGCTGCTCTGTGGTGGTACTTTGTATCTAAAGGCGTTGAGTATTTGGACACTGTATTTTTTATCCTGAGGAAGAAAAACAACCAAGTCTCTTTCCTTCATGTATATCATCACTGTACAATGTTTACACTGTGGTGGATTGGAATTAAGTGGGTCGCCGGTGGACAAGGTGACCATTTTTAGGAACATATCTGCATATATCAAATTATATAAATGTGTTGTGTGGAAAAGTAATAAGCTGGACATTTGAATTGGCCTTTAACTTACTTTCATGGTTAATTATTTGTGTTAATTTCATTTTAAAGAAATTTGAACAAAGTGAAGCTTTAGCTTTTTATCTGTGGCTACTTAAATACCTAAAGATTTGCCTCAGAGATAATCATAAACTCACCTTAAATGTGGCAAAAAATATTTTGATAAGCAATTGTAGTTGTTCTGATTCAAAGGATACCAAGCTATAACTCCTTCCAAGCCCAGAGCCCATTCCTGCTCTAAAACTGGCCTTAAAGGAACCTGCAGGATCTTACTCAAAGGAAGTAATGATTAGCCTTGTTAAAGAGGATCTGAATTCACAGTTTGGCCAAGATCTGTCTTCAGCTTTTCAGATGCGTGTAGATCGAAGATGATTGCAATCACCGAGCTGGAACCATGCTGTTAGTGCACTGGGGACCCAGGGGACAGGTCATTACAGTTGTCCAGTTCACCTGCCTTCGTTCAGTTTTACATTTAAAACTGTTTAGAAAACTAAGAAATAAGCACGATTTTGTCATAGATCTATTTATAAGCACATCTAAAGGCAATAATGAGGCTTTAAAAATCTATTTAAATAATTACATGTACCATGACTTTTTCCCCCAAGAATAATAGCATGAAAAATAATACAGGCAGTAGTTCTATACTTAAGCCACTGGGGTACTCCATTTGGAAACTTGCCACTTTGAAAGTTCTTTGCATTTGAAGAACACTCCTTTTTTTAATAGCTAAAAGTCTAAGTCTAAACTTTAAGAATACCTAGCCTGATCTGAAGAGAAATCTTTTCCATTAGTACTGCTTTATAATTTTTTATTCCTAACCTGTACCCAAGATTAAATATTAGGAAATAATGTGGATTCATTTATTTTATGTTCAGATGGTTTATTGCCTACTAAAGTTTTCTGTATCTTGTGATTCTATTTTCCTGAAGCATTTTTTGGAGCACAGCTTAATTCCTTCATCCATGTGATTATGTACTCATACTATGGGTTAACTGCATTTGGCCCATGGATTCAGAAGTATCTTTGGTGGAAAAAATACTTGACCATGTTGCAGCTGGTGAGTGAAATGCTTCTAAAGTTTCTTGTGGTGAAACACTGAAAATATTTGAATTTACTAATTTTAAATGCAGGGTTTTTTTTTCATATTTATTTTGAGAGAGAGAGAGAGAGCAAGTAGGGGAGGGGCAGAGAGAGATTAGACACAGAATCCAAAGCAGGCTCCAGGCTCTGAGCTGTCAGCACAGAGCCAGCCCAATTCGAGGCTCAAACTCACGAACCTGCAAGATCATGACCTGAGCTGAAGCTGAATGCTTTACTGACTGAACCACCCAGGCGCCCCTGAATTTACTAACTTTAAAGGGCTAAGTTATTCTCGGCAATTTTCTGTTACAAAGTCGACGTTCTCTGTGCTCCAGCTGTAAAGGTGAGGCTGCTTGGCTCTGAGCTGCTTGCTTCTAGACCTAGTTGTCACTGCCACTAACTTTTTAAAATATTCTTAAAAGACTAAACACAACTCTGTTCTCTCTAAGAGAAATGTTCTAAGTACACCATAAAGTACATAGACTCATATATTACCAGAAAAATAGTGTAACTTCTTTCTCAGATGATATTTTTCTAACTTAAAATGTTACTATTACCTCTCTTCATCCTGCCGTTGCTTGAATTTTGTTTTCTGTTCCACTTTTCAGTCCTTGTTAACAGAGCCCATACATTTAGAAAATAAAAGTTACAGCACCAAAGACTTAATCATCCATTTCCTATATAAAAGGTAGCTACTTTTTTGCATGGACCTCAAGTATACTGTAGTATAGAGCTGGAATTTAAGGAAAGGTATTAAGCAGGCTGTGTTGTAGCTTATGGGCAAGTAATAAATTGTATCATGTATCTTGAATGTATCATAGATAAGCTGCTATATTACAACTGCCACTTCAGATAGCTGTGAAATTAGGTGATTAACTAGTTGGTACCTAACCTTCTAATTTCTGTATAAGTCTAATTACATGAAATAGAAGTGGGGGTTTTGATTTTTTACTTTGCTTTTCTGTTTGGAGTATCATTGAAACTACTGTATTGTAAATGACGGAAAATAATTGCATATGTTAAAAAAATAAACTATTAAAAAAATAAAATAAAATAAAATAATTAAAAAATAAATAAAGTCAAAAAAAAAAAGTTGAGGAGAAGGTACAGAATCAAGGAAGGGACGGGGTAAAGGGAGGGAAAAGGACAAGAGAACTCCTCTTAATCCCCTAACAGTCCTTAGAGAGCAAAGCTAGGTATTTTCAAATGCTAGCCTTTAGAGAGGACAGTTGTCAGCCTATATGCCTAGTGGGACTTCTTGTAACATCTGGATACATCAGTGAAACATTTAGAGAGAGGCGCTAGCCCACTAATCAAACTGGAAGTCCAAAACCAACCTGGTAGCTATTCTTCAAGCCTTGGAATTTATTATAATTTGCTGTAATCATAGTATGTACACGATTTATCGTGGAATCACATTTGGAAATATTTCATCTCTGCTTTAAGTTGCTAAACAGTTGGCTGGTCAAACAGGAAATGCAACTTTTGGGGAATGCTGGGTGTGAAAGATTCATGTGGAACTAAGATGCTGCAGGAACTTCCTCCAGTTTTTGTGCAAGCTGTTTATATAGTTTGTGTAACTCATCTCTTTCAGTCAGCAGCAAATGGTCACAAGAAAATGAAGAGATGACAGAAGTCATCTGAACTTTGTATCTGTTTTGTTAGAGTCTGCAGTTGAGCCTCTGGAGTGATGCCACACTTACTCACACCGGCATACATACACGCTCTTTTTCGGTGACCTAGATTCTAAGACCCACTGTGAAATCAAAAGTTGTTAAAATCTGGATTTTGCCGTAGAGAATTTAAAGTTTTTTAAACTGAAAAACTAAAATTTTTTAGTCTGATATAAATTTAGGGCTTACATGGAATAAGTTATTTTAATGATATTTAATATAGCAATTAACTTGGATAATGCTGTGTTTTAAAGAGAAACCATAATTGCCCATTCCAAATAGGATGTCAGTTTTGTGAAGAGTACAATATTCCCAAGCCAGAAGTTCTCATAACAGTCGATCATTTCAGTTAAATCTTGTAAGAAGTTAACACTTGAATTCATAACACTGTAGGATTCATAATTCTTATACTGAGAATCATTCATTTATTGATATATTGGAATTTAAACTGATTTGCCTTATCCAAATTTAAAAGTTTCTTAATTTTTGTCTTTTCTTCTTTTAAAAACTTTTAACATGATTCTCTTTCTGCACCAATTCTCAAATACCTACTAAATATTACTAAAAATCTTAGTTTGTAAAGGATAGTGTTAATTCAGATGCAGTTTTACCTGTGTGCTCTTTTATAAGAAATAAATAACAAAACCCTTGTGATGGTTTCAATTTTAAAAGGATTTGTACCACTTTGCTGACAGTTTTGTGGGAAGAAATCAGTTAAAATGTGAGAGGAAAACAAGTATCAAAAATGGCATATGGTACTATTACTTTATTCTGTTAGGCCATTGATATTCCCTCTCAATAGTAACATTATTCAGCATTAACCAACAAATACTCATTGAATCCAGACCCTGTGCCAAGGACTCAGGAATCCTCAGGGAGCGACACATAGCCTTACCCCCTGGAGTTAATGTACTGGTGGAAAGATGGACAATCAAGAAGTTAAGAATTCCAGATAGGTTTAATTGTTTTCAAGAAAATAACACACACAAAACAAAAACCGTGATGAGTGGGATGGAGAGGGCCAGCTGGGTGGAGGTACTTGGTGCCCGCAGGAACAACAGCAAAAGAAGTCAGGAAAAGAAAAAGAAAAAAAAAAAAGGCATGAAGCCCTAGGTGAGGGAAGGAGAAGGAGCTAGAGCTGGGTATGGGAGCCAGAGAGCTTTGGACCGTGTGGCAAGATTAGAGCCTATCTGAGCCAAGTAGAGGGTTCTGGTGTTGTTAAAAGTTATTTACTATTTACAGTAAATATATCCTGCATCATTGTTTTGTTCTGTTTTTCAGGTTCAGTTCCACGTGACCATTGGGCACACGGCGCTGTCTCTTTACACTGATTGCCCCTTCCCCAAATGGATGCACTGGGCTCTCATCGCCTACGCGATCAGCTTCATATTTCTCTTTCTTAACTTCTACGTTCGGACATACAAAGAGCCTAAGAAAGCAAAAACTGGAAAAACAGCAGTGAATGGTATTTCAGCAAATGGTGTGAGCAAATCAGAGAAACAATTAGTAATAGAAAATGGAAAAAAGCAGAAAAATGGAAAAGCAAAAGGAGAGTAAATTGAACTGGGCCTTAACTGTTGTTGACAGTGAGGAAGCTCCCATTTCATATACAATTTCAGGGAAAGCAGAAGCAAACGAGGGTTCGGGGGTGGGGAGAAAAAGACAAATGTGCTCTATGTATTAGTAACCTTTAGATAGAGTAAAGTGTTAAATACAATACCCGAATGTTTTATTTATGAAGTTTTATTTTAAACATTTTTTTTTATTAGCCTTGATGTTGTCCAGACCAAAGCAATCATTATGTGACTTTGGAGGCTCTCCCTCTGTTCACATCTGTTGTCTAATGCATGAGACTTTTCATGTATCTTATATACAGTCATTCTTCAGTCTGATGATCACAGAAACACAGTATGAATTTTTTGGATAAATTATTATTGCCTACTGATTAAAAGCAGTTACCTTACATTTTCTGGTCCAAAGCTGGAACTGTAGATACTTTAAAGTTTGCACATTTGAATTCATATGCTGACTGGAATGGTCGAATCTCTCCACCTCTAGTCTGAATATACCCTTTTGGTTGTAATTAAATTAAAAAATCTGATGATCTCTGTAGACTCTTAGAGGCTTGATGATGATGGTGTTGGTGAAAATAAGAAAGAATTACAGTAAAATCCTGTCTAGCGACCCAAAGGTCACCATGACTTGTGGCACAAATCACTGTGGGAAACAATTTTTGTGATGAAAGGGCAGCCTTTCAATACTCCTGTTGCTATCAGAAGTATATTATGAAATTTAAGATTATTATCTGATTGGAACATGAAACAACTCATGCCTTTATTAGTAACATCACAAAAGAGTTACATTTATGTGCTGTTAGAAGAGAGTATGTTGATTTTTATCAGGCTTTCCTTGTTTTGATTTGTGGCTGTTACGAATTTTTCTTATGTGGAAATATACCTACCTCTTCTGTTGGAAAGAACATTTAAAATTAAATAAATTTTAATTAAAAAATCAAGGAGTCCTCTAATGTAAATTTTAATAACTTTCGAATTCGCTAGTATTTTCTTGCTTTTTTTTTTTACAAATAGCATACACCCAACTTTTCATGAAACAGTTCTTCTCTTTCATTGTGTTTAATTTTGGAGTGATATTTTCCTTGTGACAAAGTTGCAAGATCTTATTTATTAACTAGATATGAAGTGTATACCCATTTGGTGCAATATTCTTGACTCCTTGGTGCTAAGGATCATCAAATATTGTGTGTGATTGTTACAAGGTATTAATTGTTAAGACACAAAATGAATAAAAGTAGGAGTAGTCAGAACCAGAAAATTAAATTCGCTGTTGACGAATGAAGTGTTTCATGTAATATAAGTGAACAACTGGAAGTACACTAGGAAAGAGAACTTGTACATTGTCTTGTTGTGTAGGTTGAATTGTTAGGGGTTGTTGGCCAGGGATCATTATAGAAAGAGAAAATGTGACCAAAAAAAAAAAAAGCATGAATATTTCTAAGTATCTCAACATGTCAAAGCTGCATGGTGCGGCATGTATGCTGTTTGTGCCGACAAACTATTTCAGAATATTTTGTAAACTATAAAATATTTATTGTGCACTAAAACTATACACTTTTTCCCCTGAAGGCATGCAGTCATGAGAAATACAGAATATTTGCAAAACTTACAATAGTTTGGCCTGAGAGGATTCAACACCTTTGTCTTTGCTGCTTGGTGTAGAATGACTGGAGATTTGTATATCTTTATGAACATTCTGTACTGCTTTCCCAGACCTATTCATTCCCGTTCCCTGATTTCAGCACAATAAATATACTACTGCTGTGGGAAAAAATGATTTTTTTTCTGTTAATCAGTTTATTAACATAAATTATCTGCTAGATACTTATTTGATTCAGTTAGTATTCTAAATTCTCTTCTGCTGCCATTTACTAATGTAGAAAAGAGGTGAAACTAGAATTTGGGTGTCTAAAACTTCTGGTGAAAAGCTTATTTTTTTTTAATTTATTTTCTTGGGGGCATATTTTTACTTAAAAAATTAGTTGCCTTTGGAAGAGCCTTTGGATCCAGACATAAAACATACCATTTTCTTCTAAATTCTCCTTACATTTGTTGTTTCAAATGTAAGCTTCACACTTTTTCATGCTGTGGGGTTTTTTGGTTCCAAAAATAAAGTGAAGGAGCTCTTGTGTTCTTACATTAGATCATTCAGCCCTTACTATGCTTTTTAAGGTTCCTTATCTAGGATGTCTTTAAGATGTGATATGCAGCCTGTTCTGGTAGCTTTCGTAATTTCTCAGTCATCGCACTGAGTTGCATGCCTCATACCTAAAATCAGTGGAGGAGGTTTGCATCCTCTTTTGGGTAAAACCTTGTCACTAACTAAAGAAGTGTTTTCTTACACAGAAAACAGAATTTTTTAATGTTTTCAGTGGCTAGAAATACCTTAGGCATGTAGCAGTGCATTTTCCTAGTATAATCAGTGACTACGTCTCTTCTTTCTCTTCTCTATGATACTCTTCACTCTGTCTTGCTGATGGACACTGACTGATGACTAGTTTCAGTTGTAGCACCATTAGTTTAGTCATTCTCTTTTTCTCTCCACATGCTTCTTAGGTATTCAAAAACATTTTCACATGGATTTTTACACTCACATTTTAGAACACTGAAGCTAGTGTTTTGTAGTTTATTAGGAATATTTTAATTTACAGATTTATTCCATATATGCAATTCACATATGAAAGAGAACGTAGAGGTGGAAGTGATTTTTGCCACTCTATCCATCTGATAATACAACAATCCAGGCATGGCATATTGGCAATTGGGACCCGACTTTTGAATCTCCCCTTGAGAATGCGAGAGCATGCTGAGCTGTCCCCCTCTCTCAGCTCTTGCTTTGCTGTAGCCTAAAGTTCAGCCAGCTGAATTCCTGGCACTGTCCGTATTGAGTAAAAGATGGCTACAGTTATGTAGGGGGTCAGGTGCTTACTACAGACCTGCATGATGTAGACGGGATCCTGCTGGATGGTGACTAGGGCTGCAGAGCTGAGGTGCTGAGCTGCTCCCACAGTAACCTAACACCCGCCTAATAGATGGCTCACCTGCCCCTCAGCACACAAGCAATTTTGGCAAATCACCTTGGAAAGCAAGTCCTTAATAGTGTATTTTAGAACCCATGCTTAATCTTCAGTATTTTAGGCTGATGCCATCTGAACCAGAAAAATAGTCATGAAAAGGCAGAGAAGTGTAAACAGATTCACTGTTCCAAAACACTACAGATCATATAAGTATTAGAGGTTAGATTTCTAATTCTCTCCCGAATTTCCTAGTTTCCCTCCTAAATCACAGAGGGAAGGCACAGCTGTAAGTTTAAAAATAGGCGAGGGGCGCCTGGGTGGCTCAGTCGGTTAAGCATCCGACCTCAGCTCAAGTCATGATCTCATAGCTCGTGAGCTCAAGCTCTGTGTCGAAGTCCTTTTCAGATTCTGTGTCTCCCTCTCTCTCTGCCCCTCCCAGCTCACATTCTGTCTCTCTCTCTTTCCTTCAAAAATAAAAACACTAAAAATTTTTTAAATAAATAAAAATAGTAGGCTATAACACAGCTACATTCCTGAAGGGGATTCAGTAGGATATGTTAAAAATTATAGTTGACATATAGAACTATTATCAGATGCAGACTGAGTTTCTAGAATATATCACTAAAAGAGTATGTGAGTTATGAAAAAAGTGGTCAATACCTGTCTTTAGATGATGATTCATTAATAGGAGTTTTAAGTTTGTAAAGCATGATCTGAGATACAACTTGGTATTCTTTTAGATTTATAATTCTAGGTTTTTCTTTGAGAAAATAAACTTCTTTCTACCTGTTAAGAAAAAAAAAAAGGCCTAGAACTTAGGTCTTCTTTTCTCTTTGTCTTTTTCATTTTACCACATGGAAGCTTGTTTACATGTCCACATGTGAACAGATTTCCCTCATAGTTTTATTCCTTCGAGATCCATCTGGTCATAAATAGAAATTCAACAGAATTTGTTCTCTTTTTCTCATTCTCATAGGTAAGGTTCTCCAAAGGATTGTGTCCTTAAAGTAGTACCACCTTTGAGAATAAATACATGCTGAAACACATTACTTGATAACTATCTACCTAATTATAATAATCTTATGCAGCTATCAGAAGGTCACATTGTAATCAAACATCTACACAGAGAATATGTCCAAATTAAAAGCCATTCTAAAGCTAAAAAAATCTTGGAAGGTTTAAAGAATTTATCCATTTCTAAAAAGATAGGGTCTGGAAATTATTGAGTAGATCTCAATTTAAACACAAGACTGTGAGTTGTAAAAAGAATTTGTCAGTCCCCATGTGTGTTCCGTATACTCGATCCGTCTCCAGAGAGCCCTGGATTCCTTTTCTGCAATTTTAGAGAAGCTAGTTAGGTTACTCCTTTCCTGTTTTAAAATTTTTCTTTGAATTTGCCTTTGGGAAAAAGCATCCAGTTGAGATTCCTTCTTTGTCATCCCTGATGCATCATATTTAAACTGAGTTTCTCCTCCCTGTGAGGAAGCTATCCTAAGAACCAGTCTTTCAAGAATAATGATTACTTAGCTATTTGGTAATGAGAGGGTTGTAGATTATGAGTCTTGCACAGTAGGTAGCATTATGTTAGTGACACTCATACTTCACCTTTGAAAATGGCTTGTGTTCTAATTTTATTAAAAAATCTGGGAATCAAATACAACATTTACATTTTTTAAGCATATTATACAGTTAGGGTATATCAGTTGTACACATATGGTTAGATTTTAAATATTTTTAGAGTTCAGTTTTTACAGTGAAAGTGTAATAAAGATGTTATCTGGGCACAAAAGAACAAATAGCTTTGCTTCAAAGCTGTATTTATTCACCAGCATTTAAGTATTTTTGTTATGTTTGAATTATTACTGTCGGCCCTTATAAAAGTGGGGTCTGGTCTTTATTCCAGAAAGAAAAGGAGTATGGGAAAACTTTTCTAATTTATAATTACATTTGAGATTTGGAGTTTACATCTTAAGAGTCTACCTTAAACACTAACTACTTGAGAAATCCAGCCCCATCTTGATTAGTGTGCTTGATGTTTATTAGTCCTATGAATCCATTTCTGTTTCCTCGATGTGTCTCCCTCCTTTCCTCCTCCAGTGTTACAGAGTCTAAAGAACTAAAAATTACATTTCTCAGACTCCCTCACAAATTTAGGTTTTGTCAACATGAGGCACTCATAAAATTTTTGGAAGGTAGAAGGGAGGTAGATGCCATCCTTCTGTTGTAATGCAATTATATAAGTGGACATAAGTGTTGACAACAGCTGAATTACATCTTCCACTATCTTGACACCATTTTTGTAAATGCAGACAGTGGTAATGGTGATAATGATCATGGCGGATGTGGTCATACGAATGTGAAGTTAAAGACTGGGGGTGGCCTCCTGACTCATTCCTCCAAGTTACCAATAATCTTACAAGCATCTAATCCTTTGAGTTAAAGCACTCTGCTTGAAATACCTGAGTGGTAACTATTTCATGCAGTGAACCTTACCTAATTTAGTATTCAGCACCAAAATTCGATCAGGAAATAGACTGCCAAAGATAATAATATGAAATTGGTTATCTGACCTAGTTGAATTTATAGGTAATGATAACTTCATGACCTCTGGGAAATGCGATACAGTTTTCCATGTAGTGAATAGCTGAATTTTCACCTATGGCCACCTGAAAAAGTTATTGAAAGAGAAGCTATTGGCGAAACAAATGATAGCTTCCTTGTATTGTAATGGAAAAGAGGAATATAAATAAAGATTTAAGTGAGATAGCTGCCTCTGATTGCCCTGCAGAGTTTACATGAAAAAAAACAATTAGCTTGTGTCTTAAATTCTTGAGTGCCCTACGAGGCCCTGTTATAGCTTATAGGTACAGATCTGAAACGTCTTAAAATAAGATCCAAAGGGTGATCCAAAGTGGGTTGCAAAATTACAACATCAGTTCACAACCAAATAGTTTCCTAAGTGAAGGTTGTGGCATTAATTGAGAACCGGGCCACGAAGGGGGAGGGACCCAAAAAATTGGAATGGGAACACATAGATTTGGATGAAATTGCAAACCTGAATCTTTAAATCCTATTAGATATCCCTGGCCAAGGAAAGCAGCCCCTCCTCCTCCCTTGTCAGATGACCTTAGTTCTTCATTGCTTGAGATCCTGTAATGACTTGAACCAATGTAGTTACCTTCTAAGGGGATGCTGATCTTCCTTACGGCTGCCCCTTATTCTTTCAGTGCCATCAGATCTGTAAAGATAATTATAACATAGGATGCTTCAGGAGGCAAGTGCAAAATCTACCCTGGGAGGAAATAGCTTAGGATGATAGGTTTTGGCTAATTTCCACCTGCAGAAGTACATAGAAATAGACTCTAAGTGTGCTAATTAAGCAGAAAGAAATATACCTTTAGATTGGACTGAAGTTATTCATACAGGTGGACTTACCAGAGATTCTTAATTTGAGGATATAGCTCAACAGTGAAAAGTAGATTTTAACTACAGCCTGAAATCACTGGTGGCCTACACTAAAATGAGATGTATGTTAGAAATTCATTGCTGTAATGTGAAAGAGAGAGTCCAAACGTGTAGGGAGTCAGGAATGTTGCAAATGGTTTATCACGTGCAACCCACTTGACCATCCCCTCGCTATGTTTGAGAAATACGTAGGTAAACGTACACGGTAATAGGTCTTTGAAAAAATTCTGTAGTGGTTGTTTTTTGTAATCTGAGGACTATAGGGAGGAAAACTTTGCCCTCACCTTCTTAGGTTAGTGACTGAGACTTGTGAATTACTGACAAAAGACAAATTAATAGGAGGGAACATTTGTAACTTCTATTGATAATAGCATTTTTAATTTTATATGCATGGAAAAGAAGAGAAAAACTCAAAGAAGTAGTTAGCATTATAGAGTTGTATACCATTTTAACAAAAGGCAGTAAATTTTGGAAAAGTGACTAGACAAGGAAAGGGAGTCTGATAAATTGTGGAAAAGTGAGTAGAGAACATAGGGGGGAAACTAGTGGTAGATAAGGGTTATTTCATAAATACTGTTTATGCAGACTCCTCTCAGTGTCATCACTGTTTCCAATGATAAGGGTTGTTCTCCATTTCTTGATACAGCTTCACACATGTATGCCCTGCTGTTAAGGCAGATAGAGGGAAGACAGAGCTGTTCTGGTGTCTGCTTTTTCTCAGCTGCCTTCAGCTCAAAAGCATCTTTAGGTCAAAGAGGCATATTTTCAGGTGACATATTCTGATCTCTTTCAGAATGATAAGGGAGGGAGGGGGCTGTCTCTGAAATGGGCTCCCTGACTTGAGTAGGAATGATGGTATTATAGGTCGCTAGGGGCCAAATGGCAGTACTTAAATGCCAGAGATGAAATGGACATGGTCACGGCAATGGGCAGCAAAGTCAAGAGTGCTTATTAGAATGGCTTAGTAACATGAGTATCTATGATGGTGGCTAATTTTTTATGGTGTCTTTAGGACTGAAGTAGATAAGCAGCCTACTAAAGTCCTACTCGATCTGCATACCTGACTCTAGAGTCGATGAACACAGTTTGAGTTGCCACGATAGCATAGCCCCTCCTGAGTCAGTTCATAGACCCAAAGCTCCTTAAGTGAAGGAAGTCTTGGATTCTTATGAAGAAATTTTCTGTGATGATGTCACGAGGATAAACTATGAATCCTCATCCTATCTTTCACCAAAAGGGAAGGGAAATAAGCAGACTTTGGGAGTATTGCTGGTACACTGAGCTGATGCTGATCATTGGGCACCCAAATTTCTGCTGTGGTCACCAAACTGGAGGCTTATGGAGGCCGGGTGATAAGTGCACTGTGGGCCAGAGTCCATGTCACAGTAGACCCAGTGGGTCCCCAAACCTACTCTCTCTAGTTCCTGAATGTATTTTTAGATTAGACATACTTAGCTTCTGGCTAAATCTCCCCATTGTTTCCCTGTCTCCAAGATAGGGTGAGTATGATATGAAAACCCAAGTCAAAGCTCAAAAAATGTAACCTTCTTCTTAAAACAACAGACCAAAAGTAGTGTCACATTTCTGGGTGCATGTCAAAGGTTCACACCAGCATCAAAGTCGTGGAAGATTCAGGGGTGATGATTAGATTTATTAGACACCCATTTAACTTTCTTGTTTGACTTGAGTAGAAATTGGAGCATCTTTGAGAATAACTGGATTATCATCAACTTAAGCATTTAATTCCCAGTTCAATAGCTTCTCCGGATATACTCAAATAACTGAAGCAAGTCAACATAATTTTGGCATTTGATATTCTGCAATCAATCTATTAAATGTTTTTTTCTCCTTTCCAATAAAGATATCACAGAAGAAGTTTCTTTCACTTGTATTCCTTTATGGTTCTGCCTCAGAGCAAGATCAATTATTCAGTATTCTTTGACAATCTAGGAACCTTGTTTGTCTCATCATGAGATATGACACTGCTTTGGCCCATCATATGACTCCATTTGGAGAGTAGGAGGTAGCAAGTGGCATTGACTCTATGGTAAGGAACATGTAAGCCAGTGGGTGGGAGGGGAAAATAAATATAAATTTAAGGGCCATGATATCAGTAAAGTCTCCAGTGGTCCTGTGGCCTGTAGCAGATTGAGACTTTTCCTCCTCAGTGAAAGACAATTGCTGCACCCATCACTAAGTGAATCACTAAGTGAATTTCTTAGGCTGGTAAATCTCATTGGACTTTGGAAACAATTTATATACATTTCACTTATCAAGTAACCCATAAGGCTGCCAGTTCTGATTAAGGCCAGAGTAAGAGAAGGCTTTGTTACTACTATGGACTACAGTGCAAGTTATTCTGCTTTTTGAGCCTTAAGAGCCAATAGATCAAATGGTACTTGAAGTGCCTGACAGAAAGCAATCCTCTAGGGGCCTCTGCCAAGACTTCATTTAGAATTACAGTTTAAAGCAAAGCCATGACCTATTCTCCATATAACTATTACTTTAAGAAACATCCTGCATTGCTTCTGGACCTCAGTAAAAGTTTGTCTATCTGACTATGGAATATCAAATGATCATGTAAGCTAAGCTGCCTGTCATGGACTGGGTGTTATCTGATCAACCATGTAATAAATTAGGACATGAACAGCAGCTCTCTTTCATCAAGTGGAAGGCTATGAAGACACAGGTAAGTGGCATGAGCAGTGCCTCTGACTACCATTGCATCACTCCTGATTCATTGTCACTTCTCCCTCAACCTACATGTTTCACCTCTTGAAAGTTGCTATGAAATGTTGGCTAATTGTGTTTGCACACCTCTGATTCATTCTGCCTTGTTTTGTGTCCTAGGATGTTGATCCATATTGACACTTCATCACCTTGGCTTCCTTGCCAGCTGGCTTCCAGTTGGGTGCAGAGAATAGAAGATCAACAGGTAGATGTATAGAGTGTTATACCTCTAACTCTAGCTACTTTTCTCCACAGTCATAGCCTCTATCATAAATTTAATTCTCATTGAGCTCCAGGATCATTGTTTCTTCTCTTGTTTCTTCAGTTCTGGGGATGATAATAACATCATACTCTTGCTAGTATCTGGGTATCTCACTATTCTTTATTCCTGTAACCTTGCCTATACCTCTGCAAGCAATTCTTGCAGAGAAACAAAGGATCTTTGTTTAAACCATATGTGATAAATTTTAATTTATACTGGAACCCTGATTGAGATACTGGAAAAGAAAATAGTTGATCCTGATTTACAAACTACTCCACATAATACGCAAACTATTCCACTGGAAATGGGCCATGGCAGCATTATAGCTTTACTTAGGAGTGGCCCTGAAAGATATATTGAAGGAAAATACTCCCAATGAAAGGACTTTGGGCAGTACATCTGGTTGCCACCTTTCCTAGAAGGAAAAATAACCAGCACTATAAATATAAATTGGCTTTCAGATAATTGATAATGGTTTGGACAGATGTTCAAAGACTTAGAAGGGATAAAATTAAGGATTGGTGACAAGACGTTCTGAGAAGCTCTGGGTGTGACATTATTTGTGTTCCATGAAAATGCTTACTAAACGCACCCACCACAGGAGAGGTTCTCAACAGAGGGACAGAGTGACTGACTATGGATATTTGTTAGCCTCTTTTCCTAGCCACCTCATGTTTGCTCAATGGGTTCATAAACAAAACGGACAAGGCACAATGTAATGGGATAAGTGGTGTCCCCCAAAATTTCAAGGCCTATCCCTAAGATCTATAAAGGTTTGGGGGGGAGTCTCTTCAGATGTGATTGAGTTGAAGATCTTGAGGTGAGGCAATAACCCTAGATTATCAAGATGGGCTCTAAATGCCATTGTCAGTGTTCTTGTAATAGAGGGATGTGATACACAAAATGGAGAAAGTGATATGAAGATGGAGGCAGAGATTGGAGTGATGCAGGAATGTTGGCAGCTGCTAGGAACTGGAAGAGACAAGGCTGGTTGCTCCTCTAGAGCCTCCAGAAGAAATATGGCCTTGCTAATCCCTTAATTTCAAACTTCTATCCTCTAGAACTGTGAGAAAATAAGTTTTTGTTGTTTAAGCCAATTGTAGTGCAGGAATTTGTTACAGAAGCTACAGGAAACTAATGCATACAGAGAGGGAGGTTATGTCAGAGCTCAAACAGTATGGACTTCTCAGCAAGGCTGATGTGACTAGGACCACTGCTGAGTCCCCAGCCTGCCAACAGCAGAGACCAACATGAACCTTGTGATACGGAATCATGCTTAGAATAGCCTGCCACTTGGTGGCTCCCATTATGGAAACAGGATCGGTTAAATTCCTACTAGAGTAACACTTATTCTGAAATGTATTTTCCAGGAATTCCATCCATTTGTGGATTTATTGAATGCTTTATTCAATACAATGGGATGTCACAAAACATTGCTTCTGATCTGGAAAATCATTTTATAATAAAAGAAATGGGGCAATGGGCTTACACCCATGGGATTTTAATTATGTTTTTATTTATTATTCAGGTTAGGCTAACTACTGAAATAAGCAAACTCCAATGAAAGGATAATACATAAATACAATAAATTTATAATTTAATAAATTCTGTGTCACAAGCCTGTAGAACTCATCAGAGCAGGGCAGTAGAGGTGGAAGGCTCTGCTCCATGCAGCCATTCAAGGATCCCGAGTCTTCTTCCCTCAGCTGGCCTTCTGCATTCAGTCACAGAGACGGGGTTAGATGGAGAACACTCCAAGGATTTTATGAAAGGAGTGGCGAAGTCTGGCAGTGACAGTCATCAAATACAACTCAGACTCCAATGGCAAGACTTACTCAATTACAGCACTTAAGAGCAAGGGATACTGAGAAATGTAATCTAAATGTGTTTCTAGGAGGAACTGTGTGAGCGTCTAGCTGTTATTTGCAACATACCATATACTCAGACTCTATTTCCCCAGAGCATGTGACTTTTAAAACAGTAAAATGTTCTATTGAAGACTGTTATGACTATACCATGAAGACAACATTTGAGAAGCTGGAATGCATTCCTACCAGTATATGCTCTGAACCAGTCACAAATGTATGGCACTATTTCCCCCTTAGCCAGAACACTTGGGTTTGGGAAACAAGGGATAGATTTGAAAAAGGATCTTTTCACTATTACGCTTACATGCAACATTAATTTTTTTCTTACATTTGCAACTTCATGCTGTGTTAGTTGAAAGAGCTGAGTTTCCAAATAAGGAAAGTCTTTACTGAGGGATACAGTTAATGATTTCACTGAACCTGAAGGTGAAAATGCCACCTGGAATTTAGGGATTCTTATACCATTAGGCAAATAGACAAAGAGGGGAACATGGTATCAGCTGGGGGTATTGCTGCTGCAGAATGGAGGAAAAGAGGAATGTTTTGGTAGCCCAACCTTCTTTGGTGCCTCCAAGTATTCATGTGACCAGTGACAAAATTGACTGGATGCCTTTAGTGATCCCAAGAGACAGGACTATCAAGTGCCCCAAGTTTTCAGCAATAAAGACTCAGGTTACTCTACCATGTGAAGGAAGAACCCTGCACAAATTAGGTTATGACTGAGGCAAAACACAATTGGAATGAGCTGTGGAAAAATTAAGTTAACCGTACTGTTTATGGTTTTATGGCCAGTTCCTGCAGAAACACGATCAGGATAGTTTTGCATATTTTTCTTGCTTTATGTATATGTTTGTATATCTTAACCAAAAATTTCCCCCTTTCTTTCTCTTCATACTTGACATAAGACATATTAATGGTGATAACATTTACAGTTTATTCCTTAATATAAAGGCTGTCAAAGGGTGCCTTGGTGGCTCAGTCAGTTAAGCGTCCAACTCTTGATTTCAGCTCAGGTCATGATCTCACAGTTCATGGCTTTGAGCCCCACATTGGGCTCTACACTGGCAGTGCAGAGCCTGCTTGGGATTCTCTCTCTCTCCCTCTCTTTCTGTCCCTCCCCTGCTATCCCTCTCTCTCAAAATAAATAAATAAACTTAAATAAATAGAGGGTATCAAGGTGGGATTATAACAGACCAAGAAGAGAAATGAACAAGATTATATTGTTGGGTACAGTGAATAGTCTTTGGATCTTTTCCTTTAGGAGCCAGTGAACACATTTTTGTTTGACATGCAGGCCAGTTGTATTATGCAAGATGGGGAACATGTTGGTTTTGCTCTTGTGCTTCTTTGGAAGTTAAACATGGGTAGAAGATTGTGGATGCTAGGCAGCTACATAGTGGATCATGCCCAATATTGCCTGTTGGTACATGGCATCCATTCTCCTCCTCCATATCATAGGGCTGGAGCACTAAAAGCCACACTTGCAGACTTCCCAAAAGTTAGAAGCCTGGTGCTAGTTTATAATATGCTGATGAAATGCACTTGAGTGACTGAAGTTTTTGGAGAGAACGTGGTCCAAACAGCTCAGATGGACTTAATGTTAGTAGCAGCTGGCTCCCGTGTTCCAACATTTATCATCAGCTCCGTTAGTGTGGAAGAGCTGTGAAGTCATCAGTGGTGGTAGCAATGGCAGAACCAGTTTCCTGACCCTGAATCCCCATCAAAGAAGTGGTTCCTTGGATTACAAAATATAATGGTAGCCTCTAGACTTCTCTTCTTTTGGATTCACACCATTATGTAAGCACATAATTTTCTCTATTAAAATCCTTTCTGCTTTGAAGCACCTGGGTGGTTCAGTCGGTTGTGCCTGACTCTTGATTTTGGCTCAGGTCATGATCCCAGGGTTGTGGAATTGAGCCCTGCATCACTGAGCATGGACCCTGCTTAAGATTCTCTCTCTTTCTCTCTGCCCAGCTTCCTTGCTCACGTTCTCTTTCTTTATTAAAAAAACAAACATACAAACAAAAACAGAAACAAAAACAAGCCCTTTCTGCTTGAAAACATGAGTTACTGTTCCCTGAACAGAACACTAAATAGTATAGGTGAATGTTAAGAAATGGTATGATAATGAAATAGTTCAAGAATGCAACAGCAATACAATTACATATGTCTTTAGCATTCCAAAATGGTCATTCTTATCTTTGGCATGTCTTTTTCTCTTGCCTTGCCCAGGCGTTCTGGTAAATAAGTATTGAAATGTTTTTCTAAATTTGCCGGGGTACCAAATAATTGGCCTAACTTGGGCACCCATATGTCTCAGCACACTTTGATTCCTAGACCTCTTATGTGTTTTGAGGCAGAGGTTCCTGAAGAGCCTAAGCCAAGGTCTTTGATACAGATAATTTGAGAGTTGATTCTGGAAAGGTGGAGTGAGTGTGTAAAGAAAGTAATATTGGCACAGGGAAAAGCCAATAAAGGGTATGTGTTAGCTTAGTTACCACTGTGTGTAGCTGGGATACAGATCTTCTGGGAACTCTCTGACAAACCATAAAAAAATCTTAGAATTTTCTATCTGGAGGATGGGAGACTGAGGCATCTCTGCGTTTCTGTCTCTCACTGGTTACACTGGGGAGTATTCTCTGTATCTGCATCTTCCCCCTTAATTCTGGAATATACCTGTTAGCCTAAGCAGCTCTGAGGCAGAAACAAAGAAAAGCAGCAAAAATGAGCTTGAAATGGGACACTGCCTGTTTTCATGGAACTGTCCATTATAGCACTGAAATGAGAGAGAGAGACGAGGAAATGTTCTAGCAACAAATGCTTCTTTTACGCCTATCTGAATTGACTTTTTTTTTTTTGACTGGTTTGAAATTCCAGCTTCATTTTTTTATTAACAGTTTATTACTGAGTTGGTTTCCATATAATGCCCAGTGCTCTTCCCCACAAGTCCACAAGTGCCCCTCTCCATGACCATTACCACCACCTCACCCCCAGTCAGCACTCTGGACTCTGAATCCAGTGATTTGACTCTTAAGAAGTCTTTCTTTTTTTTTTCTTTAAAGATTACTCTCACTCTGTTTATAGTATAATTTCTAATATGTTCAGTTGTTTACAATATTGTCTATAGTTGTTTGCAGAATTGTCTATTACAATCTTGCCTGGGCACAGAATTCGTGTGTAGCACATAGTGCTTTTAAGAGTCATACTTAAGGTGGTGTGACGGTTAGCCAATCACTTAGAGAATCTGAATAACTCTGATTTGGTGCTTGTTACAAGTAGTAATCTGATAGGACTGAAAACATAAAACATTTTAAGATATAAATGTACACATATAAAAATGAAAAAGTATACACAATCTTGTAATTTTAAATCAACAGTTTCTCACTTCATTCCTCTCCATCCTCAGTTCTGTTCCCCAGAAGCAACGCTTTTTAACTTTTCAGTTTGATTTCTCCTGGTGGTCTTGTATTTGTGTTTCTAAATATCTCCTATCTTCTGGTGGTCTTATGTTTATATTTCTAAATAATCAATATGTGTTTCTTGCTATTCCTAGATTTTCCAACTTGAGATTATATACTGAGTTCTGCTATCATAGATAAGGGTTCAGCTCTGTTACATCCCACACCCACCTTGTTTAAGTATAAATCATATACTTCCACCTCTACTTCTCTTCCCATGAACTATAGAAAGTGTCTTTGATCTCACATTTTGTGACATATGAGTATAAATGCCCCTATGTCTTTTCTCTCCACTCTTCCCCAATTTGTATTCTGCATCTGTGTTTTTTAGCTCATGTTGGTTGTCAATGGTGATAATATTTACATTCTGTTCTATTACGGGAATTAAGTCTCTTATTTTTTGTGTTGTCTTTAAGATTATTCTAAAAGTTGAAAAGTCAATAAAAGCCATTTACATTATTTAGACTAGGTAAATTCTGTGATCTTCAGAACCAAGTACTGTGTCCTGATCACATTTCTTTTTTATATAGCTTTATGTTTTTCTTCAACTTTTGGATTACCTGTTTGTTTCTTGAATTTTCTCTTTATTTTCCAGTGTTTGATGGAATCTCCTTTTGTCCTGAACTGGCTATCTCACCCCATGAGATGCAGAATGTGTCTCTGTAGCTTTTTGTACAGGCATCGTTCTAGAATTCCCTTCGTTGTTCACGGGTGTTGAAACTACTGTTTCTTGAGCCAATATCTCCCTCTGCCTCGGCTTATCCTCTCCTTTTTCTAGATTATATCCTTTCCTAAGACAAGCTATGTGGGTGATATATTTCCTGAGTGCTTACATCAGTCAAGTGGTCTATTCATATGCTTCCTAACTTGGCTGGGTACAGAATTCTCAGGTTGAATAGTTTTTCTTCAGAAATTTGGGGGGGGAAATATCCATTGTCTTCAGGTGACTAATATTGTTTGGGAAAAAGTCAAATATCAGTCTGAATTTTATCCTTTTGTTAGAGACATGTTCTCCCTGGTCTAACAGCATTTCTTTACCCTCAAGTTTCTGAAATTTCACAATGATTTGCTTAGGTGCCTTTTTCTCATGTATTCTGCTACATACCTGAAGTCTCTTTTAATTTGGCAAATATATATTTTTCAATAAAGGAAAGTTCTCTCCCATTATTTCTACAATTCCTTCCTCTTTGCATGTTATAACACCTGAATTGATCTTCTGAATCCCTTATGTTCTCACTAATATTTTTTACCTTTTATTTTACTTTTTTAAAATATTTACTTACTTTTTAATGTTTTTATTTATTTTTGAGAGAGAGAGAGAGAGAGAGACAGCATGAGCAGGGCAGGGTCAGAGAGAGAAGGAGACACAGAATCGAAGACAAGCTCCAGGCTGTCAGCACAGAGCCCGATGCGGGGCTCGAATTCACGAACCGTGAGATCATACATAACCTGAGCTGAAGTCGGACGCTCAATCGACTTAGCCACCCAGGCGCCCCTTTTTACCTTTTATTTCTTCTCTATTCTGGGAGACTTCCTTAACTGTATATTTCAATCCTTCTATTGCACTTTTGTTTCATCAATCACATTTAAAATTTCTAAAAACATTGATATTCTCTGATTATTTTCCCCATAGCATTTATTTTTGTTTTATGGGTGTAGCATATTATTTTTTTAATGTTTATTTATTTATTTTTGAGAGATAGCAAGAGAGAGTGAGTTGGGGAGGGGCTGAGAGAGAGAATTCCAAGCAGGATCTGCACTGTCAGTGCAGAGTCCAAAGTGGGGCTCAAACCCACGAACTATGAGATCATGACCTTAGTCAAAATCAAGAGTTGGACACTTCACTGAGTCACGCAGGTGGTCCTGGGGACAGCATATTCTTGAATATTTCTAACATTCTTAAATAATTTTTCAAAATTATCTTTGTTCCTTGAATTACCTCTGTTTTTTCTAGGGTCAAATTTTCAGTGTAACATCGATCTTCGAGCTATGCAATCCATGCTTGCCATTCATATTTGAGCCTGACCCAAGACAAAGGCTGATTCAGAGTGGTGTGCTCATGGCGGGGTGTGTTGTCTGTTAAGCTGTATTTCACTGGGAGGTGGCAAGGACCTAATTGTTACATTGGTCTCAAAGCAAATGAGAATCTCAAATCTGAGCTTTGTCACTGATAGAACCTTGAACAAATTATTTAACCTTTCTGGGTCTGTTTCTGCATCTGTAAAGTGGAGATAATAATATCTAACTCAAATAGGTCATATATAAGAATTAAATGGAAAAATGTATATAAAGTATTTAGTACAGTGTGCTGCTCATAGAACTTGCTTAATGTGAATTCCTTGCATATTTCTTGGCATCTCCTTGAAAATTCATTCATCCTCAGCTTTGGTAGAATTGTTTTACTTTTATGTCTTAATTTATTCCGTGACAGTAATGGGGAGAGGTAGGCAGTTTTCAGGGCTGTTATTCTTTCCACAGTCATAAAAAGAAAAAGAACTACTGCCCTAGGCTTTTTTCTAATTGAAAGTGATCCACAATCTATTTTTATATTCACCTCTAAAAAAGGGGTTTTTTTTCCCCTTCAAAGGACAAGCTAGTCATTATTTAAGACAATTTGTTAGTTTCTTCTTGTTCTCTATTTACAACTTAAAACTTGTGCCTAAAATGGCCTTGCTATAGTTGGAAAATTATAGTCTTTCTTATGGGTTTATTGTATTAAACCTTTTTAAGATAACATAATACTCTGTATATATTAACTGCTTAGTAAAAGATTCAGTGCAATGTTATTTGCACAGCATAGCTAGTGTATTATGATTTATCACAAATCAGTTACAGTGATACTCTGAATTTAGACCTCCATAGGATAATATCTATAATGAGATGCAAATAATAAAATCTCTAGTGCAGAGGGAGTCCTTCTAATTAAAAAGGTGGGATTGGGGTATTAATTGTATCTCTGCTGTCTTGATACTGTTGATAGTGGATTAATATACTATAATTTGAATTCAGGCAAAGGAAATTGCTAAAGGAAAGAACATGATTTATTAATCAAGTACTGAAGCACTTCGAAGTTTATTTAACAGTGCAATGAATTTAAAGACATTTCTATATTAGCTCTTATTGTTTCATATCAGGAATTAATTTTCACTTGTTATAAGACAGTGTTGGGATAAAATAGCAGGAGAGATAATCAGATCAAGGGCTCATGGCCAGGCGCTGTGACAATAATAGAAGTTAATGCCTTTAAATCCAGAGGGACCTGCCACGGATCCCTGGATTAAGGAACATTACTAACACCAGGCCCACCGCTGTGTACATCTATAAATCTCAGTGTGAATGTAAGTGTAATTATGAATGAAGCTCCTCTAAAATCCATGTGTCAGTTTTTGTGTGGAGATAAGTTTCCAAGTCCTTGGTAAATACCCAAGAGCAAACTGCTGGATCAGGTGGCAAGGAGTATTTTTGCTTTTGTAAAAAGCTAACAAACTGTCTTGCAAAGAAGCTGGACTATGTTGCACTCTCACAGCGGAGAATGGGAGTTCTGTGGCTCCACATTCATGTTGCCGGGCCATTCGAATAAGTGTATAGCGGTATTTCATTGTTGTATTAATTTGCAATTTCCTAATGACATATGATGTGGAGCAACTTTTCCTGCCCTTATTTGCCATCTATACATCTTCTTTTCTTTTTAATTTTTTAAAGTTTTTAATTTATTTTTGAGAGACAGAGAGAGGCAGTGCGAGCAGGGGAGGGTCAGAGAGAGAGGGGGACACAGAGTCCGGAGCAGGCTCCAGGCTCTGAGCTAGCTGTCAGCACAGAGCCCGATGCGGGGCTCAAACCCACAAACCATGAGATCATGACCTGAGCCTAAGCCGGCCACTTAACCAACTGAGCCACCCAGGCGCCCCATGCCGTCTATACATCTTTTTAGGTGAGGGGACTGTACAGGTGTTTTGCCCATTTGAAAAATCAGGTGGTTTTTTTTTTTTTATTATAGAGTCTTAAGAGTGCACTGTATATTTTGGATAGACGTTCTTTATCTGATGTCTTTTGCAAATATTTTCTATCTGTGACTTGTCTTCTTGCTGTCTTGATAAGTCATATTTTTTGGATTAAGTAATTTATCATTCTTAAAGGGATACAAACTGGAGCAAATATATTTCAAAATTGTGATTGCTGCTTATTAAGGATAAATTGTGATTTTATTTCTTAAATTTACTATTTTTTAATGTTTATTTATTTTTGAGACAAAGAGAGACAGAGTGTGAACAAGGGAAGGGCAGAGAGAAAGGGAGAAATAGAATCCAAAACAGGCTCCAGGCTTGAATCCACAAACTGTGAGATCATGACCTGAGCTGAAGTCAGATGCTTAACCGACTGAGCCACCAGGTGCCCCTTTGACAATATATTTCTAAAATCACAAGTTATCCCTTGGGGCCCCTGGGTGGCTCAGTCAGTTAAGCATCTGACTTCAGCTCAGGTCATGATCTCATAGTTCGTGGGTTCGAGCCCTGCATCCAGCTCTGTGCTGATACCTTGCTTCACATTCTGTATCTCCCTCTCAGCCACTCCCTGCTTGTGCTTTGTCTCTCAAAAATAAATATGGGACGCCTGGGTGGCTCAGTCGGTTAAGCCTCCGACTTCGGCTCAGGTCAGATCTCACGTTAGTGGGTTCGAGCCCCCGCGTCAGGCCCTGTGCTGACAGCTAGCTCAGAGCCTGGAGCCTGCTTCCGGTTCTGTGTCTCCTTCTCTCTCTGCCCCTCCCCCTCTCATGCTCTGTCTTCTCTGTATCAAAAATAAATAAAACATTAAAAAAATTTAAAAAAATAAATAAATGTTAAAAAAATTAGGACTATATCATCAAAGCAACAGAATATTTTAAAGCAATACAACTTGCATCTCTGAATAATTGGACACAGACATTTAAAGTTAATTACTTACATTCCCCATTTATTCATTTCATTTTATGTAGCTATTGTTGATTGAATCATCTTTTTATGCCATCAGTGTGCTATAGACGGGTAGGGAAAGGGGCGGAGGAATTCTTTCTTCCAATGAAAAATTGAGGTAGCTTAGTTCATCTCATATTTCATATTTTTCAAGTATGCTTTACATCCAGCTGTGGGTTGGACTCACAACCCTGAGATCAAGACCTGAACTGAGACGAAAAGTTGGACACTTAACTGACTGAGCCGCCCAGGCGCCCCCCGCTGCCATATTTCATTTTTGTATTTAAAATTCATGTCTGTTTTCCAACTTCTCTATCATTACTGAGTGGCTGTAGTTTTGATGTGGATTCAATGAGATATTCTTTGAAAAACATGTAGCCTAGGGCTTGACACAAGACTCTTAAATGCTCAAGAGTCAATATTATCATAGGGTTTCCATCATATTATTGCTATAATAATAATCCCTATTATCACTGTCATTTAATTGTAAAAGTACAGAATAATTATTTTGACTTATAACCTGTCTGGTTTTGATTTACATTTATCAACATAATTATACTTGAAATAAACATAAATAAATGCCAACATAAATAAATTTGGGGAGCAGTGCTCATCTGCTATAAAGTTCACAGCACTATGAGGCCAACAAGGTTCAGGAAAGGAATTACCTTCAATATACACTGGACTGGGAGCCTATCTTAGGTAGTGGCCTCAGGCATAATGAATAAGCACATCTTGTGCAACTGGAAAAAAGTTCTGATTTTCCTATCCATGGAATTAGATAAAGTCAGTCACCATGACATAATGGGACCTCGAACCATTGTGAATGTACAGTGTTAACTATTTTTTAGTAAGGGGAAAGGGACAGTAGTAACATTGGAGAAGAGTAAGAAAATAAAGTAGATATGCATGTCACTTAATACTTTTCTCAGAGATTTGCTAAATATTTAGTATAAATCAATATATAGTTTTAATCTTTGAAAATTGTACTTATATATAAGAATTTTATTCTGAAAGCTTCATTTAACATATATACTAAATTTAATATATATATAATTATGGTGTAAGTGCTTCTTAAGATACCTAGACATGGCTATGGAGTTAACTAACTTTCAAATTAACTGTCTTTCAAAGACTTAATTTTAAACATCTTCAGGGATGATTAAAATTACAACTTGTAAAGGTTGTTTAAAGGTTAAAATTGCAACAATTTATGCAAACTTTACACTTTCATATTCAGATTTAAGTCAGAGATTTTCTAATTATAACCATAACTCATATAAACACTTGGGGAGGGGCAGCGACGTAATTCTGGAAACAAGACAGTTCCTTGTCAGGAAGTGGTGTGCTTATGTCAGAACCTATAACATAAAGAGAGTTTTGCCTATCATTTGTATGGTAATTTTACTTTATACTCTCATATTATTGTTGAATATATTCACTTGACAAATACTTAACAAATTCTTTCTATATACCAATTATTGTGCTAGCCTGAGGGAGATAATAATGTACACCCAAAGCTTATGAAGAAGCCAATGACTTGTGGAGAAGATGGGCAAAGAAACAATCAATTATATTACAAAAGGTGCTAAAATAGGGGCCTAGACAAAGATGAGAGTTCTAACCTCTTCAGAAAAGCTTGTTTCTAATTAAAAAAAAAAAAATTTTTTTTAATGTTTTATTTTATTTTTGATACGGAGAGAGACAGAGCATGAGAGGGGGAGGGGCAGAGGGAGAAGGAGACACAGAATCGGAAGCAGGCTCAGAGCCTGACGCGGGGCTCGAACCCACGAATGTGAGATCTGACCTGAGCCGAAGTCGGAGGCTTAACCGACTGAGCCACCAGGCTCCCCATGTTTCTAATTTTTAAAGAGCTTCGTGGAATAATATTTTCATGCCTAGACATGAATAGATTTGCATTTAACATTTATGGTAGCCAAGGCAGTTTTACGTGTGACACTCTGCTAGAAACTGGACACCATGTTAATGAAACATGCTACTTTTCAATAAATTAATTGAAGAATTTATTGACTGAAACATATGTTAATGGAAACACGAATCTGGGAAGATACTTAATTTAAATATCCCCTTATTCTGGCTGTGTATAAAAAATTAATCTGAGTACAAACCAGAAAAATTTGACCAAGTTCTTCAGCCAGCCAGAATCTAAGAATCCTTTTTTCTAGTCTGTATTGGCCCCCTTAACAATTAGAAGCCATTAGTATATGTGAAAGAATTACATAAAATAAGCTCAAAGAAGTAGGTAATTTGTCAGCTTGTTTCATATCTACTGGAAATGAGAATATGGTTTAATATGAGAACATGGTACAATTTAAAAGAACCTTTAAAACCAGAAAAGTGGAGTTTTACTATTAGTTACAAATCTCTAGAGTTAATGTTGCAGAAATAAGGATTGTTGATATGGTGCTGAAGAATGCACTATATTTTAATCTATCCCTTTAATATGTAGCTGTGAAAATGGCCAAATACCAACATATCCTTAGAAGAGAGTACATAATAAATGCTCATGAACATAAAGGAAAATGTTAAACTTGTTAAAAATAAGAGCTAGTTGAGACCAAGTTGATTCAGTTCATTTTGTAATTATTAATTTAAGCAATAGTAACTACCTACATGTTTATTATCCATAAACAATGATGGTGGAGTTTGCCTTGCAGAGCAAGTTTGGATTCATTACTACCAGTTTAAGTTGGTACTATGGGAATGTTTTCTAGGCATGGTGATATTACACAATGCACTAACCATCTATATCAGTAGTCTTCCAGTCATTACTGAGTTGTGTTTCAAAAATTTGTTGATTATTCATTTCTTTAATCCTCCAGCTAAAAGTGTTATATATAGATATAAACTTCAGGCCTAAACACAGGGGCTATAACATTGAAGTTCATGTGGAATGAAAAGTTGTACTTGAAACTTAGCCATCAAGTAAATCAGCAGTATTTATCTGGGAAAAAGCTTTCAGAGCTCCGAGGTGCCCTTCCATAGCTGACATCCCAATCATGCTTGAAGCAGGAATACGCCATCACTGGTAGCTCTAATGACTTAGACGAGGACCACGGAAGGTCAAGGTCTGGGTACAGGGGCCACAGTGAGACAGAGAGGAAACAGGCCAACGGGAAGCTTCCTATCAAATGGTGAGTTGTTTGCGGGCTAAGGCAATATATTATTTGCCTTTGAATAGATATTTCAGGCCTTGGGGTTTGGTGAAACAGCTTTTTAAAAATGGCTACTGTGATTTGTCTAGTAGTGGCTAAAGTTATTAATATATAATGTATCTCAGGAGTAAAGTGATAACTTGGACAACATCCACGAACTGAATGAAGATAAGTATCACATTTTTTGAAAGCTTTAGATCTTAGAAATAAAATTGACATTTCCTGAAACATAATAAATAGTTAATATTAAATATTTATTAATATTACTATTATTACTTCTATTGATTAAATACCTTCTCTGACTCTCTCAACATTGCCTCTTAACTCTGTCTATCCCAGCAATTTCAAATTACATTTTTATTTTATAAATATGCTCAATTAAATATGAATTTATCTCAGATCAATAAATATCCATTTGCATCTCCTTGGTATAAGATGCTGTCCTAGGGAAAAGGTATGTTCGGCCAAAGAGACTCAAAACTACTGATAGTAGTGGGGCACCTGGGTGGCCCAGTCAGTTAAGCATATGACTTTGGCTCAGGTCATGATCTCATGGTTCATGAGTTCGAGCTCTGCATCAGGCTCTGTGCTGGCAGCGCAGAGCCTGAAGCCTGCTTTGGATTCTGTGTCTCCCTCTCTCTGCCCCTCCTTGGCTCACACTCTGTCTCTGCCTCTCTCTTTCAAAAATGAATAAACATTAAAAATTTTTTTAAACCTACTGGTTTAGTTAGGAATATATTTGACTTTAAAGAATTTTTATCCTTTTTTCTCTATGGACCCCAACTTTAGTTAAGATGTTGATATTTTATTTGTCATGTATTTTTTGCATTAATTCTGATTTTTAAAAATATTGCATTACAATCTTAATCTGGATCATTGACTTTTTATATCCTCTTAAATTTTGTGTCTAAAGCAAAGGCCTCTCTTATTCATCCCAATGGTGAGGGAAGTGTGACCAGGGGAGTTTCTGCCTCTCACACACGTCAGACAGAAATAATGGCAGTGATGGAATAGGACACAGGCGTCCTGACTGTGAGCCAGGTCCTGTACTCTCTCTCTTCCTTAATTATGATGTCAAAGACATCAGATTCAGGATAGAATCAGGATAGGTCCTTATAGAAAAGGGGAGGCAGATTCATGTCCTTAGTGAGAGGGAAATAATAGGTCCATAGGGAGAAAGGGAAGAGATGGGAAATTGAGAGGATCTGTTTCAGAGGTGTGGATAATTTCTGACTGGGACAAGCAAAGCTGGTGTTTCCAGGCTCCTATCCTGAGGTGTGGCCACACAACCACCGTGAGTTACAGCAAGCAAGTTTTTTAGTTCTGGTTGGTTTTGCCTGTGGTGCACAGACACCAGCTTAACAAGGAGGCAAAGATGAAAACAGGAAAACGTGATGTAAGAATTAGTCATTTATGTTTGCAAATAAATTATCTTTGAAAAAAACATGTTCATTAAAATGATATGGCTCTTATATACTAGTCATCTACCATAGAAACCAAAGAAAAGCACCTGGAAGAGGATTTTTTGGGTAATAATCAGAATTTCTTTTCATGAAATTAAAATTTTGCTAAGCCCCACCCAATTCTTCATTGCTGTGCCTGACTCATCAACCTAATCATTAGCTGTACATAGTGCAGTATGTGGTCTAATGGCATGCCATCCGAGAGGGGTTTTATTGTCATTAGTCTCAAGTGGAAAAAAAATTATGGAAGGAAAGAGTAAGAGAATCTAAATTTGATTTAATTATCATGACTCACAGCACACAAGTAACTTGTTCAAAAATGAAAGAAAAATGGTATCATAACTGTCGTGAGCAATGATTTTTAAGGGAACAAAATGATCTGCATCTTCTCAAAGTCATTCCTAAAATCACATTGTCTCTTGGAAGTCAGATGTTTATAACATGAGGAAAAGCACTGAAACTGTTTTTTGGTTAGTGTAAACACTTAGCTTGTTTCTGCTGGACTCCACCCAAGAGACAGATTCTAGTGACCTGTTTGAAATAATTATGTTAAGCCTCTGGCAAAATTACATCACATTAGCAATGTCAAATTTCCTAAAGCCTGGTTACTCCTTGTGAAAAAATTAGGAATCCTACGTGAATTGTTTTATTACAGATTAGTAGCCACTACTCTTCATTCCTGGAAAGGGAGGGTTCACCCCACTTGAAGGGAAGTGTTAGGATCTATATTCCTATGCCAAATGGCTCATATTTTCTCCAAAATTTAGAAGAGATGTGTGTCTCTTTCGCAGTTTTAAGATGGGTATTTTTTAAAGATGCTAATATTTTTAAAGAAACTCACATAAGACCATTTTAGTAGTATTTGCTTTCCAAGCAGGTGGGCTCACATGGTTGCTGTGGTCTTATACAGCCTATGGATAGAGGATCCCCACTCGTAATGGACAGCTTTCTTCTCTTCTTGAGAGCTTGGGAATCTGATGCAAGAAAAGTGTCACTTAGCTTCCCCATTCATATGAAGTAAGAAGTATAAAGTGTTATCCCTCAGAAAAAAATACGTAATCACACCTCTTATGACCTCCATCTTGTGCTGCCCACCTCTACGTTCCCCATTCCCTACACCTACCACTCAAACCCCACACAACCTGTTGCTTACCTAAAGAGAACATTGATTCATTAATGGAAAACCAACCTGGCTAGGTACTAGACAAAGCTGGGTTCTAACGGGAGGAATAGGTTAGAGGAGTGGTTCTCAGGGCGCCTGGGTGGCTCAGTAGGTTAAGCATCTGAATTCAGCTCAGGTTATGATCTCACAGCTCATGAGTTTGAACCCCGCGTCGAGCTCTGTGCTGACAGCTCAGAGCCTGGAGCCTTCTTTGAATTCTGTGTCTCCTTCTCTATCTACCCCTGCCCAGCTTGGCCTGTTTCTGTCTCTCAAAAACAAATAAACAGTTAAAAAAAAAAAAAAGAAAAAACAACAGTGGTTCTCAAAGTTTAGCATGTGTAAGTAAGAATGACCTGGAGAGGTTGTGGAAGACATGTTGGGCTCTGCCTCCAGAGAGGGATACAGTAGGTCTGGTTGAAGTGAAAGAATTTGCATGTTTGATGTTTTCAGGTGTTTTCTAGTCCGTAAACTATACTTTAAGCAGGTGGTTGGAAAGTCACCCCCATGACCAGGGGAACCTAATGTAGAGTACCCATGTTTGGTCATTTCCACTTTGTCAGTTTCCCTTGCCTTCATTCCATGATTTGTCTCTCAAATCTTTTAGAAGCGTTCAGTTCTGGCTTAGAGGATTTGCCGTGTTGCAACTGAGGATGGAAATCAAAAGGAGGACAAATGTCACTAGGCCAGATCGAATTTGATCAGGTATTCAGTGTAAAAGAGAGGAAAGCTGATTTATTTATTATGGATTTCTAGTGTTTAATGTCATATAGTACGAGTCCCTCTTACAAACTTTAAAAAATACATTGGCTCCTCTTTGCTCATTTACCACGTTATCTTGTAAACTGCAGTGCTCAGGGTTTTTCATTATATCTATTTTCTAAACAAGATTCAATTATAGTGGGAATTTCTATTTTAACCCTAAGTTTATTTGAATTATTTTAGATCTCTCTGAATGTTTTTCTATTATTGTTCAATATTTTTAATTTCTGACTTTAATCAGAGAATGTGGTATGAACAACATTTATGCGCTGGAATTTTTTGGTAAAAATGCCATGTTGTTTTAAAATGATGTGTTTTCTTGTTTTTGATGTTTCTTCATTTTGAAGGAGTGAGAGAGAGCAAGTGGGGGAGGTACAGAGAGAGAGGGAGAGAGAAAATCTCATGTAGGCTCCCTGCTGTCAGCTCAGAGCCCGACATGGGGCTCAACCTCATGAACTGCAAAATCATGATCTAAGCCAAAATCAAGAGTAGGACGTTTAACCGACTGAGCGACCTAGGTGCCCTCAAAATGATGTATTTTCTCTAGTGCATAAAAATTATATATTTATTGAATCAGGCTTTTAACCATATTATTCAAAAATTTTAAATCTTTACTTATCACTTGTTACCTCTTAATCCTCTTTAGGTTTAGAGTTGTTGAATCCTTTTTTTATCTCTTGCTGTTTTGCTACCTCTTCTATTGCTTTTTCCTTCTTGAATTTTCTTTACACATCCTATAATGTTTAAGCATTGCATTTCTTTTAAGTATGTCTTTTGGAAATGGTATTTACTTATTTGGTACTCTGATCCAATCTGTAAGTCTTTCATTTTTAATAAAAGATTTGAGGGATGTCAGGATGGCTCTGTCGGTTGGGTGTCTGACTTCAGCTCAGGTCATGATCTCACAGTTTGTGAGTTTGAGCGCCGCTTTGGGTCTGTGCTGACAGCTCAGAGCCTGGAGCCTGCTTCAAATTCTGCGTCTTTCTCTTGCTCTCTCTGCCCCTCCCCCACTCACATTCTGTCTGTCTCTCTCTCTCAAAAATAAATATTTAAAAAATTATTTTAAAAGATTTTAATCCATTAGCATTTTTTGTCAATTATCAAAAATATAACAACTGGTATTTGTTGTTCATTTCAGTAATTTTTGTATTTTATGCTTTCTCTTTTTATTGTTTTCATTATCTTAAATAATATTTTATAACTTTAAAATTCTAATATTTTGAAAATATGCTGCAAATTTTATTTTATCAGTGATTTATTAGCTTCTAATTTTTAAAAACTTACTCCTATTTTCAGTCCCTCAGATCACTCTGACCACCACGTACTGCTATCCAGTATTTGTTGCTACAGTTTTGAATTCTACATCCTCGTTGCTGTTAAGATTCTCATCTAAGAATTATTTTTCCCATTAACAATTAAGTCTTTTAGCTATATTATAATAATATTCACTCTTCACAGTATATTTAATGAGACTCATTGACTACCTTATACAATGACTACCACATTTTCAGTTTATTTTAATTCACACCGCAGTGTATGGAAACACATCTCCAAGTAATTTTTTTCCAACAAGTCTATAGATGTTGGTGGATTTTATTTTTTTATAGCTCCTACCTATCTGAAAATATCTTTCTGTTGGCCTCACCACATTGACATTACAAATTAAGAATCAAATGCTTGGGTCACATCTTTTCCCCTCAACATTCTGGATGCTGTTTAATTGTTTTTTGTGTCTCATTGTTATAGAAAAGAAAACTGAGAGTAAATATTAATATATTTAAATTATATGTTTATAATATATTGATATATTTATATAATGTATTACAATTTTTATAATATATATAACTTATATTTACATTTCTAGAGTTTCAGATAATAAAGTGATATATTTTGTACTCATTTGTGCCTACCTTCTTTGGCATAGCATGTTTTTGAAAGATATCCTAATTGTTGTGTATCAGTAGACTGGTCCTTTCTATTGCTAAGTAGCATTAGTAGTATGATGATTTATATACCTGTTGATGGACATTTGGATTGTTTCCAGTTTTTTACTATTATAAATAAATCTGCTCTGAACATTCATGCCCAAGACTTTGTGATCATATACTTTCATCTTTTTTGGCTAAATATCTAAGAGCAAAATTTGTAGGCTGTATAGTAATTGCATGTTGAATCTTCAAAGAAGTGATTCAACTTTTTCAGAGTGATTATTCCATTTTACCTTCTCACCAGCAGTAGATGAAAGTCACTGTTATTCATATCTTCACAAACTCTTAGTATTATCACTGTTTTGTTTTAGTTTTATTGTTAATTTTAGTCATTCTTATGGGTATGTAGTGTCACCTCATATTGATTTTAATTTGTATTTCCAAGATGCTAACAATGTTGCACATCCTGCGTGTGTTTCTTTCATACAGTTGTGTTCATATCTTTTGCCAATTTTAATTGGGTTGTTTATCCTGTTACTAGTGGGTTGTAAGTGTTCTTTTTCTATTTGGGATACAGAGTTTTGTCAGATATGTGTGTTGCAAACATTTTCTCTCAGTCTGTGCCTTTTGAAGAAAAGAAAGTTTCAATTTTTTAATAATAATTTGTGCCAATCTGATCAACAGTTCCTAATTTTGATGAAGTTCCTTTTATTGATTTTTTTCCCCTTCTAAGAGTAATGCTTTGAGTGTCCATGTAGGAAATCTTTCTATACCATAAATTCACAAAGATTTTTTTCCTGTATTTTCTTTTAAAGGTTTAAACTTTTAGCTTTTATGTTTAGGTTTATAACGTATTTGTAGCTAAGTTTTGTTTATTGTGTGAGGTACAGTGATTATTCATCCCCCCCAATGAATACCTAATTTTTCCTGCAGAATTTATTGAAAAGACTCTCCATTCTGCTTTTAATCACCTTGCCATCAATGATACAAATTTATTGAATATACATGTATATTATTGCTGGATTCTTTATTTTATTCTAAGAATCTAAATGTTTTTAAACCAATGCCACACTGCCTTGATTACTTTATTTTTTTAATGTTTATCTATTTTTGAGAGAGGGCAAGAGAGAGAGAGAGAGAGAGAAAGTGAGGGCAGAGAGAGAGGGAGACAGAGAATCTGTTAAGTTAGTTAAGTCAGAGGCTTAACTGACTGAACCATCAGTTGCTGCAATTACTGTAACTTTATAGTAAGTGTTGAAATGAAATCATATAAACCTCCAACTATGCTCTTTTTCAAAATTCTTTTGGCTATTCTAGGTCCTTTGATTTGTCCATATAAATTTTAGAATCATCTTATCAGTTACTACAATCTTGCTATGGTTTTTATTGGGATTGTGTTGAATCTATAGATCAAATTTATGAAAATGTCAATTGACACCTTAGCAATATTGAATCATCTGATCCACAAACACTCTATATGTCTCCATACACATCATTAAATGTTTTTAATTCAAGTTCCAAACTTTTCTGACTTCAGATTGTTTTTTCAAGATCAAGAATTTTTTTTTTCAAAAATCTTCAAGATTGTTCACCTTAATTTCATGGATACAGTTTTGTCTCAAATTAGAAATGCCCTAAATTGTCTTTTTCTTGAGTAAATCCACCTAGAAGAAGGGCATTTCAACTTTATTCAAAGGCATGCCCTCCTTCAGTAAGTCTAGTAGTTTTTCTCTATTTTCTCATTCAGAGAAGAGCCCCAGGGTGCTGGCTTCCCGCTGGTTACAGCCCCGTGCTGTGGGGCAGGAAGGGGAGTTCCTCCTTGCTACTGGGTTTTTGCTTGTGTGTTCATCTGCTCCAGAAGGATGCCTACCACCCCAAATTTCTGATTTTTTCACTTCCTGCCCTTATACCCTTCAGTCTCAAACAAAAGTATTTACAATTGAAATAGCATGGAATCCAGTGCTCACTTTGCAATAATCCAGTAAGTGTGTGTGAGAGTGGGTGGAGGTATAGACAACAAAGTTGACAAAGTTGATAGGGCTTCAATCTGGGTGCTGGGCACCTGGGAGGTCATTATACTTCTCTCTCTACTTTTGTATGCTTAAAACTTTCCATAGTTAAAAGTTCAAAGAAGAATTAACTTGTGTGAGAAGCAACAACAAAAGTTAGGTCTCTCTTTTCCACCTATTAGTGAGCTTATTAAATGTTCACATTCTAAAATGTGTGTATGTAAAGAGACTTTCCTTTTACACAGGCTGCATTACCACATCCTAGATGTCAGGGTTTGGGGTTTTTGTCTTGTTGCTCTTTTCAAAGCATGACTGGAAGAAGTGAATCTGTAGCCTACTTGATCTCCCAGACCATTAGATGTCACTGACTACCGACTTTCTCCTTTTTTTCCTGTCATGTTAGAAAACAGTTGTTTCTCTGTCAATCTCTCTGACTCCCTCTGTTTTCTCTGGTGGGCAGTTCTTGGTTTAGTCCTTGGTCTCCTCTCTCTTTTCACACTGTTAACCATTGATCTTCCTAATTCCATTGTTTCAACTATCATTTTATTTATTCATTTGCTATTTTACCCTATTCTGGCCATTTGATAGAGAATCTTCTTTAGATTTGCAGCACAATAATTTGTTCATTTCCCAAACATTTCAAAAGCTTCTACCTTAGACCAGACACTAGGTTGAACACAGAAGATAAAGAACTGAACAAGACATGATTGTTTTCTTAGAAAATTCATATGCTAAAATAAACTAATATTTTTAATGTGCTTAAAATAATCTGCTAGGGGCACCCAGGTGGCTCAGTCGGTTCAGCGTCCAACTTCGGCTCAGGTCATGATCTCACAGTTCATGGTTTCAAGCCCCGCGTTGAGCTCTGTGCTGACAGCTCGGAGCCTGGAGCCTGCTTTGGATTCTGTGTCTCCCTCTCTCTTTCTGCCCCTCCCCTGCTGGTGTTCTGTCTCTCTCTCTCTCAAAAATAAACAAACATTAATTTTTAATAAAAAGATAATAATGTGCTAAAGGTTCCCCAGTTTATTTCTCAAGCTCTGATCACTTTCTTAAGATCAGATAGATAAAACCGCCAACTGGGTGATCTGTTAGCCTCAAAATGGGCACACCAAAAAAAGAGTCTAACTACCTCTTTGCCACTCTGACTGGTTTTTTTCACCATTTCTGCTGGTGGCCTCAGCATGCCAGCACTGAATTATCTTCCTTTTTTTCTCCACCTTCCCACGCTCAATTCCTACTCCTTTCTGATGCTTATCTTATGCTTTAGTTAATAACTATGTCCTGAACATACCGCAACCTCCCCCCAGCCACTTAATATCAAAAGGCTTCACTCTGAAAAAATGCTTCCTGGCGTTTATTCTGGTAAAAGATAGGATGTACACTGTAAAAATATTAACTTTTATTTGGCAACTTCTATTCCTCCCTTATGTGCATTTTCATAATGAATCTTCTATCTATGGCTATCTGAGAAGGATGTGTTATTATTTAATTTGATATGTGGAAAAATCAAGTGACGTGCTCAAGATTACAGTACTGATAAGGTCGAGGTCAGAAAAAGAATTTCCCTGTTTCCCAAGTATAAATCTTTTTCATCACTTAATGACTGTGAAGTAAATTCATTTCACCTTCTTTTAGCAGCATTTCTCAAAAGCATTTCTTGAGATGTTAATTGATGGTATTAAAAAAAAGAATTGTATGCAGATATGAATTTGGAAAATAATAGAAAGCTTAAATGTTTTTTCTGCTAACATTTGAATCTTTAGTACATTAATGTGCCTTGCCAATGTACAAGGCAAAATACATGTTATATAGCATTTTCCAAAGGTATTTGACCAGAGAACCATTGCTTGACAGCCTCTCCCAGGATTTGTTTCCTCCGGAATAAATCGGAGGAAATGTCATGCTGGATGGAGGGAACTCTAGACCACAGCTCTAAGTCTTGTTCTCTTAATTTCACTTGCCAGGAGAAATCTGAACTTGAACATTCCTCTGGTTCACTTCTCAACCACAGTCTAGTTATGAAATGAGTCACACATTATTTTCATCTCTTATTGAAATCTTTTCTTTTTTTAATGTTTTTATTTATTTTTGAGAGACAGAGAGAGACAGCATGAGCAGAGGAGGGTCAGAGAGAGGGAGACACAGAATCTGGAGACAGGCTCCAGGCTCTGAACTAGCTGTCAGCACAGAGCCTGACGTGGGGCTCGAACTCATGAACCGTGAGATCATGACCTGAGCTGAAGCTGGACACTCAACCGACTGAGCCACCCAGGTGCCCCTACTGAAATCTTTTCTTAAGCTTAGTCCATCTGTTGGCTCAAGGAGACCCCCACTTTCTGGCAGAAAACCAGTTGAGTCTGTGTATACATGCCTGGGAAAATCATATTACAAAATGATAAGAGCTTGCTCTTATTGTGTGCTTGCAAAATTTTAAGCCGTGGAACAAGTACTTTTATAAGTAGTATCTCATCTAATCCTCACATCTACCTTGGGGAGAAGGTGCAGATATGATCTCTGTTTTACAAAGATATAAATAGGAATATGAAGGCTCAGTAGAACCTGCAAGTCCATGAACACAGAGGTAGCAGTGATGAGGTTAAGTCTCATATTCAAGTCTGTCTGACTAGAGCCCATTGCTTTTAGCCCCATACTCTTATAGTCTGACTCGTTATCAAAATATTTAGAGATAGGGGCACCTGGGTGGCTCAGACTGTTAAGTGTCTGATTCTTGATTTCAGCTCCGGTGATGATCTCATGGTTTGTGAGTTCAAGGCTTGCACTGGACTCTGTGCTGACAGTGCAGAGCCTGCTTGGGATTCTCCTCTTTCCCTCTCTCTCTGCCCCTCCCCTGCTCTCTCTCCCTCTGTCTCAAAATAAATAAGTAAACTTTAAAAAATAAATATTAAAAATTATTTAAAGATAGATGAATCTGATTAGGTGAATAGAAGAGTGTAACAGAAGAGCCTAGTGTCTATGTCCACTTGACAATACTTATGGCTGCATTCCCAGCTCTGAGCTCAGTGTATAGCATGTAAAAAAGGCTTAAGAAACCTCTGTTGAGCAGGGATTGAATCAAATGATGGTGACAAGCCTTAAAGCAGCTATAGAAACAATGGAGCAAATGTGAAGAAAAGCATCAATTAAATGACATAGTCTCTTCCCTGCAAGCATAAGAAGAAAACTCCTATCACTCCCTGGAATTTCTGGAATGATTTTGGAAGTTACTTGTTTCACCAGGTCGTAGGTTCCCTGCTGGCTTATGGAGCGAGAGAACCAGCTACCATGGCTGGGCTGTCATCATCTCCGCTCTTTGTTGTTGCTCTATTATTGCACATCGCAGTTACAGCGATATGGATCAGGCGTACTTACACAATCTTGAGTTTCCCAAAAGAGAATTGCCTGTTAATCATACATGAACTACTTGCCTGCCCACCCAGTAGATTTAATCTTAGGTATTTGAGCAAGTGACATGTCAGTCATGTAGACAGAGGTTTTACAAGGAAAGAGGTAGAAATAAATACAGAAATCATTTCCCAAGTAACTTATTCAATTGTAAGAGACAAATTATTTATGTTATGATATTATCTTCAAAGGGAAGTCCATAGGTGTATTTAGGTGAGTTTCTTACACCAAGACAAGACAATGATAAAGACATGGATGTACTGTGGCTGATGACTTAAAGGAGATAGTGATTCTCTAAGAGTGTGAGCAGTGCAAACAGCCAAGGAGGGACAGAATTGAGTGGCCCAAGAATTAAGTTATTTGGAAAAACAAAAAGTGGTAAGAGGGAACAGGGGGACATTTAGTTAAAGGACTTAAAAGTATTCTTTCTGGTTCTAATAGTAAGCCTAGCCAGATGACTAGGCTCTGTCTCTCTCCTGCTCCAGGAGAAAGACCTTCACCCAAAACCAAACGATGTTCGCACCCTGACCTCAGAATTCCAGGTTCCAGAACGATGAGACATAAATGTCCGCTGGTTAAGCCACGAGTCCATGTTGTTTTGTTGTAGCAGCTTGTGCACCATGAAGCTCACATAAGATAACAAGAAATAGTGCCTGCCAGACGTTAGATGCATATTATCATTTCCTTCCTGATGAGTAATTTAAAAGAGGGTGAGTACCTGATGTCTCAATCCCCTGCGCAAATACCTACCACCCCGTGTGTAAGATGACAGATCAGAGCTAAGACAGGTGTACAAGGGGATGGAGGACCAGCATATCTGTGAAGTAGGTTTCAAGGGACAATCTGCTTCAAATGGGCAACTTCTTGGCAATTTGCCTTGAAAATGTGAAGCAAGATGATGGCTTTTGCTTGGATTCTGAGCTCTGGGCTTGAGGGAGACTAAAGTCCAGCCTTGCCCCTAGTCATCCCCAGTACTGCCACTGATGGGGGCGGGGGTCCTAACACCAAAGTTGGTCATTAGAGTGTCTACTTGCCTTGCCTTAATCCCACTAGTGTCTAGAGTGTGTTTCATGATAGGTAAACTTAGATGTGGAGACGGTTGTGATACTGTTTCGTTCATTCATTCATCCAACAAGCACCCATGGAACACCTCTATTGAAGGAAATGTCTGTCCCTCAGGGACCTAAAAATGTGAATCTGGGGTCACCTTTGGATTCTAGAGCCCATGCTCAGGTTCCATTCCACTACCCTACATTGTGAGTCGTGTAGTGTAAAACAATCTTGTACTTCTTTCTCAACCCCTCCCTTCAGCCATCAGTCTGCTATGGTAAGAGTGGAAATGGAATTCCAAGACCCCATTCCACAGTCATTGCTGAGAATAAGTACTTCAGCCACCGCCCTCTCCTCATGAGGTCATCATTACCTGAGGATAAGAATGGGTTTCTTCTTTACTTTTAATTCAAAGTCACTAGTATATATACTTCAATGTGAAACATCTGTCAATGAACGTATTTACTGGGTGCCAGGCACATTATAGAAGACCCGTTAAGTGTCTGCACCTTCCTGGAGCTTGCTGGCTCCATGAATACTCCTGATAAAGTATCTGGGGTCAGTGGGGAGAAGAGCTTAGACTTCCCTTCAGGAAGCAAAGACGACCCCTATCAGTCGGGTCATTAGTGATGGAGGGCAGCACTGGGTTAGACATTAACCAACAGCTTAGGTTGTGCTAGAGAGACTTTTCCATTGTACTTTGAATGGAAACAAAAGCAACTCCATTTTTGTTAGTGGGAACAACTTTCCTGTTGCCCGGGTAGTGGGGGGCGGTGTGTAATGGATCGAAGTTTGGCCCTCTTTGAACTCGTTGGCCCTCTTTGAACGCTTTGAACCCGTTCCCCAGTGCTTGGAGAACGCCCCTGAGGGTGTGGTCTCAGCGTTGCTTTGCGGCGGGCACCCCCTCGGCGGGTGTGAGGTCCCTGAAGGCCGCTAGGGGGAGACCGGCGCCTGGGCCAGCGGCGATGACCTGGACCTCCTTCCCCTTCTGGCTTGGTAGTAGCTCAGGGGGGATTTAGAACGCCTTGGAAAACAGCTCGTGAAAACAGTGAAATCAAAGATGGGTTGCCACATGAAATGCAGTTAAATTTGAATTTCAGATAAACAACAAATACAAATGATAAATTATTGTTTATCTTAAATGGAGATTTAGCTGAGTGCCCTGAACTTCCCTAATTCTGGCAACCCTAATTAAAGAACAAAGGGACCCGGAAGACTGAAAGTCCTTCTAAGGGATGGGAGGCAGGGAGAGACAATTTTTCCTACTTACCTGTTACTTGAATCTAGAACAAAATTTTATATCCTTTAGACTGGAAAAGGTTGTTCTCTTCATAACTGTAGAAAAGCAGTGGTGTGGCATGGGGGCCCTCCTGGGGGAGGCATGAGGAGCTGCCCTCTGCTCCAAACACCCCCTCAATTGTCTTCTCCAAGGCTAGATGTGCCACTGAAGTCCTTTCTAAGTTCAGGAATTTCTCCTAAAGATGTGTTTCTTTGAGAGAATGTCTTAGCTCAGGCTGCCATAACAAAATACCACACCGTGGGGGACTCAAACGATAGTCAATTATTCCACACAGTTCAGGAGGCTAGAAATCCAAGATCAGAGTGGCAGAATGGCTGGGTTCTTGATGGGGACCTTCTCCCTGATTTGCACAAGGCCGCCCTACAGTACCCTCATATGGCTGAGGGAAAGCTCTGTGTTCTCCACATGCCCTTGTAAAGGTGCCAACCACATAATGTGAGTTTCCTTCTCATCTACACCTAATAAAACTTCCACAGGCCTCACCTTCAAATACCATCGCAGTGGGGTTAAGGCTTCATCCTATGAATCTGAGGAGGCCACAAACCTTCAGTTCATTGCAGAGAAGAGTATAAGTTCTGTCAATGAAAACTTCCTGAAGGATTGCTTGGCCACTTTTAGAAATTAGTACCAGAACAGAAAAAGAAATAGATCAAAAGTTCAGGTTGAGAGGTAATAGGCGAAGAAGGGCACAAGGCATGGAGACAAATATGAGGCTCCCAGAAGAGGTGGGGTGGGGTGGGGGAGGCCTGCAGTTGCTACGTGTATAGTTAACAATTTTGTCCAGGGCTGGAGTCCTTTCAGAGGACACATTTAGAATCTGAAAAGGTCATTCATATCAAGTTAAAAAAATGACTTCCAGGCACCTTGAGTGTATGGTCATGATTGCTATTCATGGCAGTAATAGTATTCTCAGACTGAATAAACTCAGTCAATCACAAGGAGCATTTTTATTTCTCCTGATAGTTGAACGGAGTTCTAGTGTCCTTTGTGTTGTAATAAAGCTGAAAGTAATCACAAGGGGCTGTGCTCACCATCAGCCCTCACGTCTCTCTAAGCTTTTTGTCTTGCTTGCTTCTCCCATTCAGTTGACAAAAATAGGAGGAATACTGAGAAGGTTCTTCCAAGGCTCACAAAGCATTCTTCTTTTGGTTCTTTTTCTGCCAAGGTCATTATCAAGCAAAAAGCTCTTAATTGCTGAAAGAGGCTGCCTTAGAATTCGAGAGGACACTTAAATTACTGACCTTGAAAACACAGTATTTTTCTGCAGTTCTGGAGGTTGTAAAAAAAAAAAAAAATGTTAAGCTGATGACATTGATATCAAATTAAACCAGCAGGGGGCACAATTTCTTCACCATGTGTTGAGCTTCGTTTGATTAGAAAGAAAACCTGAACTGTTTCTTTGTACTGTTTTGAATCGCTGTTGTCTGGTATCTCTGATCATCTAAATAGCAAAATGTCACGTACATATTCATTTTCCCCAGAAAAAGGCGGCCCGAGCCATCCAAAAGGGGCTGACAAATGATCTGACAGTGCCCAGCTAATTATCTCATTTTGGCCTTAGTAATTCTCTATTTTTAAAAAATACACAATCAGAGGGGGGTCATGTTCAGCACTGTAAATGCAAACACTACAGCTGCACCTGTTGCCTGTAGTTAAGGTTTCTCCTTAGAAACTCCCAGCATGATGGTGACCCCCATTTTCTGGGCAACTAGAAAATTAGTAGGAAGACTTCATCTAGTGATTTCATCAAGAATTATAGCAGTTAGTACAGGGCCTGTGTTTTGCAGATGTCTTGCACATCTTGAAACGGTTTGCACGTTCTGAATA
>NC_043706.1:68858644-68880141 GCF_006229205.1 Suricata suricatta | reverse complement strand
GCACATAACTGCAGAAGCACAGGTAACACTGCACAGTCTTTGCGATCCCAGACCGCACCAGGGGGGAGATGTGGCTGCTCCTGGTGGTTCGTGAATTCATGTCCTATCTCCTTAATGTCCTGAAGTGGGATTTATGACGGCTGACTATGACTCATCCTAGCTTTCTACAGGGATGAAAGGGAGATGAGTGGACTGTTGTGGAGTGGAGTGGGTGGTGTTGAGCTGATAGGGACTGAAGATCCCATCCTCAACCACCCTGGTTTCATGGGTGAAGGTAATTTACTTGAACAGCTTGTCCGTGGCGGCTCAGGACAAAAGGTCACACGGAGCCCCTGACCCGCCTCTCCTTCTCACCTCACACTCTGTCTTGCACTGCAAAGAAACACCATGCTGCATGACCCAGCTTTGCAACCAACTCCTTTATAACTTTGCAGCCCTTTTCATCATTGTCCGCAAGAGGGGATATATAGGAAAAAATTCTTAAGGTCTGATTGTTGCAACCTATTAAAAATGATCCTGCCGAGTAAGTTATTCACTGTGAATTCTAGAATTGGCTGGGAGGACTTGACGAACATTCTGAAGTTCCCAAAGCAAGGACTGATTCAAGAACTACAGGTTGGGGGAGGTAGGTAGCGTGAGGCCAGAGGCTGGAAACAGGAGGATTCAGTGAAAGTCCGCATATCTAGTGATGAGCTCCTGCCTTCAACCCTGGGCTCCACTTTCTTCCCAGAACACTGGAAATCAGGCTTGCCCTCTCCAGGTAGGGGTGTAGAGGACCGCTCTCTGTGGAAACACACTGGGGCAGACAGATGTACGGACACCAGTATTTGTGGTCACTCAACAGAATGGCCCCGTCTGGTTATAAATGGTCACAAAGTTCCTCAGGAAACAAGGCTTGCCGGTGCCCCTGTAAGAACACGAGTCTGAACCTAACAGACGCCATGACTGGCTTTGTTTCTGCCTCTAAGCTAAAAGGTCTAAGGTCAGTCTCTTCGGAACCATTTGGCCATTTGGCCATTTGGCAGTCATACATTGCCCTGGGGTATCTAATCAGGAAAGCCCAGCTACCTCACCCCACATTCCTAAGGGTAAGGCCTGCAGATGGGAACTTTAGATAAGCCCCTGTTACCTAGTGTTAAAGTTAACCCCATAGTCACCAAACAAGATCCTGAACTCGCTCTGTAATTGGTTAATTTCAAAGATACCCTAAATGTTGTAATTGGGTCCCGCCAAAAGTAATGAACACTCTGAACAGTGTGTATGGTTAGAGCTCCTGCCAATACTGTTGTACCATTATGATTGGGTCTCTGTACCTATGTCACAATCTCCTGTAACTCCCGCTTCCCAAACTCATAAAAGTCCTGCCCCGCCTTTGTTCGGGGCTCGCTCGCTCTCAGCATGGATCCACCACCCCGGTAAAGTCTGTGAGCCCGAGTTTAGGCCCCGGCAAGCCTAAATTCATAATAAAGCCCTTTGCTTTTGCATGCATGCTTCGGCCTCCCTGGCGGTCTCTGGTTTCTGGGGGCGATAAAGAAATCTTGGGTACAACACCCCCAGCTTCCCTCGGCTCTGCGGGGCTTTTCTCTTACATCGATGAGTGAGAACAGCCAAAGATGGGTAGATGTTGAGAGAAATTACTAACATGGAAAACAGACAAAAAAAAAAGTAAAAAATAAAAGGAATTCAAAGGATTTAGGAACTGCACCAAGAAGAGAAGAAGCAAACATGCCCAAACATCTTGTAGTTGACTTCCTCAGGGAGAGATAAGAGAGTACATTATGGCCATGAAACAAGATCTGGGGGCTCTTGGAAGTTAAAATTCAGGAAAATTGAAATGGAAAAAGTCAAGAAATTCCAGGAAATAAATTTAAGGAAATAGATCAGGAAGTAAAACAAAATAAAAATAAAACAAAATAAACCTTAAAGGGTTCTCAAAGAAAAACAGAAACTATGAGAAAATCGGAGGATTAAGCTAGGAAATAAATTTATTTTTTTTAATGTTTTATTTTACTTTTGAGAGAGAGACAGAGAGAAAGCAAGCAGGGGAGAGGCAGAGAGAGAGGGAGACACAGAATCCTAACCAGGCACCGAGCTGTCCCCACAGAGCCTGTTGCAGGGCTGAAACTCACGAACCGTGAGATCATGACCCGAGCTGAAGTCAGAAGCTTAATGGGCTGAGCCACCCAGGTGTCCCAGGAGATAAATTTAAATCATAAGAATTTCTGAAAGAGAAAAGAGAGAATGGAAAGGAGGAAATTACAGTCTAGCTGAGCCCTAAGAAAAATCCCAAGACCACGGGCATTCAGAGTCATGACCGCCCCCCGCCCAGGCTTGTCCTCTGGTCTCTGATCAGTCCTCGCATTTCCTGTGGGGCCTGGAGTCCATTCTAAAATGCAGGTCGCATGCCTGGGGTGGACAGTGTGGGAGTTCTTGGCCAAGCTCCTCTGCCTTGGAGTTGGGTCCTGCCTCCGTAGCTCAGTTGCTGTCTAAGGACCTGATTCAGATCAGAAGGCTCCTCCTGCACCTCCATGTTGCTAGAAGAAGACCTCCATATGACCATGACTTTTACCTCTGTTTGCAGTGCCTTCTATGGCTCTCTGTTCACCAGCCTTGGATAAAGCTGCCAGCTTGGCTGCACATCTTTCATTCCATGATTGGGAATGTGGGCTTCCCCCCAAGGTATGCATGATGGTCGAGTTGTTTCTTGGTCCTGTCTGCCCAAACCTACCATGCGCCTGTTCCCTACTGGTCTCTGTGCCTCATGACTCAGCCTCGAGTGCTTATTTAAACAACATTTCATTATCTCTTAGTTAAAATATATGCTGAGTATTACTTCTAGACCATATAGTTGGGACAGGAGGAACTATAGGCCTTCAATTGCATTAACAGGATCACATTCCCAGAGAATTTGTTGGCATAAAATAGTTCTATGAATGTTGAATTAAGCACACAAGCCAAGTCAACCAAATAAGTCACTCAAAAAAGAAAGGTGTGAAATACCAGAGAGAAACCAAAGAAGGCTGCACAGAGGAAGCTCAGGGTGCTGTACCTTCAGCAAAGTCTTTACTGAGAGCCTACTGTCTGCAGAACACTGTCCTGAAAACCAGTGACACAGGAGAGAGTGAAGTCAGGCCTTTCCTCACTGAGCTTAGGTTCTAATAGTGGACATAATAAAAAACCAAACACATTTTATTTACCTGTTTCATCTCACAAACATACCATATGACTGTGTGCCACATTCCATTCCAAGAACTTTAAATAGTTACTCATTTAATCTCCCCAGCATTCCTATAAAGTCAGCACTGTGAACATTCCTATTTTTCATAGCAAGTACTGTCCGACTTTGTAAACTGCCGAAAGGCCACAGTTGCACGGAGCAGTGTCCACAATCACCCCCGCTCCCGAAACACTTGCTATGGCTTCTTGGGAATTTTTATCTCCTCTCACAACTACAAATTGGATTCTGGGGATGATATAATTCTCACCCACTTCAAATATGTGATACTCGTCTCTGCTTCTTTTTAAGGTGTTAATGGTTTCTCACTGTGTGGCTGTTGCTATTCTCATATTTATACTCCCTATTTTTTTTTATAGTTGCTATTAAACATCACATCTGTGGGACCCCAGGAAATAGTACAGGCATAGTCTACCAAGTAGATCAAGCACAGTCTCAAAGATTTCATCGTCCCTTTACTCTGGCCTCCACGTGTCAACTTTCAAGGCTCTCATGATGCTCGCCAGTATCAAAATTTTACGTATATCGCTTGGTAATATAATTGCAGAACTAAAGTGCCCAACCTCTGCCCTGTCCTACTGTGCTTTCTGCGATTAGAAGAATCTTAAAACACTGTAAGGGCAAGCGTGATGGAAGCCTTTTCTGGAAGCCGTGTTAGCACAGCTGTGAAAGCTAGCATTCCCGTGTAAATGTATCTCTTCGCTGTTAAATGCCATAAATTTTCATTAGGTGATCAACAGAAATGGCATGATTGCTCAGGAGCTCAACCCTGATATTTAAATTTCTTCTCCTCGACTTTAATGAGGGCATATATCAGAGCAGTAGAGTGGGGTGACATTTACGATACCGCCACTCCATTCTGTGATTAGACACAGATCATTCAGAGGTTAGGCTTCAGACTACTGATAATTCCAACGTGTTCTAAACAGCAATCATGGTAATTACAAAACTTACAATAAGAAATAACAAATAATATCTTATTTTCAATCTGCTCTTCGATTACATGGTTGGAAGTGTGGCAGGGGGCTCTGCTATGTGTCGTCCCTGAACACAGGAGTGGGCAGGAGGGAAGGGCCTTCTGGGCAGATGAAGAAATAGAGACGAAATGCAGGAGTTGAGAGGAGACTGCTGGGAAAGATAAAAACCACAGAACATAAGTGTGTATATATACACATACATATTTTTAAAATTTTAATGTTTATTTATTTTTGAGAGAGTGAGAAAGTGAGAGAGCGAGAGAGCATGAGTTGGGGAGGGTCAGAGAGAGAGGGAGACAAAGAAGCCAAAGTAAACTCCAGGCTCTGAGCTGTCTGCACGGAGCCTGACGTGGAGCTTGAACTCACGAACTGTGAGTTCATAACCTGAGCCAAAGTCAGATGCTTCAACTGACTGAGCCACCCAGGTGCCCCTGTGATAACTGAGTTCTAATACTGTTTCATCCTATTGCTAAACATTTAGATCTAGAAAAATTTCATAGTTGAGACAAAAGTCTTTAAATTTAACAAATATATCAACTCGTGATCTGTCAGGCAAAAGCCATGGCCAATCTTTGAACTGCCAGACAGGCCCTGTACATCAACTGCTACAACTTGGTGCCCCCCACTCTTGAGGCGTGACTTAAGGGGCTGGCCATTTACGGGGTCACTTAAGTCTACTACTCTACAAGGAACTCAGCCGTCTGGCTGCATCTGCTCTTTTCTACTCTGAATCATAGTTTCATTTTCTCATTGGCAGCCTTTTTTTTAATTTTTTTTTTTTGCTTTTGGTCTGATATGACAAATTTCAGAGACTGTAGAAGGTCTTTTGCATGAAGCATGGTTATTAAAGAGGGGGTAGCTGCTTAATGTCTGACCATGGACACTGACAGTGCTTCTGTGTGGTTTGGCGGAAGCCTGGTCTGAGAAACTGGTCTCAGAACTGGCTGTGTTCAGGACGCATCATCCTGCTACAGATTTCAGTGGCTTCCCCTGGTAGCCACCGTAACATCAGCTTGGAAGACTTCCATTTCTTCTTTTGCTTTGAACATCTCCCGGTCACATCTGTTATAGGCAGTGGGGACTCAACACAGGCAGTTTGGGGCACAGCACGGGATCTGCAGGTACTGCATTTGGGGCCAGTCACTATTCAGCTACACTCCATTCTTCCCTGGCCTTTACAGATTGAAGAATTGCAAAAATATTCTCAGAAACAGTTTACTGTATTTCTCCCAGTTCTGCTGATGATATATCTTGGGTCCTGGTTACCTCAACGTCCCCCCAAAGCCCCTGTTTCAAGGCAGGTCCATCATCATCTACATCAGTCTTAACTGCAAATCTTTTCTTCGCCTTAACTTTCTCCCACTGACACAGCTTCAGACAAAGACTGATCTGTTCAGCTTGTACAATCTCTCCTTTTGGCTCCTCCAAACTGGTAGCTAATCTCTCTTTATCAACGTCCACACATTCTTCATCTTCAGTTCATGGTTCCTTTGTTCCTCCTACTTTGCCTCATTTTAACTTGAGCAGGTCCCTGAGGACCTATCTCTAGGGGTCCCTCCCGTCCATCCTTGCCGAAGTTAACGGTCCACACTGGGTGTCTGAGAACATCTTCTCAGGGCTTCTAACCACAGCAATGGCTTCAGTGGCTGCAGTGGGACATCCACAGCAGGATGAGAAAAGCACACATTGTTCAGTATGAACAAGAGAATCCAGTGTGCAAGGTTCTCTGGTTTGCCATCCTTTCTGGTCTCCCAGACTTCGGAGCTGATCTTGACGTGCTGGGTTGTTAGAATGCCTGACAGTCACTTTGTCTTCCTTCACCACAATCTCCTTTTCTGGGTGCTGTGCTGTGGCTCGGTGCTGGGTACACGTGTCCCCCACCTCTCTGCCATCTTTGACAGCAGTCGGGGCGGCAGCTCCGCAAATCTATGAGGACCCCACGCTGTAAGGCCTCCTAAGGGCATACTGAGATCATCTTAACCAGGCCTTTCCACTCCTAATGTCTTTTTTTGGTAACAGCAGGGTCCAAAGTGCACATCTACAATACACATCCCCACCAAGAGAGGTTTTCCTACAGTTTCACACTTATGTCTAAAATTGGCCTCCTGTCTATTTTCTTTACTAATAGTACTGCTTAGCTGGTGAGGTTTTTAACCAGTTATTCTTCATTTTTCTCTTTCATTTCCACTTCAACTTCATATCTAACCCAGCCAGAAATCCTGTCTCTGGACACTTTCTGTAATAATCCCATAACTGGTTTTCCTATGTCCAGTTTTAACCTCCCCCTTCCCCCCCCCCCCCCCCCCCGCCATCTAGTCTCTAAACTACAGCCAGAGCATTCTTTTAAAAGGCAAACTGGATTGCATCACTGTCTTGTAATTACCCTCCAGTCACATCACTGGCATTTGGAACCAACCCAGAGTCTTCCCTGGGACCCCCGAGCCCTGCATGATTGTGTCCCTGGCTGGCTCTCTGACCAAATTCACAGATCTGACCCCTGGTTCTCTCTGCTTGTCACTCTGCTTCCTTGCTGGTTTTCATATGCCAGTGGAGGACCTTCCTCAGGTCCTTTGTTCTTGCTGTTTCTTTAGCCTGGAATCCTTCTTCTAGGCAGCCCAAGGCTGCTTCCTCAGTTTATCTGCTTTCACGCTCAGAGTCCCCTCTCCCCTTGAGAATCCTGTCTGAAATATCACTGTCATCCCTTCACCCTCCTTTGTTTTTCACTGTAGCATTGATGGTTACTCAGTATCATATTATGTATCTCTTACTGATTTGTGCATGTACCTGCCCAGTAACCAGAGACCCCTGAGGGCAGGGCCTCTGCTTTGTTGTCCGGAGGGTCCCACACCTGATAGGATACTTAGTATCAAATAGGTGCTTGATACATATTTGTTGAATGAATGCTAAGTGGGAAAACTGGAACTTAAGACAAAGGATCCTTATTTCCCTGTTTTTCCCGGGACAGTTTTGCCAAGGACAAGGACATCCCTGTGTGCAAGTGATGTGGGCATCCGCGATGAGGAACTCACCACAATTGGAACTCAAGTCCTGTTGTATCCCTTTGTGGTTCCCTGTTGACGGCTGCAATACAATTTTATTATGGTCTGTCCAGAGGAACTTAAAATTAAATTCTAAATCATCTCCTCCTAGTGTTTCTGGGTCAAACTCCCAGCCCTGACGGCGCGGAGGGCCTGCAGGAGGCGAGGTGCTGGAGTGGCGTGTGCCCGACCTGGCACTGGTACAGCAGCACCATATTCACTAACTCACGTTGCTGATGAGGACAGTTCTGGGGAGTTTCAATGACAGACTCCTCATTTACTTCCAGAGCTGCATGTACAATGCCACAGCCCCTGAAACAAGGTTGGTAACATCAGTGCATAAATCACTCTTCAAGTGAGCAAAGAAAATATGCTGTGACTTCCATTTATCCCATGTAATAGCAAATGAAGGAGAACATTTGTTATTTACTTACTCTGGTTACATCAGCTTTTGAAATTCTTCTAGTTGAACTATAAAGCTCTACCAAATGTCATAGACTGACATACCTAGCAGAGTAGGAAAACTTATAGTGGGAGTTTAGAAAACTTAGATTTGTCTCCATCACATGTGTAAACTTGTGGGAACAGTTTACATTCCTTCCTTTCCTTATAATAGTAGAGTACAGTTGAAATTTTCCAAAAAGCCCAGCATTTTCAGAAAACAACAACTATAATAGGATTCCCCTTTATTGAAAAAGAAATAAGACAATTTCTTTTTCTTGTGGGGGTGCCTGGGTGGCTCAGTCAATTGAGTGACCAACTTCAGCTCAGGTCATGATCTCATAGTTTGTGAGTTCAAGCTCCACGTCAGGCTCATGCTGCTGTCACACCAAGCCTGCTTCCGATCCTCTGTCCCCGCCCTCTCTCTGCCCCTCCCCTACTCATGCTCGCTCTCTTCAAAGATAAATAAAAACATAAAAAAAAACATGTTTGTGGAACAAGATTTGACTGTCTACAGGTAAGTGTATAGAATGAAGAGTTTTTCTAAAATTCTGTTTTTATGCATTTGTAAGTTTTCTGCATTTCTTCATGCATATGCCACACATATTTACTGAGCACCTACTATGATCTGCCTACTTTGTTAAACAGGTAGGGATGTGCACTGTAGAGGACAGGCATGCATGTAAACATGTATTTTTTTTTTGTTTTTTGTTTTTTTGTCCTTATTTTATTTTGAGAGACAAAGACCAAGAGTGATTGGGGAGAGGCAGAGAGAGGGAGATGCAGAATTTGAAGCAGGGTTCAGGCTCTGAGCTGTCAGCACAGAGCCCGATGCGGGACTCTAACCCACGGACTGTAAGATCATGACCTGAGCTGAAGTCAGACAGACGCTCAACCGACTGAGCCACCCAGGCGCCCCAAACATGTATTGTTTGTATAACTAACTTAAAAGAATATTCTCTCTGATCAAAATAATCTTTGTTTTGATAAAAGTTCAAGGCAAAACATAGAAGAAAGAATTGCCAAACTTTCACGGAAAATTTTATAAGCCAACAACTCAAATGACTACAGGGCTATGGAGGAATTGGACTGCACAAGTTAAGAAAATGTTTGCAACGTTGGAAACTGGTCTCTGATGCTCCTAATAGTATTTATTTTAGCTCTTCAGTTTTTTTTTAACCTCTTTCAAAGAGTTATATAAACTTAATAACCTCCGCGTTGTGAATGATCAGAGCAGGGTCTAGGAGCCACAGGTGCAGTAAGACCTAAGCCTCGTGACTTCTGGAGGAACGTCTCATTGTACGTTTCTGGAAAGCACCTTGGAAAAATGCATTCTCCGTCTCACAAGACGTTGGTGGAGAAATTTACTTAAGGCCTGGCCATACAAAAATTAAGGAAGACATTGATCTTGAAGCCTCCAGATTCTGTTTCTTGACGTTAATCTCCTTATACTTTCTTAGTGCTTAATATTCTCTGTCCACAGACAAATCTGCTCCCAGGAAATCATTCTGATACAGTGACTCACACCAAAGTTCAGGTGATTTATGCCTGTTTCTTCTTTCTGGAAGGCTTTTGCCCTAGCATGGCTCAACTCTTTAAACAAAAGGTATTACTTCTGAATTTCTTACTTTATCATGTTAATTGGAGATGTAGAGTGCCTTTCAATTCTGACATTCCGCACTTCTAAACACATAGCTTATTTAGTATTTGTCCGGTTATTATGGGGCAGAAGGGAGGAAAAGCCAGGGATGAAATTTTTTGTGGAAGACCCTTTTACCGGGGTGATCTTCCTTACAAGTATAGAACACCTAACAGTATTTTACCCAATAAAGTCATGCAATTACCCATGTAACAAGAAGTCCAGAGATGGGAGTTTCTGGAGGGGGTCAGCTGCCCAACATGGTGAAACCACTGAGTCAGTGTCTCTGATGAGCTGTCTTCCCATCCCACCTTCCTAAATTTAGGTCTGCAGCAACTGCAGGCGTCATATCGTCACATAAGTGTTCAAAGACAGAGGGGTGTCCTCATGGGCCTCTCCCATGTAGACCGTCTGATGGGAGACGGTCTCAGGGCTCCCTAGCAGACTCCCCTTAGAGCACATTGGCCAGAACTGGGTTATTTCCACCACGTGTAGGAGCAAGGAGTTGGTAGAGACCAATCACCAGCTAGTCCCCAGGGCTAGGCATATCGAGAACTGGGAAAAATTGAGATTTTGTTAGTGAAGAAGCAAAGGAAAGTGTTGCTGGAAGGCAGTCAGCAGTGTCTGCACAACCTCGGGACCACATCTCCAAGGAGCTACTCTGAGCAGATTTATGACCAGGCCTGAAAGTGGCTGCGTCGGATCCCTGGGCTTTCTCCAATCCCTTCCCCCTTACAGTTCCTTCCTTGCAAGTGTTCAGGTAAGAGGAGAGGGGCGTGTGATGGAAACAGACGGTGATGTTCTAAATTAAAAGAATTGGGATATAGTAGCACTATGTTCAACTTGTCTATTCTCGAAAGTTGTCTCACAATTTTACTCTTTAACTTGAATTTATTCTGCTGAACATCAATAATATCTGCAAACTTGCTAGAAAAACAATCGATTTTTTGGGGGGGGGGTTCAGGCTACTCTTTCACTGAAACAGTCCAGAGATGATTGTATTCACTTTCATTTTTTAAATCTCCACTTGTCAATTACTAGCAAGCAAAGAAAATAGATGGTTTGATTTGAGGCTTCTTTTGTTGTATGCAGGCAAACGTTTTAAATATCACGCCAAAATTTGATTTGTAATTTTAAAACTGCTACTTTCTCAGACTGAGCTTAGGGTATCCTCAAAATTCTCAGAGCATCTCATGAAGGGAAAGCAAGATATTTGCATGTGGGCAAATTCAAGAAAAGTACAGATGTTTAAAGGACACCAATGTTTTCAAATGAAAATTAAAATAGTTTTATTGAGGGGCACCTGGGTGGCTCATTCAGCTAAGTGTCTGACTCTTGATTTCAAGTCAGGTCATGATCTCACAGTTCTGAGATCAAGCTCCGTGTTGGGCTCTGCTTTGGGTTCTGGCAGTGGGCATGGAGCCTGCTTGGGATTCTCTCTCTCCCTCTCTCTCTGCCCCTTCCCTCCTGGCTCCCTCTCTCTCTCTCAAAATAAATAAATAAACAAACATTTAAAAATAGTTTCATTAATTCCAATAGAGGAAAAAGTTTCTATTTTTAGAACATTTCTTTGAAAAGAAGCAAACAGATTCATTTCTCTAATAGTTCACTTTTTATAGTTGGGTAGAGTTTAGTTTATAAAATTTGTTTATACACACTCTTTCATGTTATCTTTCAATTAACCTGCAAAAAATATTATTTAATATTAGCTATGGAGCTAGGATTAAAATGAGGTTTTCTATCCATTGCAACTCTTACAAGTGCCTATCCTAAGTCAAGCACCATCCTGACACTGGAAATAATGAAAGAATAAAAATCATATCTAACATTTATCACGTGCCAGGTACTATCCCAAATACTTCCATGTGTTGTTACTGTTAAGCTTTTCAACAAATCTATGAAATAGAGACCATTAAAATTCCCATTTTGCAGATGTGGAAACAGAGGTCTGAAGACTTAAATAAGGTCATCCAGATCACTTCTTAATCATTTAGCGAGCACTTACCTCTCTGTGTCCAGGTTGCAGTTACCTCCTCCGTGGCTGGTCAGGGACTGATCTCTGCAAGGTGGAGCCGCCTTAGGAAGCATTGGCTGCCGTGATATCTGGCTACTCATTGCAGTGCTGTTGCATTTTTTCATGACCCTTAAGTTGCCATGATGCAAACCCAGCTCCAAGAAGTTAAGCAAAAAAGTTGTCTATTGACTCATGGAATCCAAAGGAGGGCTGAACAACCAAACTACCCACCATAAGGACGGGATGCTGCTGGTCGTGGGCACTTCTGGAAACAAGAACTTCAGGGCTGGCTGAATGCTTGCCCTCTCTTTCTCTTATTTCTTTGTGCACGTTGGCATCATTCTTTCTCACTAGCAATAGCTTTTTTTCAAACGGTAGAAATCTCAGTCACTGATAGCTCATGAAATTCATCTTTCGTCTGTCACCAATAGAGTCTGACTCTCTTCGGTCTAGTTGGGAAAATTCCACTGAAGGGCCCTGATTGGCCTGGCTTATCTAAGAAGCCACACATGGACCAGTCATATCATGCAGGAGCCTGTAAGAGTGGACATGTGCAGCTGCGCAGTTTGTGTGCTTTACAAAGGTGCCTACCCTGAGGGCACGTGGGGTTTGAAATGGAGCCCATTCCCTGCTCACCAAGACAGCAGCCTGGGATAGACATCTTCCGAGAGGAACAAATGCCCTTTGCCTCTCAGACAGCGGGGCTTGCCAACCTGGGTACCCACTGGGCTCAGGCCTTTTATAAATTGAGGTATAATTGACATATAACATTATATTAGTTTCAGATGTGCGTTGTAATGATATGATATTCTTAATGTGAAATGATCACCCCAATAGTTCTGTCACTATACACAGTTAGGAAAAAAAATTTCTTGTGATAAGAACTTTTAAGATCTATCCTCTTAGTGACTTTCAAATATGCAATACAGTATTTATTAACTATAGTCACCATGCTGTATATTACATCCTTATGATTTATTTATTTATTTTAGAGAGAGAGCACACAAGTTGGGGAGAGGGGCACAGGGAGAGGGAGACACAGACAGACAGAGAAACTTAAGCAGGCTCCATGCTCAGTGCAGAGCCCAACATGGGGCTTGACCCTGCCACCCTGGGATCATGACCTGAGTCGACATCAAGAGTCAGATGCTTAACCGAATGAGCCACCCAGGCACTCTAGGACTTACTTATTTTATAACTAGAAATGTGTGCCTTTGACACCCTTTACTCATTTCACCTCCCTACCCTCCATTTCTGGCAATCACCAATTCGTTCTTTGTATATGAATAAACATCCACACACAGAATTTTTTTTTTCATGGAGGCACTGATTGGGTTTGCAGTTACCTGTGTAACATATGACAGCTTCTGAGGAATGTCGATGGAGGAAGAAAAGGGAAGTATTAATTTCAGAGAAAGGAGCTATGAACACTGACGGGAAATTTAAGCCATTTGCAGTACTCAAATGTTTCTTGCTCAGTAACAAACGGTGAGCGGATTCTCTGTAGAAATCTATTTCTACTTCATGCAAATTAAAAAAAAAAAGTTCCACAATCAAGTCATGAAAAAATGATAAATAGAGGCTATAATGTGAACAAAAACCACTGCCATTTCAAGGTCTAATAGCACATTGGCAAGTGGCTTGCTTCTCCCAGGCATTACACATCCTCTCTTTTAGGATGCAGAAGCTTTCTCACAGTGGATTTCAATTAAACGATTTCATGGTTTTTATGTGAAAAGACAGTCTGACATTTAATCGAGATGCCTGATGGTCTGATAGTCTAGTAGCAAAGCGCTATTGAAAACAGCTTTGGTTACACTGAAATGATATTTTTAGCACCAGGTTTGTGGAACTGCAAAAATTTTAAACTTAAAAAAAAAAACAAACAATTCTCATGGGTCAGAACAAGGTTTTCTCTAGAATGAAGTCATATCATTGTTACCCAAGTAGGCTCAATTTCTCCAAAACCGCGGCTGTGGGCAATTGGGAAGACGGTGTGTGTTTAAATATGGGCAGGAGAAGGCTGGACTCGTGAGTCTGACCAGCCAGGCCCTATGTCAGTGCAGGCCAGCCCTCAAGTCCCGACACAAAGGCCCAGTGTATTTCTTCTGAGATAACCAATTCCCCGGGGTCATATATGCTATCTGCAAGCATTATCAGGCAGAATGCAGCGAGGGAAAAATCTGGTATTTCAAGGGCCGCAATAACAAACTGTATCATTTCACCTTGTGCGGCATCTCTTCCCTGGCTTAAGTAGACTCTACAGGGGTGGCCACCATTTCTGTTCAGCTCCTTTTCCCGCCCTGGCCTTCACCCTTTCAGTTCATCCTTTGGTAGCCCAGATGCATGTGTCTTTGATTTGCCCAGGCCCTCCTGCTGCTTCCTTTTTCTTAGGGGTTTTTCTCTGTTAGGTTAACTAGTTAGGACCTCAAAAAGTGAACCGCGGTGGAGACTTGGAGCAACAGAAAGTTGTAGCAAAGCCATTTAGGGCAAGAATGGAAGATGCTCGCTGTCTGGAGGCTCCATCTCTCCTTCATTTCTCTTATTTCTCTCCTTATACTTCACTCATCTACTCTCCACCTACTTTTGTCTCTCTATCTCCTTTTTTTTTTTTCATCTTCTCCACGTAGGACCAAGCCCTCCTTACACAATGTCTCTTGTCAGCAAAGATAACAGCCTATTCAGTTCATTTAAAGTTTGATTATTGTTTGCTGAATTAAAACAACACACTGTTCAGCAAGGTGGTCGAGGCATTTCCTGAGAAAGGTGTGGGGGGTGTGGGAACCATCAGGCTCTACACATTCTAACTCTCCTGCCTTTCCCTGGGTGTGGGACTTGCGCTGGGTAAGCAGAAGTAACACACATCACTTCCGGGTGGGCTTCAATGCCAGCGCCCACTTTTCTGTGCTCCCTTTCCCTCTGCCACAGCGAATGCCCACGTTTCAGAAGGTGGCTGCCCCCTCAGCCCGAGTCCTGGAAAGCGCGAGACTTTGAGCAGAGGTTACAGCTGACCTGCAGGAAGCACCTAGATAGACAAAGAGCAGATCTTTCTTATTTTAAGCCATTGAGATTCTTGAGCTGTTTGTTACTGCAGCTTAAATACAGCAGCACAGGAGCTGATAACAAGGAAGACAGAATGACATGTTTCCTCCTGAGTAACCCTCGTGGAAAACTCCCATTTGCGCCATGAAATTGCAAGTCGCAATTCACTAAGATCAGGAAGGTAGGCCAGTGACAGAGGCTATTTTTGGTAATTAGCACCTTAGTTTTACTTGTGCTTCAGACAGGAAAGAATGATACCAAATGAATTACCTCACTGCATGTGTTATCTTCATCTTAATCCCTGTTCTCTGGCCTTCAGCCCGGCCAGTCCTTCTTTGCCTGCAACCTCTGGAGATAAGGGCATCGCTCCCTCCTTTATTGGCGTGTTGGAAACAAGACACATCCTTTTGTTATTGCCCACAGCATAGCTGAAACCAAGCTGTGCCTTGAAGCAAGGCTTATTGAGGGTTTGGGAAAAATGGAAGGGAAACACAACACCGAGAACACTTACATTGCTGACCAGGCCACAAACCTGTTAGTAGGATTTCCTGGCTCTCCCCATCTCTCCTTACAAGATGGAGGCTTCTATGCCTGTTACACTCACCACCGCCTCAGAAATGCCCCCAGAATCTCCCTGCCTTAGACCAAAGACTGCAGTGGGAAGGAACATTTTTCCCTCTCCCAACTTGCTTACAAAATTTTTATTTATCTCAGGTCTGATCATTCTGAGAACATCTGCTCCTGTAAGGATGCAGGTCTGAAACTGACTCCATGAAACAATAGAAGGGCACACATTGTCCAAGGCAAAAGGGACCACCCTTGTAACATTCTAAGGGCAGGCCTAAAGATGGAGGCTAAGACTAGTCAGGCCCTACCTGAGGGTCCTGGGCCCACTCTGTGATTGGTCAATACTCAAAATGTTGTGATTGGGTCCCGCCAAAAGTAACAAATACTCTAGGCAATGTGAATGGTTAAACCTGCTGTCAATAATATTGTATAATAATGATTGGATCACTGGATTTCCTGTAACTCCCCAAACTCATAAAAGCCCTACCCTGCCTTTGTTCGGGGCTCACTCCACGTGGATCTAGTGTGTTGTTGAAGTCTGTGAGCCCAAGTTTAGGCTGGCCGGCCCTAAATTCGTAATAAAGCCCTTTGCTTTTGCATGCGTGATTCGGTCTCCCAGGTTAATCTCTGGTTTTAGGGGGCGATATTAAAATCTGGGTACAACACTCCTTTCAAGGAAACTGTATCCTCACCTTTATGTACCATGATCTGACCCCATGGCCCCAACAAGACAATCAAACAATCTTATTAGAAAGAACAAAAGGGCTCTGCCGTAACAACAAACAGCGCAAGACCTCAGAAAGTGGCTCACAGTTCAGAAAGGTCTCATGTGGTCTCTGAACTGGTATTCAGGAAACCTTTTGATCATATTTCTATCATGTTTATTCTTTAGAATTAATTGGAATGTATTAACTTCAGACCCTCCACTTGTCTGGCAAAATCCTGTTACTTTAAGTGTTAATTTCTCTGTGAAGCCTTCCCTGAGTCTAGGCAAACTGAATTCCTCCATTCTGGGAAATTCTGCAGCACTGCCCTTCACGCCTTTATGACAAAATTATTTACCTTATTATACTGTGATTTGCCTTCTTTATGCCTCTCTCCGTTTCCTAAAAGATACCTTCCTGAGGACAGGAATTAAGTATATTTTCTGTGTCTATTACACTGTCTAGCACAGTACTTGAGAGCAGCAACTATGTGATATAAATCAACTCTGTGGAGAAGTGAAACTCAAGTTGTCATCACATCCCCATGCTTGGATCACACGTGTCTGTTTCTGTGTTGTGGGATGTGAAATATATATCTGTGAAGCATCACATCTAAAGGGATGTGTTCAAAATGGTGCACGTCGAACCTCTCATAGTTCAGGGGTTGATATATAAGAGAGTTTGAAAACTACTTGTGTAGAGAACCACATCCTAAAAAGGGAGCTTGAAGTCCTTATTTACCAAACAAGGCTTCCCGTGTCCTATAGTAGTTACCCCGTATTTACCCCTGAGCCACTCCCTTTATAGTTTAAATTAGATCTTTTTAAAACACATTTTTTTTATCCCTTAAAGGCACATGACACCGTCTTATATCCTTAAGCTGGTAGTTTGAGACATTTTTAGTATGAAATAAAGAAAATAGATGGCCGATGTTTTTTTTTTTTTTTTTTTTTGGACAGGGATTTTTAAGTCTACATGATAAATCAGCATTTAAAACATATTTCATCATCTAAGTTCTCCATTTTTGGTTTCACCTCTTATTTTTTTGTGAGATGAGCATCGTAAACTTTGCTGAAACACAAAAAAGAGAGAGAGATTTTAGCTGAATTATTGTAGAATTGCATTGCTACATTTTCCTCTCCTTCAGAATAGAGGTATTTTGTCATTTGTCACCCCCCTGCAAATATATTTTTACCCCTTATAAGTCAAAAATGACTTCTTTTAGGGCATACAGGATAAGTTGTAATAACACATTTGGTAGTTCTAAATAATTCTCTTCTTTCGATGTACACAGTGAATGTTATTAATGGAAAAGTCTTTGCATGGGCCCTGAAAATAACCAATAACTCAACTTGTCAGCATTTTGATAACTGCAAGCTTCAATTTAACATGAAGAAATATAGGATGCAGTTTAGCAGTTTCAAAAGCAATGAATACAGATGATGAAATCTCTTCTTTCAGGCAAAGAGACTGAAAATTATTATACATAGACTCTTATTTCTAATAATGTCATTTCAATTTACTTCTCAGTTCCTTGATATTAGAAGTATTTGTTCAGGAATTGGATGAGAATTTCATCACTATTTTAGAGCTCCAGGCCCGATCTCAGGGACAACTGAAAATCCTATCAGCAACTGAGTGGCTTCTCATCCCTTTCCTACACTCTGACCTTCTTTCTCTTTTTACCTTTGTAGTTTATTTTTAACTGTCCTAGAAATAGCCCTCTTTCAGGTAGGAACTAACCCTGATGCCAGGTAGTTATCACCTGATACGGTTTTTTGTCTGGTCCCTCCTTCCGTCCTTATTCCCTTCCATGGGGCACCAGCGTGGCTCAGTCGATTGGTCATCCAGCTCTTGATTTCAGCCCAGGTCATGATCCTGAGGTTGTGGGATAGAGGCCCGTGTCAGGCTCTGCACTGAGCGTGGAGTCTGCTTGAGATTCTCTCTCCCCCTCTCTCTCTTTTCCCTGGTTGCTTTCTCTCTCAAATTAAAAATAAAATAAAATATTAGTATTTTAAATAAATAAAAACAAAACATAAAATTAATTTAAATAAAGTTAAATAATTTAAATAAAAATTAAATTTAAATTTAAAAAGATTTAGATTGGTCTGTATACTCCTCTGGTGGTATATGAGGCCACGGGCTCCCCGAGGGAGGGTACCATCTCTTCTACTTCGTTATATCCAGAAAGCCTAGTGTGGTAACAGAAGGTACACAATGAATGCCATTCAATGAGCGGCTGAATGGTCAAAAGTTACAGACAGCAAGATCAGAGGAATGTTGGCATGGGTACTTCTTTTCCACATTTATAGATTTCTTGCATCTACTTTCTTTAAAAAAAATTTTTTTAATGTTGATTTATTTTTGAGAAACAGAAATTGAGTGCGGGAGGGGGGAGGGAGACAGAATCTGAAGCAGGTGCCAGGCTCTGAGCTAGCAGCACAGAACCCATTGCTGGGCTCATCTGAGCCGAAGTTGGAGGCTTAATCGACTGAGCCACCCAGGACCCCTGATTTCTTGCATTTACTTTCTAATGGGATTCTATTTTGCCTCTAAAATCAGCTCTGATATAAAGAGCAAGCCCACTCTTGGAGACGGTATGCCATAGTGAAGACTGGTGAACGTTCTGGTAAATGTTTTCCAGCGTAACAGATTTCAAGTTGCCAGCGTGTTATCACTGAGTGCAGCATTAGGGAGAGATGTCCAGGAGCACATCTTCTGGAGTGTTTCCATGATATAGTTACAATGTAACAAAAGTACTTCAAAAGCACAGATAATAATATATTGTAAAATAATCAGGAAGTAGAGCAGTTTGAGTGTGTATCATCTTTGTTTTTAACATAATCTATTTAATTTTAAGTTTGATATAATTAAAACATTTTTTAATGTTTATTTATATTTGAGAGAGAGGGACCGAGCGCAAGCAGGGGAGGGGCAGGAAGAGAGAGACACACACATACAGAATCAGAAGCAGGCTCCAGGCTCTGAGCTGTCAGCGCAGAGCCCCATACAGGGCTCGAACTCAGGAACCCACAAGACCATGACCTGAGCCAAAATAGAATAGGACACTTAACCGACTGAGCCACTCAGGCACCCCGATTTAATACTTTACTTTCATGATACTGTAGAAGCTGGTTTCAGAAACTACTGGATAGGACTCTTCTCAACCGGCCTCCAGTATCCAGACCTTCCATATCCAGCCCTGAATCCACTCAGGATCACTTCATCTACTTCCTTGTTAGCATTTTCAACCAAAACTATCTGTTGTTCGACTGAAACAACTAGTTGCTTTGGTTAGTGGCAGAGAAGTACAAAAATTTGTAAAAAAGGATAGACTAGAAGGAAGATTGAAACATTCTTTAACTTTTCAAAACCTAGAGCTTTGGGGTGCCTGGTGGCTCAGTATGTTAAACATCCAACTTGGGCTCAGATCATGATCTCATGGTCCATGAGTTCCAGCCCCGCATCAGGCTCTGTGCTGACAGCTTAGAGCCTGCAGCCGGCTTGGGATCCTGTGTCTGCCTTTCTCTCTGCCCCTCTTCTGCTTACTCTCACTCTCTTTAAAAAATAAACAAACATTAAAAATTTAAAGAAACTGGAATCTTTTACTAAATATCTTAATTTGTAGGTAAATAGCCTGCTTCAGCTTTATATTTTTGTATTTGGCACCACACGGCATTTCTATGCCTCACCACCTCCCATGCGTTCTGCTTGATTTCAGCCACTCATTTTCTATCCACTGTATTTTCTGGACTGTGTATCTCATTTTCAACCTTCTAGATTGTACAAACAACCTTTAACATCCCACTTCATACCAAGATTATGTCCTGACTTTTGGAGGAAAGGTGAGGATTCCACCACCATTACTTACTTCTGTTGCTTCACCAACCAAATCAAATGTACTTTTTAAAAATCACATCAAAAGAAAAACTTCTATGGGCCTTGATTTTGTGAACATCTTATGAATATATTGAATATTTTCATTGTCCTTTTCTATGTCCATTTTAGGCTGCCTGTTCTTGATGAGTAGTGCTCAGGATTCACACTCATTTAGTTTTCTTTGCATCTTAGTAAAAAATCATGAACAGCTTTTTTAAAATTTTTTTATTTTTTTATGTTTTTTTCTTTATTTTTGAGAGAGAGAGAGAGAGATCGAGACAGCGAGTATGGGAGGGTCAGAGACAGAGGGAGACACAGAATATGAAGACAGGCTCCAGGCTCTGAGCTTTCAGCACAGGGCCCAACGTGGGGCTCGAACCCACAAACCATGAGATCATGACCTGAGCCAAAGCCGGACGCTTAACCGACTGAGCCACCCAGGCACTCCATGAATAGCGTTTTAAGTGTCTTCATAGCTGCAGGAATGGGGGTATTCATGATGAACTGATTGATAGGTGTAGAATCATGCTTTTGTGCGGCAATATATAAAACAATCAATCTTAGAGCACGATTCCTCATTAAAGAGGAGTAGTGATGATGAGAACAATGCTCTCGAGCTTTTGGCATTGTCCCCATGGCCTACAACATTCATTATAGATGCACCTACTCAGAGATTGTGCCAAGACACACTCAAAAATCCACAATCAGTCTTTTAAAATATATTTTCTAAGTTATGGATACATGACACACAAACAAATTCTAGCTATTTTGTGCATTATGAGTAATGAAACAATATTTCAGTTGCCTTATCCTTCAAAACAGTAACAACTGCTAGGGTTTATTTCTAAATGTTTAATTCATCACCATAATCATTATCATCTGGACTACAGATGGCAGACATACTTCCTAGAACTCTATTTCTAAGTAAACAGCATTTCCCTGAACAATTCGGTGGAGAGAACATAACAGTATTTACATTCCCCTCAGTTCTCCTTTGCATTTTGCCCAAGTTCGCAAGCCCTTTGGGATGAGAATGATGTCACTAAAGAGCAAGTGTATTCTCTCAAATGGTTAAGGAGAAAAACTAAACTAGACTAGAGGCAAAACCCTTTTAGAAAGATTCTTTTGGTTGGGTTGCTTTTTTTCTTTTTAATTTACATATAGCTTACTCAGTCTTTTTGTAAGGGCACACTTATCATTTCCATTCTGATTTTCTTTGCTCATAAATACCTGACCAAACATAATTCACTTAATTAACAGCTCTCTAAATAGATTGAGTTTGCTGCCTTAGGGGTTAGACACTGGAGGCCAGAAACTGAGTTGCCTGGCAAAGCTCCAGAAGAGACTAATCACATGCATGCTTGGACTGAAGAACTAAAACAGACTGAAATGCAAATGACAGCAGCACAGACCGAGGCCACTGGGCACAGGAGACAGCGATGGAAAGGAGGGGAGCCTCTCTATGTCTCCCTTATCTGAAAGGCCAGCTTTAGGCACAGTATTTATGAATTCCAGGGATGGGCACAGATAGATCCACAGAGCTCAAAAATCAGAACAGGTAGATGTTAGTTAAGCCAACTTACTGGAATTTCTGGAAATAACAATTTCAATCACTTGACATGAGCCTTTGGTCACGAGGAGTATGAAACCTATAAACAAAAATTTAAAAAGAAATAAAATAGGTAAAATGAAGTTGATGGAAACCAACAAATTAAGGAGTTTACTGGGCTTACAGGAATGTATACTGTCTCTCGCATGAGTACTATCGTTACATTTCTGAGGTTTCCCACTAACAATGCAGATTTGGGGGTTGCCAGTGTAAGAACACGAGTCTGAACCTAACAGATGCCATGACTGGCTGTTTCCCCCTCTAAGCTAAAAGGTCTAAGGTCAGTCTCTTCGGAACCATTTGGCCATTTGGCCATTTGACAGTCATACATTGCCCGGGGGTATCTAATCAG
>NC_043706.1:68856563-68858544 GCF_006229205.1 Suricata suricatta | reverse complement strand
ACGCCTGTAAAGTCTGTGAGCCCGAGTTTAGGCCCCGGCGAGCCTAAATTCGTAATAAAGCCCTTTGCTTTTGCATGCGTGCTTCGGCCTCCCTGGCGGTCTCTGGTTTCTGGGGGCGATAAAGAAATCTTGAGTACAACACCAGATAGCTGGGGCAAAGGCTGTTGAATTTGTGCTTTTAGAGAGCAGTTACAAATTTCAGACAGCTGAGATCAAAGTGGGACATGTGCGTTGGGAGCTTGAAATGTTTGTGACTATTAATGTACAAATTTTGATCAGCATTTTATGTCCGTCTCTGTATTTCTTTACTCCTAGGTTAATCTGATACTTGACCAACAAAGAGTGACCAGAGGAAAAATTAATATACTTTTAAAGCTAGATTACCCCACCTAAATTATCATCTGCAGTAAACAGTTAAATTTTGCTATATGGTTACCTTTTCTCATGTCAGCCCCGCCCCAAAGCATCCTGATTAGAGAGCTTAAGGTTTGCTTCTAACTCAGGGACTATTATAAACCTGACTTCATGGATTTGGATATTTAATACGCAGCTCCTCTGGGCCCAGCATAATGCTAGACAATGTGCTACCGGCTAAAGAGCAAATTACCCAAACTTTGAATGAACATGGGAGAGAGGGTGTAGAAATACAAATCATATGCTGAGATTTTTGAAAAGAACATGTGACTAAATAGTCCTGGCCTTAAAGCAGGGCTAGAAACACAGGTTCTTCTGCTCTTCTTTTAAAAAATAAACTCCGTATCTTAAAATTAGGAGATCACACACACACACACACACACACACACACACACACACACACACAGACTTCATATTTCTACTTCTCTTAAAAAAATTAGAAAATCTGGGCCTGTATTTCTACAGGGCCACAAGCCCCTGGATCTGAATAGTGATCTTTATATGCACTTGAGCTGTCCAAGTCTCCCCTGTCTCTAGGGAGTAAATGAGTGCCTGGGGCCATAACACCCACAGCTTCCCCCATTCATCCTACCTGGCTGGCCACAAAGAGACATGTCTAAGACATCTCTGTCTTAGAATTCTGCATCGAGGTTGTCTTAGATCCTCTAACACAATAGTACCTCATAGTGTTGGAGTAAAGATCAAACAACCCTGGAAAAGTACTTGCTACAGAATAAGTGCTATATGAGTATTTTATTATTAAATAAGTAAACCTTATATAACGAATTGTTAATCTATATTATATATGAGAGTATATAACCACTGAATTATATAATAGTTTATAAATTCTAACTGATTTTTCTTTGTTGTACATTATCATCAGCAATATGTCAAGAGTAATCAATAAGCTGTAATTTACTGTGATGTATCTTGCTGGTAGTGAGCAGAAACAGATTCACTATAAAATTAATGAAATGTCAAAGTCCCTCACTTTCATGGACCATTTCTAGGGCCTAGGAGAGACATTAGAAATGTGTCCACATAGTCCTATGTTTTCATCAAATTTGTTGAAGTAAGATGTTTTTACCAGTAAGACAATTGTTTCTTTCCACTCCATTTTCTCCTTGTTAGACTTGCCCTAGGGTATCAGAGTTTTAGAATGGCCTGGCTTGGGGTGACTGGGTACCTCAACTGGTTAAACGTCCAACTTTGACTCAGGTTATGATTTTGGGTTTCATGATTGTGAGCCCCGCGTTGGGCTTTCTGCCGTCAGCACAGAGCCCACTTCAGATCCTCCGTCCTCCCGTCTCTCTGTCCCTCCCTGGCTCATGTGCTCTCTCTCTCTCTCTCAAAAATAAGTTAACACTAAAAAAAAAAAAAAAAAAAAGAATGGCATGGGTTTTGAGAGAAAACTAAAGGGAGCTGAACTGAGGAATTGTTTATTTTGGAGAGATATTTATATAACTCAGCAGAATTATATTATTTATTGCTAGGTGTCCAGGTATAGGGATGACTTCCAGGGATACCACTACTGTCCCCAGAGCTGACTCCTCCACATGCAACAGAA
>NC_043706.1:68838234-68856463 GCF_006229205.1 Suricata suricatta | reverse complement strand
AAAAAAAAAAAAAAAAAAAGAATGGCATGGGTTTTGAGAGAAAACTAAAGGGAGCTGAACTGAGGAATTGTTTATTTTGGAGAGATATTTATATAACTCAGCAGAATTATATTATTTATTGCTAGGTGTCCAGGTATAGGGATGACTTCCAGGGATACCACTACTGTCCCCAGAGCTGACTCCTCCACATGCAACAGAAGTGTAGGGCCACAGATTAAGCTGCAATATGAACATGCCCTATCCACTCAGCCCCAGATACGAGGACTGTGCAGGAGAAACAAGGCTTGGAATGTATGGACTTGGAGCAGTCTGCTGAAACTTCTTCCAATGATCACACATGCAAAATTGTTAGTGGAAAATTTGGTTCTCTACAATATCTAGGTAAAATGGAAGTTTTATTAGGAATAATCTAAATCATTCAGAATATACAATTTTAAATACTTTATAGATTTAAAAAAGTTTTTTTTTCTGTTTATTTATTTTTGAGAGACGGAGAGAGACAGCATGAGCCGGGGAGGGTCAGAGAGAGAGGAAGACACAGAATCCAAAACAGCCTCCAGTCTCTGAGCTAGCTGCCAGCACAGAACCCGACGCAGGGCTCGAACCCACGACCCGTGAGATCATGACCTGAGCTGAAGCCGGACGCTTAACCAAGTGAGCCACCCAGGCACCCCTACTTTATAGATTTTTGATTGGAATCAGGCAAGAAAGAGTCTATAGGAATTCCTGTGTTTATAGAGCAAAACTGTAGCAGAACCATGTGCGTCCAGAATATCTACATGTGAGGCTCGTGTTTTATGCACCCCAATGTATGCAGTCGTACATTAGCCTGCCCAATGCATCTTGTCCTGCCAGTAGTTCCAGGTGAAAAAACATATAACACTGACACTGATATAGTGAGACCACATACAAAATTGCCGCAAATGTAGTAAAATGACCTGAAGAAAAAATAGTGTTCCAGTGATAAAAATTCCTACATGTCTCCATCAACAAGTCAATGTACAGAGTAGGAGTAATTTGATTACCAATTCATATTGCTCTAGATAATGTAGGAGCAATTTTAAATATGCATTTTAGTTGTACTTTTGCTTATCTTCCATTTTGATTAATTTTGGACATTTTTTCTTGAGTCATTGAATGTATCAAAATTTAAATAAAATGGAAAGAATTATCCTACTAGAAGTCAAAAAACTATTCTGGAAAAAGAAGACTGTGATAGCTTTAAAATGGTCAATTTATCTTAATACATCACAGGGAAACTGAAATCTCTCATGAACTTCATCATAAAGATAAGGAAAAGGGCCAAAATAGCCCAAAGAAGCAAACAAATGTAACAAAAAATGACAACAGAAAAGATGAATATGTTTATGAGAACTACACTACTTTTAAAAGGACAAAAAAAAAAGGATGATGGAAAGTAAACGGAGAGAAACTGTAAGCTCAACAGCACACTCTAGATGGTCAACAGCAGTTTCATTTTGATGAAGAAGTTGATTTCATTAAGAGTCATGTCTTCTTTCATTGTGCTGTTACAAAAGGCAAGACAAATTACCACATTGCTAATGACTCTTTTCAAAATTGTGTTCCTAATATGTACTGAGCACTGAAGACTGTAAAATAAACAAAAGGAATCTCAAACAAAAATATTTTGAGAAGAAAAAAGTAAACGGTTTAATTATTTTGAGATCCTGACTAGCCTAGACCAACACTAAAGGTTGCATTAATAGTTTGTAAACGGTTTTCAATCAGACAGACACAATTACATAAAATGAGGGCTCAGGCTGAATGACTGTACTCGGAATGCTCAAGTCATGAAGACTGCATACCGATAATGAGGTGGCGTTTATTTGTTTTACATGCAAATCAAACAAAACACACAGCACCAGTGCCTGAAAGAAAGAAGACAATTCAATATTATTTCTAGAGTGCTAACAAGTAGTTATAGTTGTGAAACTTTAAGTGGAAAAGTTTTGTTCCCACAGAGGTCATAATGAAAAATGAAGTTCTCAAATAATGGAAACTTGATGGAAATCACCTAATTATTGAATTTAATCCATTGTTGCACAAGGGTTTGAAAAAATGTCAAAATGAAAAAAAATAAGTGTGACTTTTTATCCAAACATTTTACAATAAGAATAATAATAATTGAAATGATGAGAGAATATGTACAAAATGAACTGTTTGGTAAACCAGACACACACACTCCACCAACACAGATCTTACACTAGATGCAATATATTCTCATCACTGGTAATAATGTTGCATAAGTGATACAAAAAGGAATTTTTTGAGCAGTTTAAAGCTCCCCCCCGCCCCATGAAAATCTTCTATTTGTGAGTTTCTTCTACCAAGCAAATATGTTCTGGACAATTGCAACCTGTCATCGAACAACATTTGCTGTCAGTTGTACGGCAACACAGCGGTCATGAGTTGAGGACCAAGAGCTGTGTGAACTCTTTAAAAAAATGAATATGTAACATGTGTTGCTCCTTCTCTTCATCTCATCTGGTAAAAAGTTGCCTCTCAGGACCAGACGTTATTAATTACTTTGGTATTTCAGCAACAGTTTTGTTTTCTTTTCAGGTTCATCTAGTTGACAGAATAAATTAAACACACATGCTGTCTTAGATAATTTTTGAAGAGGAAGAGTAAAAAGATGGCCCATCCCTAACAGCTCTGGGCCTAGGGGTACAGATGGGGCAAGCCTAGCCTGTTTATATTTCCTAGGGTTGGTCATGGGTTCATTATACTGGTCTGTCTGCTTTTATGTATATTTAAAAATTCTCCCTTAAAAAAGTTATTTTTGGGGGCACCCAGGTGGCTTAGTCAATTAAGCATCTGACTTCAGCTCAGGTCATGATCTCACGGTTCGTGGGTTCGAGCCCCACATCGGGCTCTTTGCTGACAGCTAGCTCAGAACCTGGGGCCTTCAGATTCTGTGTCCCCCTCTTTCTCTGACCCTCCCCTGCTCACACTGTCTCTCTCTCTATCTCAAAACTAAATATAAAACATTAAAAAAATTTTTTTTAAGTTAATTCTTTTGCTTGGTAGTAAAAGGAAAAAACTGATTTTCTGTTCATTCAAATTATGTACAAACATAGATTCACTTATTCACTTACTTCCTCTAGAAACTTCAAAATTTGGGGGGGAAACTCCAAGTCATTTCTCATTTTTTCTATTGATTTTAGACTCAAAAATTGATGGGCTATAAAAAAAGCAATAAGGAAGGACAATGAAATAAATAGACATGTTTTGGACACCAAAAGGCAAATTATAACAAAAAACTTTTCAGAGCATAGTAATTCACTAAGAAATAAACTTTGATAGAAGTAATATATAATATATTCAATTATTTTGCTAATCTAATTAATAGAGGAGAAATTATATGAACAAAGAAGAAAGATTATATACGTTGATTCTACATGAAATACTAAAATCAATAAAGATAACCTCAAATTCATAGCAAATTTAAGTCCTACAGAAAGCTTCTCTGTCCCAATTTTCAACCAACCTTCACACCTCTGTCCCCATGACCAGATGCAACTGGACTGCCCCATAGCTTAATTTTCCCTATTCTACAATTTTATATGAATGGAATAATATACCGTTTACTCTTTTGTGAATGTCTTCTCTCAAAGTGTTGTTTTGGAAATTAATCCATGTTGTTGTATGTACCGTCATGTTATATTCATAAAAATAGCCTCTCAATGACTCACTTTTCTGTTACATTGCCTCTTTGCTATGTAACACTGCTACCCTTCCCATCACGAGAATGGGTCTATTTCCAGCCCCATGAAACTGGGCTGCTTTTGTGACTTGATTGGAAGTGGTATCCCTGACTTCTGACTTTTGACTGTTGACCTCTGACTCCAAGCCTTAAGAAAGCTGATGGTTTCCACTTTAAATTTTGGAGCCCAGCATCCACATAAAGAAGTCCAGGCTGTCCTGACAAGAAGAGAGAGAGGCCTCATAAAGAGACAGAGAAAGCACAGAGGATAAGAAGACCTTCCAGATAAAGTGGCCATGTGGAGTAGGTCTAAGGTGGCTTTAGCCCACAGGCAGCATCAAGGCCTTGGACAAGGTGGGTAAAATCATCTTGGACCTTTTCAGCCCAATTTAGGGAACAGCTGAATATAGATGCAAGAGTGAGCCTAGGCAAGACCAGCAGAAGAACAGCACTGTCAACCTACAAAACTGTGAGAAATAATAAATTTTTGTTGTTTTGAATCACTACATTGTTTTCCTTCAAATTTTTATTTAAAATCTAGTTAGTTAACATGAAGTGCAATACTGATTTCAGGAGTAGAATTCAGTGGATCATCAGTTACATACAACATAAGTTGCTACATTTCAAGGTGATTTGCTACACAGCACAAGATAACTGCTACACGGTAATTTGTTCATATTTACTGCTGAGTAGAAATTCATTGTATGGATATACCACAATATAGTTTAGCCATTAACTTCCTTAATTGTTTTTTGTTTGTTTGCTTTATTTTGTTTCTGCTTTGGTTTTGACTATTTTGGAAGACTTGCTTTGAAAATTCTTGAACAGATTTTTTTATGAATATATTTTCATTTCCATAGAGTAAATACCTAGGAGTTGAATTGCTAAGTTATACTCCATAAGTATATGTTTAAACTAACAAATTGTTTTCCAAAGAAGTTTTATCTTTATGTATTCCCAGCAGCAATGTAGAAGAGTGACGTTTGTCACAATGTTGTCCATCTTTTTAATTTTAGCTACTCCAGTTAGTGTAAATTGGTATCTCACTGTGGCTTTAATTTGCATTTCCCTGATGACTAACAATATTTAGCATCTTTTCATGTGTGTATTGGCCACTTGTATAATTACAATCATGTAATTTGTTTTGTAAAGCATCTTTTTCAATTTTTGCAGTTAAAAAATGATTTGTTTTTCTATTACCGAGCAGGAGGAATTCTTCATGTATTTTGGGCACGAATCTTTTGTGAGATATTTGGATGCAGATATTTTCTCCCAAGTGTTGCTTGCCTTTTCATCATCTTAATGATCTTTTGATACAGAAGCTTTGAATTTTGATGAAATATATTTTATGATTATTATTTTTTGTCTGTCTGTTAAATATTTGCCATTTCTAAGATCACAATGATTGTCTATGTTTTTTTTTCTAGAAGCTTTAGAGTTTTACCCCTGAGGTATATATATAATTTGTATTGAAAAATATACACATGTACTTATGTATGTGCACACGAGTATTCTGCTTCTCTGATTGAACCCCGACCAATATACAGCTCAGGCCCTAGGGTAGCTTACACAGCATCTTAGATCTGTAGCAGAACTTACTCCTTTCTCAACTCCACTAAAAATTTCTAGTTTTTTAGGTGAATTGGGTGATAGCTTTCTGCAAAGGCAAAATAGACGATGCATATTTTGTTTCCAAAATCCAAAGAGACCCACTAAGCACTGTGTCACTTTCTTAGGAGGCCCAGACGCATCAATTTTCCTTCACTTTGGAAAAGATATGTCAACATGCCCTAGACTAGTGGACCTCTGGAAATTTTGCAGAGATGGCAGGCCCCTATATTTTCAGGGATTTATTTTATACTCTTTGCATTGCATGTCTATTAACAATTTTCCTAGGGTAGCTGTTACTTCCTGCTCACCAATTGGCATGGTATCATGAATGTAATGAAACTATGTGATAAGATGTGCTATGAAGTCATCCCTGAGTACTAGATTATGGCATAGCATCAGAGATCTGATGTAGCTCTGAGGTAGGACTTTGAAGTTGTGCTATTGGCCCTGCCATCCAAAAGCAGAGAGTCCCTGATGATATTTGTTAATAGTTTTGGATTTTTAAAAAATGCGGTAACAAGTTCAATAACTATGTACCATGTGCTGGGAATGTGTTGATTTGCTCCAACAATGAAACATACCTAAAAAACCAACAACTGGAATCACCAGCTGATTACAATAATGTACAACCACTTCCTGAATTCCATCTGCTTTCTGCAAAGGCAAAATAGATTAATGCAATGGGAATGTTCTGGAAATCACCATCTTTCAAGGGAATCTTTCAAGTCTTTGGTGATGACACTTTGAACTTTTACCCTTCCAGTAATGCAAAATTACTTTGAATTTACAATTTTGGTAGTGAGGGAAGGTCTAGCGGCTTCCTCTTGGCTAACTTTACCCCTCAAAGAAATAGAGAAAGAAGAACAAACCAAGCCCAAAGTTAGCAGAAGGAAGAAAACATCAAAGATTAGAGTTATATTATAATTAAATAAATAAAATTGAAAGTAGAGACATTCAAAAAAACTAAGTTGTTTTTTTAAAAAGATAAACAAAACTGACAAACTCTTAGTTTCTTAAGAAAAAGAGGGGGGAACATTCAAATAAATAAAATGAGAAATGAAAGAAGAGACATTATGACTGATGATACAGAAAAAAATTTCTTTTTTTAATAGTTTATTGTCAAATTGGTTTCCATATAACACCCAGTGCTTGTCCCCACAGAAAAAACAATCTTAAGAGACTACTATGAACAATTATACACCAACAAATTGGATAACCAAGAAGAAATGAATAAATTCCTAGAAAAATTTAACCTACCAAAACTGAATCATGAAAAAATGGGAAACTTAAACAGACTTATAACTAGTATGGAGATTGAGTAGGTAATCAAAAAATCTTCTAGCAAGGAGAAGTTCACAACCAGATTGCTTCACTGGGGCATTCTACCAAACATTTAGAAGTATAGACACCAATCCTTCTCAATCCCTTCCAAAAAATTGAAGAAGAGAAACCACTTTCAAATTCATCTTACAAGGTCAGCATTACCCTGATACCAAAGTCAGATAAAAATACCAAAAGAAAGGAAAACTATAGGCCAATATCTTTGATGAACTTAGACACAGAAATCCTTAATGATATATTAGCAAATGAACCACAGTTTATTTATCCAGTTCACCTACTGAAGAGCACCTAAGTTGCTCTCAGTTCTGGCAATTATGAATAAAAGTGGCTATACACAGCTGTGTGCAGGCTTTAGTGTGGATATAAGTTTTCAACTCATTTATAAAAAATGACCAAACTTTCGTCTAAAGTGGCTGTATCATTTTGCATGTTCACTACCTAGTGAATGAGAGTTCCTGTTCCACATCTTGGCCAATATTAGATGTTGTAAGTGTTAGAGATTTTGGCCATTCTAATAGGTATGTAGTGATATCTCATTGGTTTTTTTCATTATTACTTAATTTTTATTTAGTTAGCATACAGTGCAATATTGCTTTTAGGAGTAGAATTCAGTGATTCATCACTTACATACAACACCCAGTGCTCATCACAAGTACCCTCCTTAGTACTAATCACCCATCTAGCCCATCCCCCATCCACTTCCCTCCATCAACCCATAGTTTGTTCTCTGTCATTAAGAGTCTCTTGTGGTTTATATCCTTCTCTTCTTTTCTGTCTCCCTTCCTATATGTTCATCTTTTTCATTTCTTAAATTATATGTATTGGTGAAATCATATGGTCTTTGTCTTTCTCTGATTGCCCTATTTCACTTAGCACAATATATTCTAGGGCTCCATCCACATCATAGAAAATGGCAATATTTCATCCTTTTTTTATGTTTACTTATTTTTGAGAGGGAGGGAGAGAGAGAGAGAGAGAGAGAATGGGGGTAGGACAGACAGAGAGGGAGATAGAGGATCTCAAGCAGGCTCTGTGCTGACAGCAGAGAGCCCAATATAGGGCTTGAACTCACAAACCATGAGATCATGACCTGAACCAAATTAGACACTTAACCAACTGAGCCACTCAGGCACCCTGAGAGATTTCATTCTTTTTAATGGTTAATATTCTATTGTAATACATACCATATCTTCTTTATTCATTCATCAGTAGATAGACATTTGGACTTTCACCATAGTTTAGCCATTGCTAGATAATGCTGCTATAAATATTGGGGTGGATGTACCCCTTCGAATCTGTGTTTTTGTATCCTTTGGATAAATAGTTAATAGTGCAATTGCTGGATCGTAGGGTAGTTCTATTTTTGGTTTCTTGAGGAACCTCCAAGAGTTCTCCAAATTCAGTGCACTAGTTTGCATTCCCACTAGCAGTGCAGGACCGTTCCCCTTTCTCTGCATCCCTGCCAACACCTGTTGTTTCCTGTGTTGTTCATTTCAGCCATTTTGACAGGTGTGAGGTAGAATCTCATCATGACTTTGATTTATATTTCCTGATGATGAGTGATGTTGAACATCTGTCTGTTAGCCATTTGGATGTCTACTCGTGTCTTCCGCCATTTCTTTCTTTTCTTTTTTTTCTGCCTATTTCTTAACTGGGCTGTTTGTTTTCTTGGGTGTTGAGTTTGATAAGTTCTTTATAGATTATGGATATTAACCCTTTATCAGTTATGTCATTTACAAGTATCTTCTCCCATTCTGTAGACTGCCATTTGGTTTCATTGTTTCCTGGTATCTCACTGTTTTAATCTGCAATTCCTTAATGACATATGAGTATCTTTTCATTAGGTATTTGCCATCTGTGTATCTTCCTCGGTGATATCTTTCAGTTCTTTTGCTCATTTTAAAAATTGGGTTGTTCATTTTCTTACTAAGTTTTAAGAATTAATTTTATATTTTAGTTAGCAGTCCTTTATCAAATATCTCTTTTGTAAATATTTTCTTCCAGTCTGTAGCTTGTCTTCTCATTCTTTTGCAGAGTAGAAGAGTCTTTTACAGAGTAGAAGTTTTAAATTTTAGTGATGTCCAGCTTATCAATTATTTAAAGCCATCAAGAAATCCAAAGTCATCTAGATTTTCTTTTATGTTATCTTCTAGGATTTTTATACTTTCATGATTTACATTTAGGTCTATTACCCATTATGAGTTAATACTTGTGAAGGTTAGAAGTCCGTATCTAGATTCAGTTTTGTGACTGTGCATATCCAGTTCCAGGACCATCTGTTGAAAAATTTTTTAATGTCTTTATTTATTTTTGAGAAAGAGAGAGAGAGAGAGAGAGACAGCACGAGCAGGGGAGGGTCAGAGAGAGAGGAAGATACAGAATCTGAAGCAGGCTCTAGGCTCTGAGCTAGCTGTCAGCACAGAGCCTGATGCGGGGCTTGAACCCACGAACCTTGAGATCATGACCTGAGCCAAAGTCAGATGCTTAACTGACTACCCAGGCGCCCCAAGGACCATCTGTTGAAAGGACGATTTTTCTCTATTGTACTGCCTTTGCTCCTTTGTCAAAAATCAGTTGACAATATTTATATGGGTCTATTTCTGGGCCCTCTATTGAGTTTCATGATATATTTGACTATACTTTTGCTGATACCATAGATTTGATTATGGTGATTCTATAATAAATTTTGGAGTGGGATGGTGTTAGTCCTTCAATGTTGTTCTCCTCCTTCAATATTGCATTGGCTATTTTGGGTCTTATGCCTTTTCATATAAACCTTAAAGTCAGTTTGTATATATCCACAAAATAATTTGCTGGTATTTCAATTGGGAATATATTGAATCTACATATCAAATTGGGAAGAACTGGAATTTTGACAAATTTGAATGTTCTTATCCATGAACATTCCATTTCATGTTCTTTTATTTCATCAGTTTTGTAGTTTTCCTCATATAGATCTTGTGTATATTTTGTTAGATTTGTATCTAAATATTTCATTTTGAGGGGGATAATATAAATGGCATTGTGTTTTTAATTTCAAGTTCCACCTATTCATTGCTGGTATATAGGACAGTGATTTACTTTTGTATATTGACCTTGTATCCTGCAACCTTGCTGTCATCTCTTATTAGCTCAAGGAGTTTTTGTTGAGTCTTTTGTATTTTTTAAATACATGATCTTTTTTTAAGGACAGTTTAGTTTCTTTTCTCCAAACTGTGGATCTTTTATTTTCTTTTCTTGTCTTCTTGCATTATCAAGGACTTCCAGTATACTGTTGAAAAGGAGTGGTGAGAGGGGACATCCTGATTTTGTTCCTTTTTTTAAAGGTTTTACTTAAATCCCAGTTAGTGTAACATTAGTTTCAAGTGTACAATATAGTGATTCCACACTTCCATATAACACCCTGTGCTTTTCACAAGTGCACTTCTTAATCCCCATCAACTATTTTACCCATCCTCCCACATCCCTGCTGGTAACCATCAGTTTGTTCTCTATAGTTAAGAGTCTGTTTCTCTCTCTGTTTCCCCTTTACCCATTTGTTTTGTTTCTTAAATTCCACATATAAATAATAGGCTGCATGAGGTATATGATAATTATGTAAAAAGCTTTTCTATTCTATAATTGTACTCATTGACTTAACCTATTTTATATACTTTTTATGATTATTAATAAATAAAAGACAAAACTTTGAAAATAGTGAAAGGAAGAAAAAATTTTAAATTATTTGGAATCTTATCACCTAGAGATAATCAAGTTTAACACTTTGGTATAATTCCTCTGATTAAAAAATGCATAATATTTGCAAATACATTACAAATACATTAAAATTCACATATAGGTGATTTTGTAACACACGATTTTACATATGGATTTTACGATTAAGGGAGCCAAACTTTCTAATAGCTTCTAAAACAAAATTTTTGTAAGTGTTTAATATTCTATCATACAGTTTTTAAAAAATCTTATTTAAAATTGATTTGAAACATCTAAAAATTTCTCTATTACTGTATTTTATTTTGTGTGTGTGTAATATATAATGTTGTGATGAACATCTTGAGATGCGTGCACGTGCACACACACACACACAAACTTATTCAACCTTATGCTTGTTTATTTTTTTAGTACAGATTACTAGAAGTGGAATTACTGGACCAAGAGTTACAAAAATAGTTAGGATTATTTATACATGTTTCCAAATTTAATGATTCTTGAAAGAATTTGGTAATTAGAAATTCCTTATACCACAAGAAGCAGTTCCTAAAGTAAAGGGATGAAATTAATATTTTAGAGAGAGTAAAAATATGTAATGTGATGGCAGCACACTGCAACATTCAGCCAAGAAAATAGGAAGATTACGAAGAGTCCTTTTCACGTCAGCCAGACTGAGAGTCCCCATGTGTCCTATGTTAGGCTGTTCCATTCTCTCATCTATCTTCACATGCTTATAAATGAAAACGCCAGCTTCCTCTACATTTTCTGAGGGTAGTTCTTATGAATCTGTCTTATTAATCTGTCCAGGCTGTTACAAAAAAATAGCAGAGATTGGGGAGCTTATGAGCAACAAAAATTTATTTCTCAGAGTTCTGGGGGCTGAAGTCTCAGATCTGGGCGACAGCATGGTTGAGTGAGAGCTTTTCTTCTTCTGGGATTCAGACGTCTCCTTGTTTCCTCACATGGCAGAAGGAAGCAAGAAATCACCCGGGAGCCCGTTTTATAAGGGCACCAACCCCACTCCTGAGAGCAGAGTTCTTATGACCTACTGATGACCTAATTAGCCGAAGGTCTCACCTCCTAATATGACCACTTTAGGGGTTAGGATTTCTATGTACGTATTTAGGGGAAAGAGGACACAAACACAGACCAAGGTTGTGCCCTTTGGATATAGGTAGCTATTTGAATAACAATCAGGTGTTATTAGCTTAAGAAATGGATGGTTTTAAAATAGAAATTTTGTATGTGTTTTAAACAGCAAGCTTTGGGGAACTAAAGGAAACAAAAGACCATCTTTCTTTTCCACATCTCAATCACAAATCAATCCTCCCTCACTATTAACTGGGAATGTTTTTTGTAGCATATTAAGCCTTGGGGTTTAGAATAATGGCTTAGTTTGATTAATGAATCGGATTAGTCTGGGAAAAATATCAAGGTGGAAGGCATTATTTATTGCCAGGTATATTTTGTTTTGTAAACGGAAATGCAAGTGCACTTCTTGTTCCATATTCCTGGGGTGCTGGGAGTCATTAATCACAGCTGTCTTCCCTACAGCTACGGGTTCCCAGCGAGCGCCGGCGTCCGAGGTCTGCCAGTCCAGGAGACCGCCTCTCGGATAATAACACCGTTCTCAGCTCACGTTGATTACAAAGCCCAACGTATTTTCATTTAGCTAGTCTCCTGGGAAAACTTTTTCCCCTAATTGTTTAGTACAATTTTCTTTATTGCTAGCCACTAGGCTGTCGTAGCTTAATGAAAGATAGAACAAGGAGTTAGAAGATAAGTAATTTTTCACGTAACAAAGGGCCTAGAAACATTTACGAATGGGAGCAATTTAGACCATATCCCTTCCTATGATTTACAGCAAAGACCTGGAAGACTCGGGTTACTGCCTCCACAAATGCCCCCTGTTTCTTCTGGATTGCTTATTTCCCAGATGAAGGAATCAATAAACTCATTCAAATGGAATTCAAATGGAATAAATATTACTGCCTGAATCACTCAGTTTTGAATAACCTCCTGAGGACTCTGCGTTGAATGGTAGTCTTTTGTCCCAGAAAAGGAAGTGAACCAAACTAGCCTGCAGCTTCCCAACAAATGTCCATTTTGTTCCCAGAGCACGTCTCAGGAAGAAGTAAAAATGGTTTGCCGTGCTCCCGGCATTCAGCAGAACTCCGACCCCACATGTTAGAGCATATTTCTTTCCTTGAGCAGTCTTTTACACCAGTACTTCATTCCTTCAAAAGTAACCATGACTTTTTCCTTTTCTGTTTTCTAGGACCTCTACGATCAATGGCTCTTCATATAAAAACAGCCATTATTTGTCATCTCTGCAGAGACCACATGTCATTGTAGTAAACCTGGTGGTTTTCTACCAGTTTTGCTCTGAGGTTAAAACGCCCAAAACTTAATGAAGCAAGTGGCATTATTGTGCTAGTATTTGAAATCTGAACAGATTTTCTTAAAGGTAATTCTAAAAACTCATAAGTAAATATCAAGAACATGGAAAGCACCAGAAAACTGAAAACTGAAATGAAAATAAAGAAAAAAAGTCAGAGGTCAACCTTTAACTTAGAAGAAACTTCGGTCCGGGTGGACATTTACGTAAGTTTATAAAGTCTCCCCAAGCAAAGTTGAACATTTAGCCCATGTGGTACCTTACTGAGCAGTTGTCTTCTGCCTCGCTGGGACTGTAAATACTGTGACTCTCAGGTCCCCAGGGAAATCACTCTCCTCATCTCCAGACTGTTTATTCTACTTAAGGATTTTATTTTTAAGTAATCTCTACCCAATGTGGGGCTCGAACTCACAGCCCTGAGATCAATTCACATGCTCTACTGACTAAGCCAGCCAAGCACCCCATTCCAGATTATTATTTAGTAGTCATAGGCTGGATACAGAGAAGAACTGGGCCGGTTAATGAATGCAAGGGTCTCCTCTCCTCTGTCTAGCACCCTAGACGTCAGGACACAGGCTGATGTTTGTCACCCAACCAACAGATCCCACAGGGTCAGCCCTGATACTGCCAACTGGGCGACTCATTTCTATGGCTACACACTTGTGGAGAAAGCTCTGGAAGACAATCGCCTTTTCTGAAAAAGCTAGAAAACGAATATGAGATGAAGCATTGATCAAGTCTAATGAACCTAGTCTCTTGCCCTTGATCCTTGATCTTAGGTAAAGCCTGGGACCGCGGAAGAAAGAGCCATGTTAAAGACAGTTTAGGTCTCTGGTCACAGCCTGAAGCTGCCTGACCAGTTCTGTGTTCTCTGCCCTAATGATCCCACTTCAAGATGACACTGGGTACTGCCAAGTGGCACCTCGAAGTTTCACAATATATCTGTCCTCAGAGGCTGTGTGGGTAGCCAATCACATATCTTCTGTAACCCCACAGAGTAAGAGAGGCTTGTTGAGTCAGAATGTTCTCTGGGATGTCCCTCAGGCTTAACAAGCCCTGAAGGGGAAATCCAGTGCAACACGTGGAGACCATCAACAAGAACAAAAACAGAGAGCACATATAGGAACAAAGAGAAATAAAAGTCAATGGCCAAGAATTGATGAGTTTACAACTCTTAGATGAGGTGTTTTTTTTTTTTATAAATAAAGAGCAAGAGAAAACTAACCTAGTTTTTAAAAAGTTTTAGTCTAAAAATTTTAAAATGAACCCAGAACATCTTAAAGTATATACTTTAAGAGATTAATACTAAACATCCATTAAAAATTAATGGATTTCATGATTAATATAAAAACAAGAGCTTAGTATTCACAATAAATTCTTTTGAATGCTCTACACAAGACTCACCTCTGAGTTCCAAACAGATGACAAAATATACACCACTGAAAATAACACTGTTTAGCATATTTACATCAGTCATACAACTGCTGAAGGCAGTTTGCTGCTGGCTGTGCTCTGGGGACTGAGATCTTATGTAACTGGATGCATGTATGTTTCTTCACACCAATGAGTCTAGACTATTTTCCCTAAAGAGATTGGCTTATTCTTCATTCCTTTCAATGTATAGCATGATTTGTGATATATGATAAGAAGGTTATCTACTTTGCAAGTGATTCCCAGCATCCCCTGTCACTTGGAAACCTGACAGCCTCTTCCCACTGCCTGCTGGAGGGAAGGTACATCAGGAAGAAAGGCTCATTTGACATTCAGCACTGGAAAGATGTATTTTCTGTATGAAAATTACATCGTGTTTTCAAACCAAAAGAGCTTCTGCATTATCTGCACGGGCTTGTTCGTGTTGCCATTCATTATTGGAAGAATGGAGACTTGACTGTAACTTGTTGCATTTCACTTAGTTTTGGGGAAGCTTAAAGAAATGTTAGTTATTTCAGATGTTAAATGATAAAAATGAAACCTTTTTTTCTTGTTTTTTTTTTTTTTTCTTCAAAAGCAAAGGGCTTTATTACGGGTTTAGGCTGGCCGGGCCTAAGCTCGGGCTCACAGACTTTACCAGCGCAGTGGATCCGTGCTGAGAGCCCCGAACAAAGGCAGGGTAGGGCCTTTATGGGCTTGGGAAGGGGGAGTTACAGGAAATTGTGACACAGGTACAGTGACCCAATCACTATCACCTATCATTATTGACAGTAACTTTAACCATATACATTGTTACTTTTGGCGAGACCCAATCACAACATTTAGAGTGTTAACCAATTTCAGAGTGGACCCAGGACCCTCACATAGGGCAGTGACTAGCCTTCTAGGCTTGCCCTTAGAAATGTTAAGGGGGTTAGCTGGCCTTTCCTGATTGGGTGTTACAAGGGTGGTCCCTCCTGCCTTGGACAATGTGTGCCCTTCTATTGTCTAATGATTCTGAGAAACTGACACTTAGGCCTTCAAGGTCAGAGGGAAACCTGAAACCTGTCAGAGTCAGTTTGGTTCAGACCTGCGTCCTTACATTCCCCCATCTGTCTTGTAACTGACCCAATCCTGGGTCAGCTATGTTACCACTGTTCTGGTTTAAGGCTACATGCTCTTAAGAACATTAACAGAATAGCATTTACCTGCTCTTTGACAAATGCTATGATCTTATTAATGATACAAGAGCCAAACGTTAAAAGGACACCAATTTTGGTTTTGGCTCCTCGTTCTTTTCCTCTCTGGTGGTGGCTGTGAACCACAGCTAGACTATCCTGTACAATTCCTGAGCTACTGGCATAGAAATAACATTGTTCCCCTAAAGCCTAGCATAGCCCTCCTTGGTGTAAGGAGAATTTCTTACCCTGCAAGGGGCATAGGGAAGGAGAACTGCCCAGTTTCCACCAGTCTCCATGGAAAATTTGGTAAAGGTCTCTTTTAGGGTTTCTAATATCTGGCGCTGCCTGGTTTACAAAGGTAAGAATGACAGCCAATTTGTTCAGGATCCTTGGGCGTATAAGTGCAATACGCCTCCATGGTTCTTTCTACATTACTAACCTTAGCCAAATTGGTGGGCCATCTAGTGGCCACTCGAAGACCCCCCCATTAGAGTCTGGTGGTAGAGGCATAATTTCCCCTTACCTTTTGCTGTGTTGAAATCCCATGCCCAGATTAGAGGCAATTAATACCAACAGAACATCCTATCCATAAGAGGAAGGTTAGCGCAATCAGGAACTTTTGCTGTTTCCTAGCTTTCTGGGGCAACATTTGCCAGTCCGATAGCAAAGTTTATCTTATTGGACTGGCGATTCCTCAGGCTTCTGCTGTGCTAGACCAGCCAGCTTCCGGGGTGTGGCTGGAGCAGGGCTGGAGATTCTCAGGAGCCAACGTCTTTTTGAGGGTCAGCTTAAGCTGATCGACTGGATCTGGGTCACCTCACCAGGTTGAGGGTTCTTCAGAGCTGGCCTACTTAACTCCAGAGAGAAATCTGAAACTTCAATCGAGACTGAATTTTTTGTTTAGTTGCCTATCTGTGAAGTCCACCTTTAAGTCTTTTGAAAAGGCGTGACCCCCATTTTTAAATATCACCCTCACAGACTAACAAGAACATTAACAGAATAGCATTTACCTGAGATCCAACAACAAATATTTAAAGGCACTTAGAACTAGAATAACATTTATAGTAGGGCATTGCTGAAACATAGTTTTTCTCTCTAAAAAACCTCTATTTTCACAGATAGCCAAATCGAGACCAATCCATTCGTGGAACAAGTCCATTCTTAACAATCCTGGCCTAATTATTTACATAAGTTCAGCAAGAATAAAGATTGCTCATGATGATTTTATAAAGCTTGCTTTGCTGGGTCCTTTTTTATAAGGAATCTCCAGGTTGAACTTTCAGTAGCCACTCTGGGCCAGAGCCAAGGCAAGCACTTTCCATCAGACAGGCCTGCAATGCCTGTTAAATTGGGTAAACTCCTCTTCCCGAGGTCCCCAACATCTGCTGAGGTTCCTGCACCTGCCAGGAAGTGACCTTCTTTACTCACCTGGGGAGGCTGCTGGGAACTCTGTGAGCAAGGTATCCAGCTAACATTTCCATGAGGCTTTATGGTTCCATGTTCCATAAAGTCAACCTTAGTTCCTTAAAGCTGTCAGGTCATATCTGAGCCTATGCATGTCAAATAGGACATTCCAGTCAAAGCCTTGGTAAAATAACCAGTATTTCCAATGGTGTCCTACTAGCAAATGAACAGATTCTTATTAAACTTATGCAAACAATTGTAATGGCCATGAAAGAAAGAATACTCAGAGTTTTTGAATTTCAGACGGGTTAAGTAGAGAGAAAAGGTAAATGTTCTAGATTACAAATACTTTATGACATTTCAGAATATCATAGATTTCTTACGAGAAAGTTTCTTAATCTGGATAAGCAAACATTAAAGGACCAGCAATGTTTTCAAAAAGAGTCACAAAACTATAATTTTTAGTAGTTAACTTGGGCCCATGTTTTTAATTCTTGTTCAGGTTTAATGCAGCTTTTAGCTCTAGAAATTTCTACCCATTTTAGTACTAATGTAAAAGATGTCAAATACTGCATTTGTCCCAAAACTCATTACAACTTCCCTCAAAGAAGAAACATGTTCTGTGACAAGATCTAAAGATCTGAGGAGAGTCCATTATGATGCACTTTGACAAAGAAATTTAGTGACACTTAACATTTTGATTACTAAAGGTGTTAAGTAATGATCTTATACCAAAACATTAAGACTTTAGGAACTGCATATATATATATATATATATATTTGAGCATTTACCCAGATTATACAACCTAAGGTGTACTATTGTACAACAGTGTTTTTTTTCAAGAAACTTGGCATCCTGAATGAAAGGGCATAATTGGTCAAAAGACTTCTCTACCATTTAAATACTGGGAAATTTGTTAAAACCTTAGGAAGTTACAAAGCATATCCTAAATAGAATTACAAATTGTTACAAATCTGAAAACTCTAACCAAAGTGGCAATAAAAGATCTTATTTGCCTTTGGGATCCTTCAGCAAAACCTAACTTTTTTAACCTCAGAGAAGTTATTCATCTCAACCTCACACATAAAATTCTTTTTAATGATTTCCTTACAGGAGCCTTCTGCAACTTTCCTTTGCCTTTAAACTTTGTCCCAAAACCATTTCTTTCCAAACAACCAGTCTCATTTAGGACAGATTACTTTCTTTTACCCTCAATAAAAATGTGCTTTTATTTCTTATATCTTTTTTACATATCCCCAATTTCCTGCATATAGGGTTGCTTTTTTTATTTTCCCATCAGTCTGAACCTTAGTCTCCAATTGAGGACTTAGTAATCAGAACTTTTCTTAGATGGTAAATTTATGAACCAATTAAGTACAAAGCAGGTTTTTAACAGTTTTAAATATCCCCAGTTGTTTTGCCACAAGTCAAAAGCACAAGCATCT
>NC_043706.1:68834699-68838134 GCF_006229205.1 Suricata suricatta | reverse complement strand
AGGAATGCAAATTGGTGTAGCTACTCTGGAAAACAGTACGGAGGTTCCTCAAAAAGTTAAAAATAGAACTGCCCTATGACTAGATATTTATCCAAGGGATACTAGTGTGCTGTTTTGAAGGGGCACATGGATCCCAATGTTTGTAGCAGCACTATTGACAACAGCCAAAGCGTGTAAAGAGCCCAAATGTCCATGGACGAACAAATGGATAAAGAAGATGTGGTATATATATATATATATATATATATATATATATATATATATATATATACACACACACACACACACACACACACACACACACACACAATGGAGTATTACTCAGCAAACAAAAAGAATGAAATCTTGCCATTTGCAACTATGTGGATGGAACTAGAGGGTATTATGCTAAGCAAAATTAATAATAGTTTTTATTATGTAAGGTAATACCCTTTTTATAGAGAATTTAGAAAATACAGAACAGTACAAAGAAAATAAATACTGCCTTTAATATCATAGCTGAAATTTACAATTTCCAATATTGTAGTATTGTCTTCTCATTGTATTTATAGTATTTACATAATTTTTTAAAAATTGTGATCATGCTATGTGTACAATTCTATAAATTCATGGTAGGTCGATATCATTCCATATTAAGTATTCCTCAAAAACATAGCTGTGAAAAATTATTTAATAATTTATGGTATGCTCATACCCTTATTTGACAATCCTTTACTGATATTTCCAAAGGAGAAATAGAAAATATAAACTTTTCTCTATCTCATTTTGAGAAAAATATTTCACATAATTGTTTGAAGTAAGAATGAGGTAATATATTAATATCTGGGTTATGTTCAATTCTAATTCTTAACAACATATAGTATCAAGAAAGCTATCTCTGTATCTGAACACTTTTTTTAAACATATTTCACTAATATTTATGTCATCTGCCAGGATTTGCTCCAAATGCTTTCATTAATATCAATTTTTCTCTGGAATTGGTGTTTAGTTTTTTTTCACACACAACTATAACATATATATATATACATATGTGTGTGTGTGTGTGTGTGTGTGTGTGTGTGTGTGTGTATACACATATTTACTGAGGGTGGGGTGAGGGACTGGTTAAACAATGCTTCACTTTTAATTTTTATTTATTTTTTTATTTTAGGGAGAGAGAGAAAGAGAGAGAGCAAGCAGAGGAGAGGGACAGAGGGAGAGACAGAGAATCCTAAGCAGGATCCGAGCTCTCACATGGAGTCTGATGTGGGACTTGATCCCACAACCTTGGTGTCATGATCTGAGCCAAATCAAGAGCTGAACATTCTACGGATGAAGACACCGAGGCTCCCCCAAACAATGCTTTAAATATTTGTTTTATTTTATTTTTATTTGTTGTTGTTATTTTTTTGTCTTTTTTAAAGGAAGAGCCTCTGCCAGTTAAAGGTTGCCAGGCACTTTTCTGTTGAATGGACGCTGTGGTCATCTGGATGTAGGTGTCTTCTCTTAGGAAAGTCACTTGAATGGTGCCCTTTTGATAATGTAAATACAATTGATTCTCATTATCCACGATACTTATGTTCTATAAAGTCACCACAAACACTGAATTAGTGAACACTGAAACATTGCTTTTAAGTCAAATTCAGGATTAGGGTTCCAACATTTTCATTAACTGATCAATACATACCCTTCTTTTATGTGTTTCTGTCTAAAGATAATGTATTTAATATATATTGTTGATTTATTAACATTCAACTCAAGGCCAACAGCACTTTAATTTGCCTGAATAAAGTTTATCTAACACATATTTTCTCTTCAAGATACAGCACAGCCTTCTTACACATAGGCATACTAGACAACTTTAATACTATTCCAGGGGGACATTTAAACCACCGACAAAAAACGAAGTCACCAAGAAATACACAAAAACATGGAAAAGGTACTAACAGACTACACAAAGCACATTTGCTTACAGTAAAAGAGCCGAAACAAGAAGGCAGAGTGTCACCCTGCCTGACTTCAACAAAAATTCAAATTGTTTACTGCTCTATGCATGTCTGTAAAGGATGATGGAATCTCCAGGAATGCTGATTTTAAGGTTACATGTAAATTTTATTGAGTATACAATTCACAAATACAGAATAATGAGGATCAGCTCTACTAAGAAAGAAGGTTCCCACTGGCATAAGGAAAGGGTGCGATAAAATCCTCTGTGGCTTGACCAAATCTGCCCTTTCCAACACCCCTTAGAATGCAATCTAGTGTCTGTGGAAATTTTGCACATTTGCAAATTTCTTTGGTCCAAAGACGTTCTTGGGAAGTTATGGTCCAACGTTATTAAACTTTATCCTACGGATGGCCAATGATTCTAATTGAGCTTGCCTGCCAGGAAATTTAAGGGGGACTCTTTTTTTTTCTTTGTTTCTGAAAATATTTTATTTATTTTTGAGAGAGAAAGAGACAGAGAGAGCACAAGTGGGGGATGGGCAGAGAGAGAGGGAGACACAGAAGCCGAAGCAGGCTCCAGGTTTCTGAGCTCAGCACAGAGCCTAACATAGGGCTCAAATCCATGAATCCTGTGATCATGACCTGAGCGTAGTTGGACGCTCAGTCTCAACCGACTGAGCCACTCAGGTGCCCCAAGAGGGACTTTTGAAGAGGAACTCACTGTAGGGTCTTCTGGATGGGTAATCTGTGTTCAGAAATCTTAGTTTGGCATGGAAGAGAGTCAACGTTGAAGAGTAGCTGAAAATGGCTCCTTCTGATCTAGCCACCCAAGAATTGGGGCACCTTTGGGAGCAATAAACATGTGAATACAAACAATAGAGCCATAACTGTAGCACCCAAGATTAAGACAACCCCCCACCACCCGGAGTACTGCATTTAGGGGATGAGATTGTTCTCCCTAAATTACTTATTATAGTATTTTTGGACATTTAAAGTACCAGAATTCATCAAATTTTCCTAGTTTTCTTCCTAAATCACTGGCCAAGATTTCCTGCTTCTGCCCAGTCAGGAATTTTAAGTACCCTTGAGGCTTAATTCTGGGAATATGCATTGTAACTGCTGCAGTTTTCTTTTGTCCTTTAGGGGATGTGGGAGTTTGTTTGTCTTGCAGCAAAATCCACTGCCTTTTTCAGCCTTTCTCTCTATCTTGCTCTTTCCTCGTCTGCTCAACTTTAATTGCTTGAGTGTTAGAACATTGTCTTGGATCCCCTTCCTGGCAAAGTCTTTCACCCCAAAGCTTTGTATCTTTCACTCTCAAAATTAGATCCTTAGGGACTCCTTCTCTGAGCTTCTGACTCCACATAAAACTGCTTACTTTACAAATCAGCTTGAGTATCTAAGAGGCACTTTAAATCAGAACTATCCAAAATAAAACTTTATCTCTACATTCTCAAATCACACTTGTTTCTCTTCTCTGACTTTCCTATCTTACTGAAAGGTATCACCATT
>NC_043706.1:68813756-68834599 GCF_006229205.1 Suricata suricatta | reverse complement strand
TATTTATTTTTGATACAGAGAGAGACAGAGCATGAGAGGGGGAGGGGCAGAGAGAGAAGGAGACACAGAACAGGAAGCAGGCTCCAGGCTCTGAGCTGGCTGTCAGCACAGAGCCTGACACGGGGCTCGAACCCACGAACGTGAGATCTGACCTGAGCCGGAGTTGGAGGCTCAACCCACTGAGCCACCCAGGCGCCCCGAAAGGTATCACCATTTATCCAACTGCTAAAGCAACAACAACAACAACAACAACAAAACCGAAATCAAGAAAACAACCCAGAGTTGTCCTTCATTTCTTTCTTTACTTGATCTATCATATGCAAACCAACAGCAGGTTCTGTCAGCCTCCATAAAATGCCTAGTGTGTTTATTTCTCTCTGCTTTCTCAATGGCCAGTGTTATACTATCTTAGTCCTACCCAGATGATTGTGGCTGGAATGATCCTAGTTGCCTCCTACTGGGCCTCTTGCTATTCTCTCTTGCCTCCTTTCACCAAACACCCAAAACCAACTTTTAAAAAATTACATCATATCAAATCTCTGTTTAAAACCTTTTAATGGCTCAAATATCACCTTCTCAGTAAGAAATGGCCTCACTACCTTTTCTAATCATGCCTGACCCCTTTGGTGGCTCTCTACCATACTACCACTATATTCTCTTTATTATACTCAATTCAGTAAGAGTTGCCATGAGAAGGCAACTGAGCGGCCACTTTGATGTGGAAAGCTGCGAGCACTGACAACCCCCACTTGCAGACCTGGGATGACCTGAGCCATTTGAAAAGCACCAGCGGCCATTTTATTGCAGGTCAGATAACAGATCCAGGCGCCACCAGGACTGACGACCCCCACTCTCAATCTGGACTGTCTCAAACTGGAATGCCTCACCATGGAATTCCAGCATTCCCCTCCCCACCGAAGTGGACAGCCAATTGACTCCTGCCACCGTCCAAAGATGCCCCTACTTGGCTATCAGCCCACCTGAGCTCAAACCCGGAACTCCTGCACCCATAAAACACCTTGCTCTCCCATACCAGGCGCGACTTCCCTGACTCCCCGCTCCAGAGTCACGGAACGTCGCCCAGGAACTGCAGACTCCAATAAAGGCCTTCTTGGCTCCATAACGTGGAATCTTTTTCCTCTCATCTCTGCCTCAATCTTTTAAATCTTACAAATTCCACTAGTATTATTTTTAGTCTTTGGTGTATTTGTGTATTGTCTGTTCTCTGCCTGAACATAAAGGTAGGGAGGGTAGTTTGACTTTCTTGTTCAGCGATTATCACATACCTTAGCATAATGCTTGAAAGATAGTTGGGTTTTCAAGAGACAATTGTTACATGAGTGAAAGAAAATCAATGAACCCTAATACATTAAAAAAAACAAAAGCTCAGAGCAAAGTTGCTCTGGTTGAGTAGGAGCTGAGGGTGGGAGGGAGTGGTGGTGATGGTAGGTTGACTTCTACCTGATTTTCTCCTCTAGTTGTTCCTGAAACTCCTTAGAGAAGAGTGTGAAAACCAGGGAAGATGTGGGGAGGGAAGGAGCCAGCAATCTGGATCAGTCTTGGTCAACTATTTTAAAAAGAGTTCTAAAGCATCACTAAAATGACTCAGTAAAAATAGTAGCACTTCACTCCAGTGTTTATTCATACTTGCAAAACGTATATCTTCCGTTGATTCAGTGGCCTCATTTAGTAAAAAGTAAAACACAAAAACCCCCTTGGCTGCAGCCAAAGCATCTTTGTCAGATAGTTCTGTGATAAGTGTTTAAATATTGCTTTGGGCAGCCATCAGCCAGGCCACCAGCTCTCAAACTAATCAGCAAACAGTCCCCCAAAATTGACAGTCAGTAACATCGGGAAAACAAATTACAAGCCTGGTATTATCGTTTGAGATCAAGTTATTTACTTTACCACCGAAATTGTAAAAAATTCACCTCCCAAGAAGAACTCTGACTTAGAAAATCACATGGAATACATTTCTTATCTGAACATTAATAAAGTTATTATAATTAAATAAAAATGGACCATGTGATTTTAATAAATGAGATGTATAATTTTAAGAAAAGGAGTTAATTTCTCCTATCATCCAAAAAAAAATTGCTGACATTTTTAAAAAATGTTGATTTGTAGGGCTGCCTTTCCCAAGGCATTTTTAAGTCTTGACCTTACCTGAAATAAATGGATGATATTCTCACGGGACTATGTCTTATCTGACAAAAACCCCTACCCGCCTTTAAGCCATCGTGACACAGAAATCCTGCACAGATGGTGAGACTCCCTCACAAGCCCCAAAGCTCTATTCAGTTCATGCTTTAATGAAAGAACTAATTACTTTAGATCATAGACTTCCTGGTTGCTCTTGAGAAGCTAATATTTAGGATGAAAAAGAAAAGATTTCCAAGGAACTTCATACTTCAAAATTTTTGTGAAAACTTCATTTAAAAATTATGCTTAAATATTTCTAAAGTACACTTTAAGTACTGTATCTGCAAGAATAGAAGGATAAGTATTGGGAAGCAGACCCATGCCTCGTAAGCCTAGGCACAATGCAAATACTGATGTGCTGACATTTGAAAGTAGGAAGAGAAAAGACACCGAGAAAGAACAAACCCGGAATTTTCAGCACAAGATATCAAAACCCACCTCAGACTGACTTAATCCTTAAAGAGACATTTATTGGCTCTCAGCGCTGGAATCCCAGCTGTAGAGGGAGTTTCAAGCACAGCTGGAATTGGGGGCACCCGGGATGTCACGGGGTTCAGGTTCTCCTTATAGCTTAGCTTTTCCTGCACTGTGGTGACTTGATTCTCAGCTCCACTTGGCAGAGAGCACGTGCCGCTCCCAGCTTCACACTGTTTTTACTATTAGCCGTGTGAATGGAAAATGGCATTTGCTTCTCCCTCTCCCGTTCCAGCAACCGTGTCAACGGGTCTTATTGGCTCTCCCTGAACCAATCACTGCAGTCCAAGGAATAATAGCACAGGTCAAAGAGGACTGCTGAGAGCTAACAGAAACCAGCCTTGTGCAGGACAAAGTTACAGGAAGGAAGTTACAGCCCCAAGGAAGAATAATGTGATGAAGCTCCTGGGAGCAAGGCTTTGTGAACTTGGGTAAATTTCATCTAAGCCTCGTTTCTTCATGGATAAAAATGCCTATTTCATAGTATTAAAACTGTTAACTAAGATAACGTAAATAAAACATAAATAACAGAACAGTCGACTCTCAATAAATTTTAAGGGTGAATTAATTCTTAATTCCATCTCCTTTCTGGCTTTTAAGTCTGTAAGGATAAGCAGCAATGACCATTATCACCACTAGGTGGCAGTCGTGCGCTGGAAGGTAATGGGCTGGCGGTTTGGTTCGTGGAAAATTAAGAACTGGCTTAAATGAGGATTTCCAGTTGGAGGAAAGCGTGTGTCCAATTCCTGCTGCACGGAAAGCCGACTGTGTGACCTTGATCAAGGACTGAGTTGATCTCTGGCCTGGATTTCCTCAAGCAAAACTTAAAGACGAGTTCTCCATTTGGCTTTTAACATTTTTTTTATTCTATAAAAAGTGAATCTTGTATTTCATAGTAAAAATTGTGACTGTAATCTCGGAAGCCAAAAAAAAATGCTCAACAGTCTTGGTTGTTAATATATTCTTGTTTTAAAATATGCTTGTATGAATCCATTCATTTATTGCTAAATCGTTGCTACCCCGGGAGGCCTGGAAGAGTTCATGTAATTTTGTGAGGTGACTAATGGGCTCAGGGAGATCCTCTCTAGTTACACACAGCACAGAAAATCGTCCTCTGAGGCATGCAATTCGGAAACCTCGCTATTAAAAAAAAGTCTCACTGAGCAGGCTTCAAAAGTATTTTCAGTCATGTAATTATGTTTTAATGCTAGGTTCTTAAAGTGATTTGGAAAAGAAGAAGCAGTTCAGAAAATTTCAGGTCTGAAACGTGTTGGAAGTATCTGGAGCAGCCTGAGGATGAATCAGGAAATAGTGACTTAATTGGGCTTAAGAATGAGAATGACTCCCTGCTTTTGCATCAGTCAAACCTTATAACAAAGTTAAATTAGATGATGTGATAAAAGTTACCATTTATCTGCTATAACGTATTGGAGGAGGCTATTGTATTCTTTAATATGGAATTCTTTACTACAAGGAAGTTACATGCTGGCCCCACCTCGGTTAGTATAAAAATCCTTGCAAAAGAGACCCAATTGAAATTCTGAGGTTGTTCACACGTTTCTACATTCCACGGAGATGTGAAACAGCCTCGTCGGAACACTTGACCTTTATTTCTCAGCATGCTTTTTTTTTTCTCAGGATAAAGCCTCCTGAATTTTTAAACCTGGAAGGTGGGGGTGAGGATTTGTCGGGGAGGTGTGGCTCCAATAAGTTTTCAGGGGTCCTTCATTCTTTGTAAATCCAGACTGTGCTTTTGCCCAGTGCCTTATTAAAGGGGATGGATAATTGATGTATTTTTGTTGTTGTTATTTTTTTGTCATAGAAGCATGGAAAGAATAAGAGCTGTTTTTGTTTTTACCTCTCTTTTTTTCCTCCCTGCTTAAAGGAGGTAGTCAAGACCTGAAGATCTTTTGCTTCTGGGTGGTTGTTGGGGGTCTAAGCAGAAAGCCCAAGCTGCGTTAAGGCACCAGCGATGCTCACTCACTACCCAGCATGCTGGGCCCTGCTCCCAGCGCTTCTAACGCAGCAAGTCCGGGGCAGAGTGCAGGGATTGGCATTCCAAACCCTAAGTCTACCTTTCATGTTGACGCTGCAGGCCAGGACTACGCATTTGAGAACTACTATGTTACGGTAATTTTTCTTTCCGGCAGCCCGGAAATGTCCCTTCTGGTTCAGAAAACTGAGCTTATCGAGAAGGTCATGCTGGTGAGCGTGTCAATGTGTGGGGCAGGGATGGGCCGATGTGTCTGTTGAGGGAGCAAGGAAGCTCTTGAAATGGAGGGAAAGGACGTTCCCAAAGCCCGGGGAGAACATGGAAGTCTGTAGACCCTGAGCTTCTGGAGGATCAGGGCCAGTCCTTACCCATGCCCCAGGGCTGAGCTGAGCCCAGGTGACAATGGGGCTTGAAGGAAAGCTGCTTGGCCCACAATCAGGCAGGCTCACTCCTCAGATGGGCCTTGGAGAGTACCGATCTGAACCATGCATGACCCAGGGAGACTCGGTAATTTTCTGGGCACCAAAGAGGCCTTCCAGATTTTTATGCTAGCCCTGGAAGGAGAGGACACAAATAACTGGATTTTTTGCCAATGCTTTGGCATAGATGGAATTTGATTCGAAGAAAAGAGGTATTTCTTGTCTACCCAACTTTGAGAAAATGCCACGCCCACCACATGGATTTCTGACTTGTAACAAGATAACCCCACACATAGTAAGTATTCATCCTCAAAGTTCAGATCCTGCTACAGCTCTACGTTGTGGGGAGGGGCAGGCCTTTGTGGCACAGCTGTGTGATTCTTGCCCTGCCCGACACTGGGGGGCTGAAATCCAGATGCAGCCAGGCTGTGAGCAAAGGGTGGCTTTGTCTGGCTTTCCAGGGGCCAAACACAGGTCCCGGGTAACATTACACCCTGAGGCGTTTTGCTGTTGACTTTCGTGTGGTTTCTGCTTTCCACTGTCCTCACAAATAGCCTGGTGCATTTCTCCTGCCATAAAAATACTTTTAAATTAGGTACCTAGCAAGGGAAGTGCTCAGCTACCTGAAGTTTTCACTTTGACTTTCCTCACAGAAATTCTGCAAATTAGAGATACGGGGAGTATTAGAAGCCTTTTGTTTTCTTTTTAAAATTTTTATTTATTTTTGAAGGAGAGAGAGACAGAGCATGGTTGGGGGAAGGACAGAGAGGGAGAGGGAGACCCAGAATCTGAAGCAGGCTCCAGGCTCTGAGCTGTCAGCAGCGGGTCCAACACGGGGCTCAGACCCAGAACCGCAATATCATGACCTGAGCAGAAGTCAGACACTTAACTGCCTGAGCCATCCAGGGACTGCTGTTTTCTTTTCTTAAACAAAGACTTCAGCTTTCAGGCTGGGGCGTAAATTAGCCCACACAGGTGTCTCTCCCCTAACTTCCAGTTGAGATACACTGTCCTGAGCAAATGAAGACAAAGCAGAGGAAGGTTACTATTAAAATAGGTACATTTGGCGTGGAGATTGGCGTGATATGCCTGGAGGCTTACGTTACATAAAGGCACTGATTTCCTGAGGGGTGAGCACAGGGAAGGGATGTTAGAAGACAGAAAATTGTCAAGGATTAGCTTGTATCTCAAAATTACAGCTCAATCCAATCCCATTTCCCACTAAGAAAGAGGGAAACACCCATTTTCTTCTCCCTGCGACCCAGGGCACGGGTGATGTGTGTTAAGCCTCCTTCTGGGTTAAATAGACTTTGCGGGGGATCGCATGGGAATTTAAATATCATTGCAGCATTATTTCTATAGGAAATGGATTTCTCTTTCCAAACGACTGATTTAAGTATATGCTTTCGGCCCCCAACCGCTTATCAGGAGGATGCGGTCTGCGGTCACAAAGCTCAAACTCAAGGACCCTGGCTCTCTGACTTCAGGAAGCACAATTAAAATGGCTTAGCCCAGAGGAAACCATGCCTGAACACTTCTGAGAGACGCTGCAATATGTGTTTACTGCGATTCTCGTGCTGGGGTGGTTTGTTGTCATTTTAAAAGCGAGGCTGTTAACACTGTGACGTGCCCTGTCTTTTTTCTCCGGGGCAGCTCTGTGGAAAACACAGCCGGCGATCTCTGGCCACCCTGGCCATCGGGAGGGGGCCCGCCCCGCCAGCTGCGGGAACTGTTACATTCCTGACCTGGGTTTTGGGAATATTCAAGGACAAAGCAGGGACACGCAGACTCGCCCCGTGGCCCAGCTAAATAAGACTGTGTTCCTTCTATCATTTCATTTTAGCGGCATTTGTTTGAGCAGCAGGTGAAGCGCCTTTCAAAAGACTGTCATCTCCGAGGGAAGTCATCTGTTTTACATTAATTGTCCATTAGTCTCCAAGCCTCCATCCATTAAAATGCTCAGCCACTCATTATGTATATTGTGCCCGAGTCCTGCTGTCAGCTTGCAATGTGGGGCTGTTTTTCCACATCTGACTTAATTGCTCTAAGTGCCTGTTCCTTTGAGAGAGCGTTGAGGGTACCAATTAATGCTAACTTTCTTGCCTTGGTAGGTTGAACCGATAAGCCGTGGTGAGGACAGTTCAGCTGCTGTTTACAACAATTTGTTAGAGAGACCTTTCTGCTTTACACTCACACAGTGGGTATTTTACATCTAACCTGCTCTGTTTGCCTGAAGATTGCTAGGTGTGTTTTCGATGGACTCCATTTTCTACAGCGAAAATGCTCCATAAATTTACAAGCCATCCAGGTTATTGTGATGAAGGGTTTAAATTCCATTTTCTTCTGATTAATTTAAACATGTAATTTTTAAATGCATAGGGCACTCTGAAGAGCAGCTTGGATGAAGCTGACTTTGTTGATGGAAAAAATTAAGCTTTCATCCTTTCAAATCACAGCTCTAGGGGTGGCGGCACAATAATTTAATTTCTGGAGCTGCCTTATTATAACTAATTCACCTACCTTTAGCCCTGTAGCTGCTGTTTTGAAAAAAATACATTTAAATGAAGAGAGGGAAAAATCATTAAGGTAACCAATCTTAGAGTAGTTGTTAGAAAATTCTGAGAGGCACAGAAGCAGATAAAAGTATGTGGGACCAAGAGAGAAACAGATTAACAGATTACCTTCAACTCTATATAGATATGCTAGGAAAACATCATTCTATTTATTCTTTTGTTTTATTCTTTTTTCTAAGTTTATTTATTTTGAGACAGACAGAGACAGCACCAGTGGTGGAGGGGTAGAGAGAGAAGGAGAAAGAAAGAATCCCAAGCAGGCTCTGCACTGTCAGTGCGGCGCCCAGTGTGGGGCTCAAACTCATGAAATCATGAGATCATGACCTGAACCAAAACCGAGTCAGATGCTTAAGCCACTGACTGAGCCATTCGGGCTCCCCATCTTTTGTTTTATTCTTAAGTTTTGATTTGTTCTTTTACAAAATTGTACTATATTCCCACTTACTATTGCATTTTTTACATTTTCTTAATTTTAAAAGTAATCAGTTACCATAAATTCCTTTCAAGATAGCATGGCATTGTGCTTATGAATTCAGGTCCTAAATAATGACTATTGTCACTTACAGATTTTACTACAGGCTTTAAAATCTTTGCCAGGGTTTAGTTTTATCTTATAACTGAGCTTATTAATAAATGGCTCTGTTAATATTTGGTAAGCACCTATGTATTGATTTTCTTGATTACATTTAAGCCAAACCAGAAAAATGCCTCTGGGCTGATTCAAATTACAGGATATAAAGAAAGTCAGACAGAATTTTGTGTTTTCTATTTCCTGAACACTTGGGAAAATACCCACTTTGCCATCATATTTGGAACAAAAATGAGCAATCATGCTGGGAAACGTGTAAACGGGGTATGGTCTGCCTCGGAAGCTCTCTGCCTTCCTTCCAAGGGGTCCCCGTCCTGGCAGCACCCTCCCCGCTGCTCTCTCCTCTCTTCCCCATCCAGGGGCCAGTCCTACGTCACATCTCAGATGGCCCTGGTTAGTAACAAGGTTTTAGCAAAGACAATGATAAGCTTTAGGATTTTGACACTTTCAGAAGGTTCTTATCTTCATCTTCATCATCTTCAGTCAAGATTTTTGAGCAGACTGTGTACAGAGCAAGGGGAGCCTTGAGCAGTTACATCTTCACAAATGATAACCTTCCCCTTCCTGATGGACTAGCTCCTCAGTTTAATTCTACAGGTTTTGTCTCTGCATCATGGGCACGAAGGGTAGCCTCATCCATTTGCCTTTACTTTATCACCCCCAAGTCACAGGCTAGTCTATTTCTAGAAAATATCTTCGATGGTTCATCTCATCTGTAGGCTATTCCTTTAAAAATCTTGTCAGGTTTTCTGTCAACAACTTCTAGGAAGAGAGTTTTGGAAGATAACAAAATAGTCTAGTGAACTCAAAAACATATAGGGATTAAAAAACACATGCACATACACATCCCTTTGCCCTTCAGGATGATGCTCCTTTATTCTAGTTAGCCTTCACAGTATGGTTTGTATTAGCCAAATTGTAGCATGCTGATGCAGCTTAATTTTGATTCTGAGTCATCATTTTTTATATCATCTTCTTTGTTACTGTTTCATTCACCTGAGGAAGTCATGCTTCTTCTTCTCTTTTTAACTGTTTATTTATTTTGTGTGTGTGAGAGAGAGCAAGCACCTGTGCAAGGGAAGGGCAGAGAGAGAATCCCAAGCAGTCTCCGTGTTGTCAGTGCAGAGCTCAATATGGGGCTCAGTCTCACGACTGTAAGATCACCACTTGAGCCGAAATCAAGAGTTGGGCACTTTACTGACTGAGTCACCCAAGCGCCCCAGGGAGTGATGTTTCTATATTACTGTGATTCTGAATTTTCATCCCAGTGTTTTGCTTCCAAGTCTGTTCATATATGTGGGATCTTGCTGGAAAAGATATTCTTCCCAAGGTCTTTGCTCAGGGGTCAGGCCTTGACTAACCCTTGAGTGATTCCCAGGTATCTGATTATTAAAACATTACTGATCTGTTCCTCACCCTCGGCAGACACACCATAGGAAAACCACTCATCAGTCATGCCCTTACCTCCTTCACTATGAGTGCGGGTGAAACCTGTGCTGTTTCTGCCCGAGAGAATACCGTAAACGTGTGGGATGCCACTCTCGTGATTGTACTATTTTATGGCAAAGGTGAACGGATTGGGCAAATAAAGGTAAGGCTGACTTAAGGTCATCAGTTGACTTTATTTTTTTTATCTATTTTTGTTTTTATTTCTTATTTTAATTCCAGTATACCTTACATGCAGTGTTATTAGTGGACTTTAAAAGTTAAACAAAAGTGAAGTTATCCTGAGTGGGCCTGGCTTAATCAAGCGAGCCCTTTGGGTCTTCCCTAGAGTTAGAGACTTGAAGTAGAGTCTCTCCATTGTTTGCTTGGATGAGGCAAGCTGCTCTGAATTCTCCAGCCACAAGGAAGTGAATTCTGCCAACACCCTGTGAAGCTTAGAAGCACGTTCTTTCCTAATTGAGTCTCCAGATGAGAATACAGCCCAGCTGACACTCATTCCAGTCTTGTGAGGCCCCGAGCAGGAAACCTTCTTGGGCCATGCCCGGATCCCTGACTCACAGAAGGTGTGAGATAATAAATGGGTGTTGTTTGAGGCTGCTAAGAGTGAGGTAATTTGTTATGCAGTAATAGAAAACGAATACACCCTTGTAATAAACATATTTTGTTGTTTTTATTACCTGGTATTCCTCATATCACTATTTACATAGATATACCTTTGTGTGTGGACTATATACAAAATCTTCTTGCACCTTGTTGCTAGAAAATGTACCCAATTCACACCCCAGGCTCTAGAGATGACTTATATGTGACTCTTGTCCCCTACAGACTTTGCCACCAGAGAACCTGAGAGCAGATTTGGTGATTGACCTTAGGAATAGTTCTTTCAAGTACTTGGAGACATACCTCTCCATGGGCAGTTCTCAAAAATTTCACTCTCAGGACCCCTTTCATCCCAAATTACTAAAAACCTCAAAGAAATTTTTAAAATGTGGGTAATGTTTATCATCTACCATAATTGAAATTAAAATGGAGCCATTTTTAAACATGAGAATACCCAAGCACACATTCCATGAGCTACCAGAGCAATGACATCATTGTTGGTCGAGAAGCCTCTGGAAAACCCCGCTGTCCACTTGAGAGAGACTGAAAGTAAGAAGGCAAATAACATCAGAGCATTACTATAACTTGACCTTGTGGAATCCTCAGAGTGGGATCCTCAGAGATCCCAAAACCGCAATTTGAGCCCCTGCTTTATATTTTCAGTTTTATCTTTGTTCTGGTTTACATTACATTAAATTGTCCCCACTTCCATTGAGATATAACTGACATATCATATAACATTAAATTGTCTTAGACAAACTCAACTAAGTTTATGAAAGATATGAGGTTAACATTTTTAAAGATGAAAACAATGAAAAACCTAGCTGCGTGACTGTGCTGGTAATTCCTTATGTGCCATATGGATGCATAATCGGCTCTGCTCAGCTCCATGCCTGGAGGCTGACTTCTGCAGACTGCATAAAGGCTCCTGGTCCTCTGGCTTCCAGCTGGGCTTGGCCAATGGGAGGGCAGGGGGAGAGCAAGTTTGAGGGCATGCATTTATGTCCCTCATCCCTGCTGCATGGCAGTTTTGACAGGCAACCCCTCTGCTGTGGCCTCAGCTCTTAGGGATTTCTTCTGAAATTCCTTCCCTGCCCCTTCCCTTCCCTGGGGTGGGAGTGGTTTCTTGCTGCTCTTAGTCCCTGCATGTCTTACCACATCTGTTGGCTTCCCTAATTCTGCCCACATTCAACCCATTACTTTATGTTTTTTAATTTTAAACTCTTTTGATTCTTCTGTTTCCTGAGGGGTCTGGCTAATAGGGTGACTTTAGACAAGTGCCCGTAGCTGGCAGGTCCTCTGTTGATTTATCTGTAAAATAAAGAGCCCAGGCAGCATTTCCCAAAAGGGTTTCTGCACATCAGTCTCACTATATTCCGGTTTGTATTCTGTGATCAAGTATGTTTGGGAAACACTGAATATAATGTCCCATTTGGGGAACCACTATATATATATATATATTTTAATTTAATTAAACTCTATGCCACATATAACTTGAACTTAGGACCCTGAGATCAAGAGTCGCATGCTCTACTGACTGAACCAGCCAGGTTTCTTTCCCTAACACAATTAGTTATGAGACCCCTGCTTTTGCAGAACACCAAATAGCATCTAGTAAACACGGAACCAGGCCATCTCCAGGTCTGCCAGGACTGTCATTGTCTCATTATATGGAAAGGTCTCTGTATGCACAATATTAATGGTAGGAATATTTTCTGGTTGTCCCTCTTGAAACCTAAAACACTGATACCCATGGGCTCAGCTTGCTTCAGCTGCAGTAATGGTGACCATCTAGTCCCAGCCTCGCTCTCAAATGCTCAAGGAATCTGTGAGAGGATGAAATCATTCCAGCAGGTCCACCTAGGGACTCCTTCCACTACCATTCATCCCCATCCTGCCAGCTGGCACCTGGATTAGGAGATATATGTGGAAAATGGACCAAAGCCAACCTGTGGAGGTTATTGAAGATGAACTTCTGTATCCGTGACCTCCGTACCATGTTGAGCTTCTTTTCTGATGGTGACTTTATCATGGTAAAGAGGTATTCCTCCCATTACAATCAGGATTGAAAATGGAATTCCCGAAATAGCTGAATGCAAATGTATATCAAGTACAATGGAATCCAAGTACAGTTGAATGTGGTGGTACAAAATAAGGTGTGAGTCCTACAGAAACTCCCCTAAGGCCTGTAGTTGTCATGAACAACATGGACTCCTGGCCAGTTTTAGGGTTCCTCCTGGCTTCCTTTTACAATAAGTAGTTACCCCCTTGACTTCTTTATGGAAAAGCCAACTTATATCTCATTGTCAAAGCCCAGTGTCAGGCTATCCCACTCCAGTGTGAAACAAAGGTGGGGACCTATCCCCAAGCCCAGGGTTAAATTGATTGAACTAAGCCAGTTTGCCTGGTCCAATTCTCTTTCCAGTGATAGGTTTGTGACCCACTAGCCAGAGGGACATGTAGGGGGTGGTATATTGAATGGACTTTGGGAAAAGTTGTCCTTGTTCCTAAGAAAACATAAGCCAGAAACCTGCTCCCTTTTCACCACTCAATGGTGCTTTGCTTCTAGATGTCTTGTGTGGGAAGGCGGCAGCCATCTTGCTTCCACAAGGAAGTTATCCTGAAAATGGAGTGGATGCGGAGAAGAGCAGACAGAGCAGGCTGTGGGAGGAACCTGGGTGGTCCATTACCACCTTCATACATTCCACTCCTGGTAGTTTCAGCTAGCGTATTCTGTCTCTTGACAGGTCTTTCTGACAGATGCCCCTTTATGGAATGCCTCCTTTATGGAACTGTTCATGGCCATTGTTTTCACCCTCAAACTTTTCCCAAGAGTCTCTTGTGAATGCTCAGGAAGAAGCAGAAATTTAAACACTGCATTGCTGTGTTCACAGGCCTCCTTCCCCTGGTGTCCCAGGCACACAGTGCCAGTGCCAGTGCTGTGCCTGCCAGGATGGTCTGTCACAGCAGCTCAGGAATGCATTGGAGGACAGCACTTGTCTGGGAAGAACATCCACCGAGCATTTCTGGCAGAAGATTCTGGAAAGACAAACTTCCATAATTTCCATGCTTCCAACAGATTCCCTGATCAAATCTTCCCTTGGCACACACTTTTAGTTATTGTGCTTACACACACATTGTCATGTATGCATGGCCATCATTACATCCTCTTTTGTCTGGAACTATTGGAAGGTGAGGACTTTATCTTTGATATGTGTCCCCAGTATTTAAGACACTGAGTTGTAAGTGATATGCATTCAAGAAATACTTGAGTTCCCACCTGCTTGAATTATAAGGGAAGAGCTGCATGAGAAAATGAACTCCTTGACCCTGTATCAGTCAGGGTTCACAGAAACCACACTAGGTTTTTCATTGAGACATGAGAAAGGAGTGAAAGCTTACACACCATTAGAAGGGCTGGGTAGGGACGGGTAGGTAGGTAGATAGGCGGGTAGGTGAGGGGCAGAAGGGTCTGGGGACTCCAGGGAGTGCAAAGATCTCCAGGGAAGTCGGGGCTGCTGACATGATTCAGCTGCCTGTAGCTGGCACCACAGGAAGCTGGCTTCTCCGTCTTTCCTGCCCTGGTCATCTCATGGGGGTGCTTCTCACTGGCCAAATCCAAACTGGAGGAACACAGGGAGAGAACTTCTGGGCGATGAGGTTCCTGGCTTTCCGCTGAGACCCAGAGGAGAGCTGGGAAAGAGGGCGTACCTATCACGGTGAAGTTAAGTTGTCACCAGGCCACCCAGCCATCCCCACCCATATATTAAGGAAGTAAATTCAAAACAAAAGGAAAGAGCAGTTGATGAACCACTGTCTTTAAATTATACCAAGGACAAGCGAACTCTGGCAAAAAGCTTTTGATATTAAGTTAATTGGGGTATCAGGCGCCTGGGATATGACGCTAGAGCGAGGTACAGCAGCATCCATCTCACTGGCACTTTCTTCAGAAGCTTGAGATCTGGAGCAGCTTTCTGAAATCCGCAGCTCTAGAAGCTGATACAATTCAGTAAAAAGCTACACATCTGCTTGCAGCAGCCTTAAGTACATAGTAAAATGACAGAAGCAATTTCAACTAAGAAATTAGCAAACTTTCTCCTCTTGATTTAAGAAGGATGAAATAGCTTTGGAGGATAGTGGCAATGCTTCTAAATTTACACAGGCATTCACACCTACACACTTTCCTCCTCATGATCATCACATTTAGAGCGAACCTGCTTTTCTAAGATGAGCCTGGGATGCAGGAGAAAGCACAGCTAATTGACCAGAAACTAAATGCAGGAAGATAAAAGCCTTTGTATTATGCACCAAAGACTGGTGTTTCTGAAGGAAGCCTGATGCTTTGATTAAGAGAAAGGCCCAGTTATGGGTCCAGCCTGCAGGAATCCTCCAGAGAGAAATCTGCAATCCCTTCAGTGCAGGAAGCAACGCCCTAGGTTTTTACATTTCCTGCCTACCCAAAAAAGCGCCGGGAAGTGGGAGGCCCAGAGAAGCCGGTTTGGATATATCCACAATGTTATGACCATGCTGGAAGCTCTGGTAAAGTGACCGAGTGTGGAGATGGCAGAGAGAGGGTTAAAAGAAATGAAGTTTGGGGTCAATTACTCATTACTTTCCCTATCCCTCTCACACATTAGCATAGGGCATTGAAAAAAGACATCCGTGTACGTGTGTGTGTGGACTGTGGTAGGCTAGGCTGAAAGGCTGTTGATGATATTCTACTTAGTAGATGAGGCCAAAAACACGGTCCTGTGGCCAGCAAATTTGCCCCTCAGCCAGGTCTCTGACTGGTCCTCAGGCCTGACCTTTGTCACACATACTTCCCTGCACCTTTGAGCAAGAACTTCTGCTCAGGGGATGCCTGGGTGTCTCAGTCAGTTAAGTGTCCGACTTCGGCTCAGGATATGATCTCACAGTTTGTAAGTTTGAGCCCTGCATTGGGCTCAACACAGAACCTGCTTTGGACTCTCTGTCACCCTGCCCTCTGCCTTTCCCCTCCAGTTCTCGCTTTCTAACTCAAAATAAATAAACTTTAAAAAAATCTTCTGCTCAAATCAGTACCTTCTCCTCTGTCTGGATTGCTGCAGCCAGCGTGATTTCTCTGCTGCCCTGTCCCAAGACTGGGGGCAAACTACCTCCTGCCTCTCTACCTGTTCTCTCTGAGAGGTGCCATGCTCCTAATGTTGCTCACACGGTGACTCAGCATCGCTTACACCTGTGTCCATGCACCCAGGCGAGCGGAGCTGAGCACCCCGCTGCGCAGCCCATTCGGTTACATCAGCATGTTGGTGCTCCCGGTGACAGCAGGGTGATGCGGGGTGAGATGGGTTCTGTAGGGTTTTATGTTAAGTGCTGTCTACTCGAGAGATTATTTTCTATCTTTTAAATGAAGAAGACAGGAGTACATGAAAACACATACTGCAGTGTTTACTGGGGGGAACGTCTGAATTAGGCAAGCAGATTCCCTGTGAGGACAAATTAGACTGCATAGTATATTTGGAATTTTGATATGTGATAGATCGAGTGTGTCCTTCTTTGAACTATAAATATTAGGGCTTCTTACCCTAAAACAGGGCATTCTATCTAAATGGCACTCAGGGCACTCAGGGCACTAACAAAACATGTTCCTTTGGGGGGAGAGGAATTAAGAGATCTGCCAAAAGAAAAAAAAAAGATTTGCTTTTGAGCAAAAGAACAGCAAGACAGTAACTGCCATATTGTAGTTTTCAAAGCAAATATTTTCACAGGGATTATCTATGCTTTGTGTTACCATTATTAGTTTAATTTTTAAAGACACTGCTATAAGAAACAAAGATACTGCTATGAAAATGGTCATAAATATGTATCTTTGCATAGTATTTTGTTTTCTGTTTTCACATCTAGCAATTGGTTTATGTTGCATGCCCTGCTGTGCTAAGTCCAGGGTTATTAAGAGGCCGAAGGAGCAATGGGTCTTACAGCACAAAGATTGTTCAGTGAGCATGGGACACCCTCACAACTCTGTCCCAGCCGTTCAAATACAGGCCAGCATCCAAGAAAAGAATAATAGATGGTAGCTTGCATGGCACAAAGATGATTAGCTATTTGTGAAGCAACTGCACATGCGTAGTCTGTGAGCATCACCTCTGTGTGCTCAGAACAACGCAAAAGGCATTGGCTGAGGTAAAGTGGTCACGAGAAAAGCCTGGCTGTATGTGTGTGCAGCCGCGTCAGTGACCGCCTGGGAGTCAGCACACCCTCTGGGGCTGGGGCTGCCCCTTACAGAATGTTCGCAATGCTATGGGTCAGGTGCTGTGCTGAGGGATTTCACGAGGTGCTAAAGGCCCCTCACAACAAGCTGGGTAGTGAGGCCGCCGGGGCTTGAACCCTGGCCCCAGCAAGTACTACCTGTGTGTGTTACTTTAGAAGAGTTGGTCACTCTCTCTATGCTTCAGTTCTCCTCTCTTGTGAAAGGGGTACCTCATGGGTTAATACAAGTAAAATGCTTGGCACAATGACTTACTCATGATAAACATTCAATACAATAAATACCATTACGACGTTACCTGCAAATGGTCCCTGCCTGCATGCAGCTTGCAATCTTCCAATCCAACTGAAGATGGGGAAAAAACAACACCCATGAATCAGTCTGAAAATGAGTGAGGCTTGCTGCAGGGCACAAAACCAGAAAAAGTAAAGAAAAGGAGAGAAAAATGAGGGCATGAGCTGGTTAGGGTAGTCTTTGTGGAAACATAATGTGAGCTTTAGAGAATGGGAAGAAGATGAAGAGACAGAAAGAGAAGGAAAGGTGTTCTGGCAGGGGCAGGAAGAAGCCAAGGCCTAGAGACGACAATGACTGTGTTGAGGATGGCACGTCGTGACAGAATGAGCCAGTGCAGGGTGGGAATTAGAGTCAATGATACCGGAGGGGGTGGAGAAACAGACACCAGGGTGCTATGCCCAGCTAGCCACCAGCCTCCTCCTAAGGGGTTCTGAAAGGATGCTGTAGGGCTGTGGTTCTCCAAGGGTGGTCCCAGACCACCAGCAGCAGCATCTTCTGGAAATCTGTGAGACATGAAAATTCTCACCTCGCCACCACCCCCACCTACAGACTCCCTGAATCAGAGCTCTGGAGGTGGGGCCTCCAGGTGATTCCCATACATAATAAAATCTGAGGACCACTGCCTTCTTGCCTCTGTTCCCATCCCCTCCTTTCCTCTCAGGCAGGTGCCTCTTTCCTGGGCAGCCCCAGCATGGGCTTTTTGGGGTCCACACTTTAAACCCATTTTCTTCAGCCTAAATGAAAAATCCCAAAGGATGGACAATGAAAATGGAGAACCGGTCCCTCACCTCTCAGGTGACTTTCAAACATCTCATCCCAGAACCTGACACTGACATCCAGGAGGGACTAGATTCTTCAGCATCATGTAAAGTGAACCCTGGGCAGTGAACTGCCAGATGAAGGTTTTTGGCTGACGGCTGGTGCCTTGCAGTGAGTAAGTGCTTCATTTCCTTTCAAGGGTGTATATAGAAAGCTTTATCATAAGAAATGTTGTAATGATTTTGATTTTTCCAGAATGGAGGAGCCTCTAATACAGCCTTCCACCTCGTCTAATCCACTTAAGAAATTGACCCTCTGGTGATGGTTTTTCTGAGACAATCCAAATCCATCAGCCTCATGAAGGCCTTTGCATTTTCACTGGCTACTACAGCTTTTTAGTCTTTATTAAACACTAGACTTGAGCAGGTGGCCATTTGGAGGATGGAGTGTGCTATTTCCTGTTAAGAGCAAACAAATGGCTCTTGGATATAAAAAGGAGCATTTGTGGGAGGTAGAGAAGGTCATGTGACTTCCCTCAGGAAGGAGCTCTAACATCTACACTAAGCACTTTTGCACACTTAATTTCAAAACGTAAGCGATAAAACACATCAGTTACATTACCGGATTCCTTAATTTACCTTGATGAATTATTGGGTTGATGCTAAAAACACAGAGACAAGTCTAAATTAATTCAAGAGACTTCTGCTTCTGAAATAATTCTAGAATATTTTAAATTGCAATTTTTTTTTGGTGTGACACATAAAAATTTTTTTACCTTAGACATAGTTGCCTTTCAGAGAAGTATACATAATATACAGACAGGGGTGGGGCGGGGGAGTCGGAGGGCAGAGAATGTGGCAGCCACACTCAGAATCTTACATTCTCATTTCCATCCATTGTGTAGGTAAAGAAAAGTAGTTTATTATGTGTCACTGCAAAACATTCATTTAAAGGCCTAGAGGGAATCACAAGCGTCCCTGTGTTCCTTTGCCCAATTGTTTTCCTTTTCTGTAGTATTGGAAATCTATACAATTTGACAAACAAGAAATTAAGGCAGTGATGTGAAACTGGCCTCTGAAACTCTTCTCTTTCAATTTAAAATTCATTGCTTAATGGATAGGATAGAATGGGAAGTTGTTTGTTGGTTAATAAAAATTCCAATGAAGTCATGTAAACTGAAGTTCATGAGCCAGGACATACTATTCTTTTCAGAGCTGAGATAATGGAGAAAAGGAAGGGGAAGCCCTCTGAATGGAGTGTTATTCATTTCCACTCATCAGATCCAACCAGTCACCTGGCCCCATCATGTCTACCTTGGCACTGACATTCTTAGAAGCTGCAGGTCTCAAATACAAAGGACAAAACCGGTTTCTGCTCAAAAGTCACCTCCTCTGAGAGATATTCTTCTCTGGGCTGTCTAAAATGTTAGTTCCTCCCTGTTCCTTAATCCCCTTACCTTGATTTGTCTTAATCATTCTCATCACAAGCCTACACATTACTATACACCCACCTATTTATTGTCTGGTCTTTGCTATAATGTAAAATCCACAAGGGTGAGAACTTTGTTGAATTCACAGATTCTCAAACAGCATCAGGTACATGGTAGGCCCTCAATAAATATTTGGTAATAAATATTATTTTCCCCTGGGAATCCATGAATCCTGTTGCTGCTTATTCCAAGTATTATGACTAGTGACTTAATAAGCTTAGTTTTCTGGGAGTTTAAGCTGAGAGTAAGACATTAGACAGAGTCAGAGGCACTTGGAAAGGTTTGGGAAACCTGGGTGACCAAGGAAGAGGCCATCCTGAAGTCCTATCCATCCTCAGCCTGTCCCTGTTGTCCACGACATGACCCTAAATCATGACACAGGTTATGTTCATTTTTCATTTATCATTCACTCATGTATTTACTGAACTACTCCACTAATCTATCTTTTGTAACTACCATATGTCAGACAATGCTGGATGTACTGAGCACACAAATATTTAGCTTACCATTGGGTCCTCTTTGAGGCCACACATTTATGATTTCACAAAGAGGTGACATTCAAACAGAGGCCTAAACGATCAGCAGAAATTCTCCAATAAATGTTGCTGTTTTCCAACTGTATCTCCCCCTCACTGCCTTGAGTCTTGACCCCTCCCATAATTAACCTCAGTGACTCCAGCACCCCTACTTCTTACATCATGGTGGGTGAAGCTATAACCTACTTGATGAGGGCTGGTAGTGACCCTCCTACTCCAATTTGCTCCCGATGGGACACTGTGGGACCTTGGGCATCTTTCTTAACCTGACTATGTCTTAGCTTCCTCACTTGAAAAATAAGAACTTTAAATAGGATCATCTTTGTGCTACTTTCCGGTTCGAGAATTCCTTGAGCAATGATAGAAAAAAACATTAGCAAAAATATTTAAAATGAAATCACCTCAATTATCCTGAAAGCTCTGTTATTCCAGAAATGTATTCGCAAAGAAAATCTTGTTCTGCCCAGTAATGCTGGATAAGTGAGGTGTTGCTGTGATGATGGTCCTCATACTCATCAGTGTAGCTGGCAGAATGGGTTTAACCTTTGGAATGCCCTCTTCCCATGGAGTGTACCCAGTGAATATTTATAAAATCCCAGAACATCTTCAGGCATACACTGAGCTCCGAGTTGCAGGATTGTGGCTGAAGAATGCCCTCTTGCTTCTCAAAATGGAAAGCCTCGGACAAGTTCTGGTTACCTGATGAAATCTAGAAAATTAAGCAAAACTTAAGCTATCAAAGTTTTTTTCTTCGTAAGACTCTGTTAACTAAATATAAGCAGCATAATTCCTCAGGGTACATTATGCTTCATTTCTAGAGGTTGTTAAAATTCACACGTCTACCTCCACTGCACCCTGAAAGAGGAAGATAATGGCCTGGTAATTGCATCACCTGCTCTGACCCGGCCACGGGCCATCTAAAGGGACATCTAAATAGATATTTCAGGGCTGCTTACTGGGTAAGTGCGAAAGGAATACAGTTGCCATTAGGTGCCTTGTGAAGAAGGGCTTTATTGTGAACAACGGAGCTTCTAATGAACTGTTAATGTGCCGTGAAGACCACTGCCAGTTAGAAGGAAATGTGGGCTGGGAGCTGCTCTGAGATCAAGGACTTGGCTGTGGCACTCTGACTTTCTCCAAAATCTTAACACAAATCAAATGACTTGGGCCTTCCATTATTATCATGTGATGAAGCCTTTTTCCTTTCTAAATTCAATTTTTT
>NC_043706.1:68776353-68813656 GCF_006229205.1 Suricata suricatta | reverse complement strand
TTTTTTTCCTCATCTATTAGCTAAGCTGTGTACTTTACTTAGAATATAGGTTTCAAAAGCTCGTCTTGGAAATCGTCGTGAAGAGAAGGGAGGAGATCTTGTATAAGTGGGCCCGTATTACAAAGGGAGCTTTAAACCATACTCATTCTTGGGCCCCACGCCCAGAAATTACATTTAATTGGTCTGAGGCAGTGTCTAAGCATCACTATTGTTTAGAAGTTTCCTGGATAGTTCTGGTGTGCAGCCAGGAAGCAGAACCACCCTCTGTCACCTTGACAGTGGAAGGTATACATCCAGCTTCCAAGACACGAAAGATGCGCTCCATGGTGGTGACTAAATCACTTCTTCTCAGACATCATTAATTCAAACCACAACCTCACAAATCATGAACTCTGTGTGCCATCTACACTATTATTGAATGTTTTCCTTCCAACTGACCCTGTTTTACTTAATTTTATTTTAAAAAGAAAAAATTTTTAATGTTTTGTTTATTTTTGAGAGAGAGAGAGAGAGAGAGAGAGAGAGAGAGAGAGAGTGAGCAGGAGAGGGTCAGACAGAGAGGGAGGCACAGAATCTGAAGACAGGCTTCAGGCTCTGAGCTAGCTGTTAGCACAAAGCCTGATGCGGGGCTCGAACCTACGAACTGTGAGATCATGACCTGAGCCAAAGCCAGGCGCTCAACTAACTGACTGAGCCACCCAGGAGCCCCAAAAAGAAATTTTTTTAAAGAATTCATTAGTGCTCAGTGTGGAAAATCAAGATGGCTTGCCATAAAGAGGAGCCCCTGGATGGCTCAGTCGTTAAGCATCCAACTCTTGATTTAAATTTGGGTCATGATCTTACGGGCTCGTGAGATGAAGCCCTGCATCGGGCTGCGAGCTGACAGTGAGTGCACAGCCTGCTTAGGGTTCCTTCTCTCTCCCTCTCGCTCTGCTCCTCCTCCGCCATCTCTCTTTCTCTCAAAGTAAATAATTAAACTGGAAAAAAGTTAGCTTGCCATAAAAGGAATGCAGAGGTAAAAATAAATACTCAAATTCCCCCAAAATATTATTGCGTAATTTTTAAATTTAAAAATTAAATAAAACAATAAAAAGTAAGAATAATAAATCTAATTCACTTTTACAAAAAATGTGCATCTAAAATGCAGTTTCCCCATGGGATTAAAACTATAAGTAGTCATTCATAAAAAGCACCATTTGGTTAGATATTACTTAGATTAGGATGAAAATGAGTTTCTAGGTCAGTGAAATGATTAGATTTCTTAGTTACTGTTAGCCAGTTCAGAAAGACCCTACCAATGCTTACAGAACTAGAAAGAACATAAAGGACTATTTGAACATTAATGTCTAATCCAAATGTTGTAAGAGGCTTCTGTTTAATAAAATACGGCTTCAGGAAGTAATTGTAAAAGAGTTCCGGTGCTGCTCACCAAGGGATGAAGGGCCGGAGCCACTCAGCCTCCTCGTTGCTGCACTCTGAGCTCAACCCCAAATCTCAGCTGCCTCTACTAACATCAGCAGGCATGCCAACAGTCTGGGAAGCTTTCTTTTTAACTTTTTTTTCTTTAATGTTTATTTATTATTGAGACAGAGAAAGTGTGAGCAGGGGAGGGGCAGAGAGAGGGAGACACAGAATCCCAAGCAGGCTCCAGGCTCTGAGCTGTCGGCAGAGGGCCCAGCACGGGCTCGAACCCACCATCTCAGATCATGACCTGGGCTGTCGTCAGATGCTGAACCAACCGAGCCACCCAGGCGCCCCAGTGGCCTGGGGAACTTTAGCCAGTCATTTGTTAACCGGTTTTACATGAGGGGGCATATTTGAAACACACTTCTACCTCTTTCTTTTTTCCTCAGTGGCTCATAAGGAAATACCATCTTTGGGAATTCAAAATATTCTCTGAACCCAATTTCTAAGGACACAGTTGTCCCCAGGCAAGATTTTAAAATAGGGTAGCCTGTCTCTATTGCTCTTTTTTTTTCCCTTTGATCCAGTTCCTAAACCTGACTCTCTACCTAGGGGATGAGCGTCTCTCTCCCTAACCAAGGCTACTCTTGCTTCACTCATGTGTACAGGGAAGGAGCCTACCAGCTCAGGAAAAGCCTGCAGTCATTTTATGATTCATACTGAACTTGGAGTCAGAAAACTGGGTTGAGACCTTAGCATCTATGGGAACAGAGAGAAGTCCCTTAACTGCTCAATTCAGTGTTCTTAGGTCAGAGTGGTGCTAACCAAAGATGATTTTCTCTGGTCCATCTTTAAGGCTTTGGTAAGTAGAAAAATGAGATGCAGTGTATGAAAGCCTCTTATAAACTGTAAAGTACCATAAGGATATTAAGGACTACTACTATGAGGAGGTGTAACATATACATACACTACTAAGTTTTGTGTATTCATTTAGGATATGTTTGTAGCTTAAAACCAGTTTCTCAGCCTCAGCCATACTGACGTTTTGGGCTGGAGAATTATTCATCATGAGGGCTGTCCTGCACGTTGTAGGGTGTTTAGCAACATCTCTGGCCTCTACTCACTAGATGCCAGTAGCACCTCCCCCCACCTCCCCCAGCCCATCCCAAGTTGTAACAATAAAAATGTTTCTATCCATTGCCAAATATCCCTTGCGGGACAGGGAAGAAAGGATGGCAAAATCTTCCCAGGTTGACAATCATTACTGCAAAAGTCTATAGGCCTCCTTTGGAAAAGTACTTTGTTTCTAACAAATTATCCCGAAGTAACCAGAAATATGCATCCACTGTTGGGGTTCTTCTTTCCCCTTAAACAATATTTATAATACATAAAAACTGACAATTGCCATAATGTCCAACAGTGAGGAATTAGTTAGAATACTTACAGCACAGCCATATGATGGAGTACCTGCGGAAATCAGATGGCAGAGGCACATTCACTCTCAGAAGGTTCAGCACTGATGACCTACATTTCCAGCCTTCCTTACGGTTCGGTGGAAACCAGGTGGCCTAGGAGGCGATGGATAACAGAGCAGGAGGAAGTGTGTGTCATCTAGGCCAAGACACTTAAAAGTCAGTCTTCCTCCTCCATCTTTCTCTTCTCCTTTGGCAGTAAACATCGAAGCCATGTGTTGAAGTGACAGGGCCACAGAAAAGAAGCTTCTGGGTCCCTGAGTCACTGGTTGGAGGACAGTTGCCCTGGAGAGCCATCCAGCCCACAGCAGCACTTTCTTTTATCAAGAACGAAAAGTTTGAGCCACTAAGATGCCAAGGTTTGTTTGTTACTCTTGAATAACTTCTCCCCAAAAGTACAAATAAATATTTATGTTTATTAAAGACTGGAAAGATAGAAAGCAAAATGTAAACAGTGGCTGTTTTACAGTGGAGGACTTACCAGTGATATATTCATTCATTTCAACAAAGTTTACTGAACCCTGTGTGGCAGCCCTGTGAGATGTGCTGGGGTTCAGTGATGAACGTGGAGTTGTCTCTATTTCAGCAATGCTCACACCCCTGCCAGGTTTCAGAGGAAGTACCAGTAAGAGAGTCTTTGTACAAAGGGTGAAAAAAGAAAATAAATAAAATAAAATAAAATAATATAAAATAAGGTCCTAAACAACAAAAGTAGAAAATTCCACATCTAAAACCTGAAGGGATATGAATGACTGGGTGGACTTTTCGTGCACCTTGACTGGAGCATATTTTGTACAATTTAGTTGATACGAATGAAGATTAAAAACACAGAGCTCCAGGGTGTTCTGTCATGGTTGAACAAACCCAGTTGTGAACATGGTTTTGTTGAAGGAGAGTTCATGAGATTGCATGTAAGTGCCACCTCTGTTTGGGACGAGATGTTGGTAATCTTTCTGCTCTATTTGCTGCATGAACATTGATTATTTTCGATCAAAGAAAACAGAGGAAACCACTCACACTCCCCCAGTGTCTCTCTCATTAAATTTAATTATTTTCCCAGTTCAGTCCTCTTTGTTTACAATTGTGTCCAGTGAGAGAAACAGGTCTTAGGAAACCCAATTATGTCTGAGGCAGTTTCAGAATCAGATGAAAGGGTCGGGGGCTGGAGCATAAGAAAGGCCTGGTAGGAAATAACTCCCATTTCTAATGACCTGCCATATTAAGAATTCTCCTTGGGACTAGTTCTGAGAGCACTTTGCCTTAAATATAAGCATTTTCCAATTTTAATTTCCAAAACGGAAAAGAATGTATTTCATTCAAAAAGGAATGGAACAGTTTTCTGTATTGCTTTATAGCACATGAATTTAATTACATCAGGCAATAAAGGAATCAAAATGCATTCTGCAAAGTATTTTGGTAATATTGTGCAGCTACGGGTGTCACTTGTTTTACTTAATGAACCTGTAACGTACATATAAATGATTCCTTCAAACAGGGAGTTGATTCCCAGTTCACCGGGGAATGAATATACTGGTTATTGTCATTGCATAAACCATGCCCAATTAAATGTTTCAGTAGAAATAATCTCATCAAAATGAAGACCTGACAGCACAGCTTAATGTAATTTCTTTTACTTCTCATTTGTTAATGGAAAATAAGAGCTTCGTGTTCCAAAGACACAAAGGATGCATTTTAAATTTCAAAGGAGTGCTAAAAAATGAAAAATTACTGCTATCTCTCATTCGCAGACAAGAGTGTCAACATGGCACGAAAATCTGAGGAGTCCAAGGAAGGCTCTCAAATACGGCATTCCATGTCTCCAACGATGGTCTTCCATGGTTGTTAGCTACATGCGCCATGGGGCTGTTCATCTATACCTGGAAAACAATGACAATCTCCCTCCCATAGGATGCGGGGTGGGGCAGCCATGACTGAGGAAGGCTCCGGAAGAGGTTTGTGCAGAACCTTTCCCAGAGAAAGGAACAACGATCTGGGTCTGATTCCTGGAGTGTCCTGCTCTGTTCAGGTATCTGGGCAGGGCCACAGGAAAGTGGGGGCTGACAGTCAGCAGGGGTTGGAGGTGGCAAGGAAGGGGTGGCAGATTCTCCAGTGTGTTGAAAGCATGAGCAGGACTGAATCATGAATGATTGAGTATCCCCAAAATTTGTATATTGAAACCTAATCCCTGATCAATTAGTGTTAGTAGATGGGACTTTTGGAAGGTGATTAGGTCTGTGGGTGAAGCTCTCATGAATGGGATTAGGGAAAAGAGACCCCAGAGAGCTTCTCTGCCCTCTTCTACCATGTGAGGACGCAGGGAGACCACTGTCTCTGAACCAGGGAGCAGGTTCGGATCCGACACCAAATCTGCCAGCACCTTGATCTTGGACTTCACATGCTCCAGAACTTTGAGGAACTTGTTGTTGTCTAAGTCACCCAGTCTATGGTGTTTTTGTTATGGCAGCCCAAATGGACTAAGACACAGTCTAGAGGTACAGTAGGATGGTTGGTTAGCAAGCAAAGTTGGTTTTATTACTTTTTATTATAAGTATTGGCTCATTTTTGCTATAAAATATTATATCTTCACTGTAGAAAATGTAAATTATATGAATTAAACAGACTAAAGAAAAAAAATTTTAAGTGTTCCTATCATTCCAAAGAAATAATCATTGTCAAATGTTAGAGTCTGTCTTTCCAGATTTTTTCCCGTGTATATATTTAACATTTTATAAAAAGTATGCATTTTAAAGGTTATTTCCAATTTGATTTTTAAACTCAGTAATAGTTCAACAACTTCTTTCCATGTTACTATGCATGCATCTACATAATTTTTAACTGTTGCATGCTATTCTTTGTGTAGCTATAACATAACTTATTTAAACAGTTTTTTCCATTTTATTCTATTAAATGCTATTCCAAAAAAAAGACATTCTTGCATTCATATCTTTATGCACCCATTTAATTATTTCCTTAAGATAAATCTGAGAATTAGAATTGATGTGCCAAAGAAATGCATAGTTTTTAATGCTTTTGACACATACTGCTGAATTGTCTTCTGGGGTGAGTAGTCTCTAAACTGGACCCGGTAATCCTCACTTCTGTTTTTATGCCTTCAAATGTGTAGCTTGATTGTGTGCTAGACTGATGTCCCTGACCAACAATCAGAGAGGACTGGAGACCTGTTTCCTGCAGGGAAGTGGATCTTCCCCTGATAGAGCCTTGAAATCTGTGCCCCAACTCAACCCCTTAGTTGTGGTCTTCGGGAGATCCTGAGCTAAAAGACCCAATTAAGCTGCACCCAGATTTCTACATGCTTGTAGATTTCTAACTCACAGGACTGGTGAGATAATAAGTGTTTATTGCTTTAACTCATGAATTTTTGGGCAGCTTAAGTATATTGCTCCACCACTCTAAAGATTATTCTAATTGAGAGTACACTAGTTTTCATTAGCATTCCTCACTCTGACAACCAAAATGTCTCTAGTCATCACTAAATGTCCCCTGGGAGCAAGATCATCCCCAATTAAGAACCATGGTTCAAAGTGACTGGCTGAAGACATGTATATGCAAAGCATATTCTAGGCATTCTTTCTTTTAAAGTTTATTTATTTACTTTGAGGGAGAGAGAGAGAGAGAGCAGTAGAGGGGCAGAAAGAGAGGGAGAGAAAAAATCCAAAGCAGGCTCCATACCGTCAGCACAGTGCCTGATATAGGGCTCCAGCTCATGAACCATGAGATCATGACCCGAGCAGAAACCAAGAGTCTGATACTTAACTAACTGACTGAGCCATCCACATGCCCCTCTAAGCATCCTTAAAAAAAAATAGAAAGAAACAAAGGAAGGGAAGGAAGGGAAGAAGGAAGGAAGGAAGGAAGGAGGGAATGAAGGAAGGGAGGAAGGGAGGGAGGGAGGAAGAAAGAAAAAGAAAGAAAGGAAGGAAGGAAGGAAGAAGAAAGGAAAGAAGAAAAGAAGGAAGAAAGAAAGACCAACCTAGACCAATCTTTCAAGGCACTCACATTTCAAACAAGACACTACAAAGACATAAAAATACACAAAATGTTTGATATTATGGAATTGCATTTCACATTCAAAAAAGAAACTAAGATTAGCTTTCAACTCTTCTTTATTCAAAAGAAAGATAAATCTTAAATTAATATCTTTCACATGAACCCAAGTTGGGAGACCAAGATCATTTCTAGATTCTATTGACTTTGTAAATGGGGTAAAAATGCAGGGCCAAAAGTAGAGGGAGCAGGTGTCCAATGGTAGTGATTCCACTAACAGTGACTTTGAGAAAATAATATAAACATTTTGATCTTCTGTGTCATCTAAAATATCATTCATCTTCCAGGACCACTGTTCATGGAAGCATTTTCAAATGTGTAAGTTACTATCCAAATAGTAGGAAATGTGTAACTATAGTAGATACTCAGGATCATCTTCTCACAACAATGACAGTTTATTTACTTATTTTTATCTTTTTATTAGCTCAGCATCTGTATTTGAATAAAATCCAATTTTATTCAAGAGCATACAGATAAGCAAGACACTATTAAAAATGGTTATAGGAGTCAGAGAGAAAGGCTTCTGACAAAGAACAGCTTGGTGGGATGGGTTGTGATTCTAGTGCACAACTGAATTGTGCCACTAGTTTCATTTAGTTTGACTCAAAAGTGGTGGTCCACAGACACTGCGAGACCTTTGGCAATACTTAGAGGAAAATCGAGTTGAAGCACTCTCTGAGGAGCAGGGCTGGCTTCATGGGTGTGCGACAGCCTGGGCTCCAAAGGGCCCTTTGCTTGGTGTTCTGCTCGGTGACCACCATCCTGAAACTCACACTTTTGTAACAGGAGTCCCTGCATTTTCCTTTTGCACTGGGCCCTGCAAATTATGTAGCCAGTCTAATGAAGAAGGATGTTTTCTCAAGAATAGTTACAAACCAGAAGAATCTCATTTACTTCACTTGAAATTGCCCCCCTCTCTCTTGCCTAGTGGTAAGCATTCCTATCTCTGAAGTTCTTACCTGAACACTGTTAGTAATAACTACAGGTCCACCTGCTGGGCACTTGGCATGTATCAGGCTCTAGGTACTTTCTACCCATTATAAAAGCTCATATTCACAGCATCTCAATAACAGTTCTGTTATCATGTCCATTTTACAGATGTGGGACTAGTTAAGTGTGCCCACAGGGCCACGTATCTATTAAGTGAGGAAGCCAGCATTCAACTGCAGGGGTCAAAAATATTGGTCATTCTTGACTCCTTTTCTCTCCTTCTCATACCTCACACTCAGTTTATCAACATCTATGAGCTCTAGGGTTTAAATTCAGAGTTTGATGTCTCATGGCCTTCTCCAGCATCCGGTATCCGGTCCCAGCCATTGCCATTCCTTTCCTGGGTAACCTGTTTCTGTGGAATGTCAGAGCGCATTTAAAATGTGAGGGAGATCACATTTCCCGTCTGTCCAAAGGGCTCCCATCTGCCTCGGAATAAAATCCTTCCTGTGTGTGGCCTGTGCTGCTCTAAGTGATGTGGTTTCATCACCGCCGCCCCCCCCCCCACTGTCTCCCTCGCCTATTCTGTTCCAACCTCACTGGACTCTAAGTTGTTCCTCAAAACAAGATAAAACTGCCAAAACTTTTCTTGCCCCAGGTCTCCACGTGGCACCCTGAATCACTTACTTCATGCATGTCTCTGCTCAAATGTCCCCTTACCACAAAGGCCTTCTTTGACAACTGGTCTAGAATTGTGACACTGTATCTCCTTATCTTGCCTTGTTTTTCTCCTTAGCTCATACATTTATGAGTGGGCTAAAGACACCCTCTGGGTGTTAGCCTCCACGTTGTCTACACAGTGTCTTCACTGCGGGCTGAGACCCATTAGCTCAAAAGCCTGGCTGGGACAAACTCAAATTTCAATACGTCCAATTATTTTAAAAATAGCCCAGCCATGTAGATTTCTAGTCATTTAGAACCTACTTGCTTTGTTTACCCCTTAAAACTGTACCCGAAAGTTGTTGTCCTTGAAGATACGGCACTGTAGTTAGAAAGCCCTTCAGAGCTCTCTGACCCAAAGACTTTCCACCGTGCTGCTGCACGATATCACCCAGATACAGAAGCCCCTTTCCAACTCCTGTGCCCCCTGCCCACCTCCTCATACCCGCCCCCTCTGTCCCTGGGGCTTCCTTTGCCTCCTCTTCTCTGTCTGGGCACCAGCCCTCATCTCAAATCTCTGGATGGTCTCACTCTGTGAGGAACCTCCCTTCTCATGCAACCCCAGGTGAGTACCAACCCACAGGGCTTGTTGAATATTACTGTCTCTCTCACAGTCATCTTTCTCCTTGATCAGCCACCAGATTCCTCTAATTCAACCCCTACAGCCTCCTACCTTTATGTATTTTCTATCATCTTTTAATAGAACATAAGACTCAAAGAGCAGCACCTTTGTTTTGTTCAGTGATGTGTTCCCCCCTCCCCCATCTGCAACATGTCTCCACATTACCGGCAGATATTTAATACATATTTGTTGAAGTAGCAAATGAATGCATGAGTCATCACTGTTCTGCATTTCCCTTCCACCCAGCCACATTCTTTTATACTTATGTATCACAAGCCTCCAACGATCAACTCTCTTTCACAAGGTAACATATTTAGTGGTGGAAGATAAGGGAACTGCAATAGGGAAACCATTCCCGGTAAAGGAAACTAGACTCAGGTCTCATTGTGTGCAGTTCTGGATTGAGATTTCCATATTCCACCTTGCCACTCCCAGCAATACTTCCTTCCTTGGAGTCAGGAGTTGGCAAAAGAGAAACGGAAGCTGCCAGCTCACCACCTGCCACGCTTCCCTGTGACTTCAGCACCCCCACACTGATTTAAGAATTACATGAATATAGATAGGCATCATCCTTTTAGGAGAGAACGAAATAATCCACCTATTAGAGAAATGGATAGATTGGTGGTGAATTTAAGGTCCCTACCATTTGTGAGTATAATTTTGTTTTATTGGTGGTGAATTTAAGGTCCCTACCATTTGTGAGTATAATTTTGTTTATTCTATAATATTTGTCGGCAGCCATTCCCAACTGCTTTAGTGAGCATGCTAAATTCTATTGTGCATTTTTTCTTAAAGCTTGAGAGAAATTTCTTGTACTCTTCAAAATAATGTGAAACTCCTTTCAGAAGAATGCAGTTGTAGTTGTGGCTTACTTGGGCATGTACTGTGTGTTAGCCCACATCAGGCCATTTTTAGAAATTCACTCTCAAGAGCACACTCTTTTTTTTTTTTTTTAAGGTGTATTTATTTATTTTCAGAGAGAGAGAGAGAGAGTGAGCAGGGGAGGGTCAGAGAGAGAGAGGGAGAGAGAACAATCCCAAGTGAGCTCCATGCTGTCAGCTCGGAGCCCAATGTGGGGTTTGAACTCACAGTGAGATCATGACCTGCGTGGAAACCAAGAGTCAGATGCTTAACTGACTGAACCACCCAGGCACCCGCAAGGACTTTGTCATCACTTAGAACTATTTCACCCAATGGCATCTCAAATTCTAACCCAGATACCTGTTGCATATCCACTGAGTCCTCTCACCTTTCCCACTCCGACAACTTCTACTAAGCTTCCTTTCCTTCCTATCACGACCTCCTGGTTCCTTCCGCCCTCCTTGTGCACCGGATGATAGGCTCACTCCCTACCATCAGTGCCTTGCCTCACACATCAATTTCCTTCAATGTCTTCCCACACTACCCCTCTTAGCACTTGCACTACCCGACCCTGCCCAACCATCTCATCTTTTCTCTTTTCTTGTCGAAGCATCCCATATTCTCTAGGAGTGACATTAACATGCCAGGAAGTTAACCGGCTGCTGCTGGACTGGTTGCCACCCATTCTCCAGCAACCCCTCCCCCCAACACTAGCAATATGGCAAATTCCCTCACCTCCCTCCTTCAGGTCTGTGAGAACAATGAGGACTTCCTGAACACCTGATTTGGAATTTTAAGTCATAACTCCCTCACTGCCCTGCAACATCTGATGTCCCTTACCTTGAACTATTATTTTCATATCGCACATCACCTTTTAGCATTCTATTCCGCTTATTAATGAATTATGTTCACTATTTTTAGCGCCCCTTCCCAACTAAATATTTCCCAAGGGCAGAGATTATTTTCTACTTCATTCACTGATATATCCCCACCTCTTGAAACATTAGTGCCATGTAATAGATGTTCAATAAATAGTTTTTATAAATGTAAATGAGCAAACACTTGGTTTCCAAGATCACATGAGCCCTTGTGCAAGACTCAGCCAACTGGCCTCTCTCTCTACAGTTTTCTCTTTCGCAAATGTGCCTCATCCTTATTGTTCTCCTCATTTTTGGACATGACAGATATATCCATTTCATAATGAAAATATGGAGGGAAATGGGTCCCAGGTCTCCCCAATTCCCTTCCTTTTGCACACTTAACTTTCTTTTCTCTTTTCTCAGAAGGAGAACTATGTGTCCTTCCTTCTTTCAAAGTCTGACCCTTCTATCCACACTCTCTATATTCTGCTCTCCAATTTTTTTAGGGAAGGGCTTGCTCAGCCAAGGTTCTGACAAATTGGAGTTTGCACCCTGAAAAAACACCTTTCTTCTGTGAAGAGGATTTCCTGTGTTAGGGAGGAAAGCTCTAAATAAGAAGGGGGCGCCACTATGAAGCTCAAAGTTCATGCAACTGAGGTAGGATCCCTGAACCCAGCTAGGATTGGGAAATGTTCCTGGGGGGTGGGTGGGAGGGGTAGGGTACAGATCCTGGAGATTTCACTGTAGGATTGGGGAGAGCCGGCTGCTCAACCAAAACGGGGCGCGCAGGTCTCAGAGAGAGACCCCTGAATGCAGTGAGTCAGGAGAGCCTCCAGAGAAAGGAAGAAGCAGGACCCAGATCTTCAAACATCTTTTCTTCCTAACGTGGCAGCTGCTCAAGAGTCTGGGCAGAGGTGGAACCTACCAGCATCCTCCCGGGAGTGTGCCGCTCGTACCCAGCCCCAACTCCGCCCCATTCCCCAAGGTCAGGCATAGCGTTGGCCGCCGGAGAATCAGTGCCACCTTGTGGCCACAACAGCAACAGCCACAGAGCCCAAGATGACCCTGCAGACAGCTGGCTGCTCCTTTGTTCCCTTTGCTTCTTGCCACTGTTACCCAGGCTTGGAACCCCAAGTTTGAGTAACCCCTGGAGAGTTCAGTTTGATCACTGGAGGTGGAGGTAGAGGAGAAGAGGAGAGAACCTGGAAAGGAAGAAAGGCATTATTGTAGTTACCACATGGAGACTTCAGCCATTTTGAATGGCTATGATATTTTGTACCAGTTGAAGGAGTTGTGAAGGAGCTGTGACATTTTGTACCAGTTGCTCTGGTAACAAATGGAATAATTCATAGTTCCTCCTCTCTCAATCTGCAGTTTCTCCTTTCCACAAATTCCTCCCATCCCTCCTACCAGGAACATAAGCCAATTCCCTCCCCTCAAAAAAAAAAAAAAAAAAAAAAAAGAGGGGAAAAAACGGACTCAGATGGCTACTACTTAAAAATCACTGTTTTGTCTCCTTTTTAAAACAAATTATAGTAAAATATGAATAGTATAAAATTTCCTATCTAACCATGTTTAAGTAGAGCACTGAGGCATTAAGTACATTCACGGTTGTGCAACCATCACCACTATCTAGCTCCAAAACTTTTTATCCTCCCAAACTGAAATCTGTACCCATTAAACACTCTTCCCAGTCCTTCCTCCTCCCAGGCCGGGCAACCTCCATTCTACTTTAAGTTTCTATGAACTTGACTACTTGACTCTACAAACTTGACTACTCTCGGTACCTCGTGTAAATGGAATCATGCAGTATTTTTTTCTTTTATGACTGGATTATTTCACTTAGCATAATGTCTTCAAGGTTGATTTATGTGCAGCATGTGTTTAAATGTCATCCCTTTCTAAGGCTGAACAAAACTCCATTTTATGTAGAAGCCACATTTGTTCATTCATTTCTGGACATTTGAGTTGTTTCTACCTTTTGATTATTACGAAAAATGTTACTAGGAACGTGGGTGTACAAATATCTGTTCAGGGCGCCTCTGTCAGTTCTTCAGGTTGTATACTCAGAAATGGAAATCATAGAATTAGAAACATGATAAATCTATGTTTAATTTTTGGGGACCTGCCATACTCTTTTCTGCAGTGGCTGCCTGTTTAGCATTGTCACCAGCAGCGCCCAAGGATCTTCCGTTTGTCCACACCCCTGTCAACGCTTGTTATTTTCTTTCTTTTTTTTTTTTTTCAGTAATAGCCACCCTACAGGGTGTGACGTAGTACTACCCTCTCTTACACTTTAAAGCTGAAACCTCAAAACGCCGTCCTGGCCATTCACTTACTGTGGACTCTGCCCTCCCTACTGTGCCCCATCCTCCTGTCCCTAAAGCCATCTAGCACTTGAATAACATCAGTCTTCAGTCTCTGGTTTCTTCTCAGCTGTCTCTTACCCGACCTCTACCGATTTGGCAGTTTCGATCACTCTCTCTATTAAAATTCTTCCCTTGGCTCCTACAATACCTAATACAGTACGATTTTTCAGTTTACCTCCCACTCTCACCCTTGTAAACTTCTTTCTCTAAATTCCCTTACTCTTTAACTTTGGCTTCTCTATCCAGCTACCCTTCCAAACTAGACACTACCATCCATATTCAATTGCTCATCAAGACGATGAACTTCTATCTACAATATGCTGTTGAAATCAGAACGTTTCTCCCCCTTAGCAAAGTAAATGGGCTCATCCAGACTTCCTTGAGTCCATCTTAATTGTGCTCAAAGCTCTGGAATTATCTCCACGTGTCCAATCTCATTCCACTATGTTTACCTACCTGCTGCAAGAGGCATCTATATCGAAGAATCCCACAATTTCATTACTGAAAAATCCTTCCTCAGTTCCTCAGTCCCTGGCAGAAGGTGGCAAGGCACCCACAGCTATGGCAATCTGGCTCCTCTTTCTCACCTCATTTCTAGTTACTCCACTCCGTGCAGCCCACATCGCAGTGGTACCAGCCCACCACGGTCCCCCAGTTGGCCATGGTTACTGAGTCTCTGCCCCTTCGCTCCTATTCATCACTATGTCCAAATACTCATCTTCCCTTCTCCAGCTCGTGATGAATAAGAATTCCTCAATATTGCTTAATCTGAGAAGCCTTCCTGGAGTGTCTCAGAGTTATTCAAAGTTTCCCCCGAGGAAGTCAAAGTTATCCCTGATACAGAAATGGATTTATTGATTTAGCAAGTGCTTATGAGTGATACTGTATGCTGAATGTGTTCTAGGTCCTGTCGTTAGGAGACAGGTGAAGCAGTTGTCTGCAGCTGGTTTGCACTGTGATAGGGGTGGAGGGGCACCTAGAAAATAAACAGATGAATACATAGTATGCCAGTCGGTGAGAAGTGTTACGGAGAAAAAAGAAAAAGCAGGGCGCCAGTGTGGGAATGCTACTATTTTCTAGAGGGAGGCAGTCTCCCTGATAAGGCTGAAGAAAGAGCAGGAACAATGCATACAGATCCTGGGGCCAGAGTGTACCAGGCAGAGGGACCAGCAAGAGCCAAGGCCTGTGTGGCACAAGTGTGCTCGTCATGTTCATCAGGGCCAAGGTGGCCTGAGCTGAGCTTATGAAGGAAGAAAGGTAAAGCTGAGGTCAAGGAAGGAGCTGATGCACAGAGAAATGCCCTAGGTCACTTATCACAAAGAGCTGAAAGTCAACCTCAAGTTGGTCTGATTCCAAAGCTTATACTCTGCATGTATGGTAGCCATTTGGTAATTCAAACACTGAAACGACTATTGGGTGCCTGCAGCATGGCAGGTTGCATTTTAAATGTTGAAGGCACACCATGAAAAAATACATACAGTGTTCTCTTTCAAGAAGCCTAGCATAGGAAGGCAGATATGCCTACACATTTGTGTGGCATAGTTTTACTTATAAAGGCCTTACTATGCCCAGTGAATCCATAGAAGTCAATTCTACCTAGTATGTTCAGCAAATGCTTCCTGGAGGGGTCAGTACTTAGGCAGATCTTGAATAAGACTCAAGGGCCTTCTTGAAATAGTGATCACACTGTCAATGTGATTATCCCTTTAGGCCTATGCATTCATTTCCAGGGATGCCTTAACAACATACCGTAAACTAGGTGGCCTAAAATAACCACCAGTGGGTTATTTACAATTTATCATCTTACAGTTTTGGAGGTTAGAAGAACTAGAAAGCTCAGTCTGAAGGCTCTCGGGGAGGTTTCTAGTCATAGGGGGTCTCCTCTAGCTTCCAGCGGTTGCTGGCAATCCTCGGCGTTCCTTGACTTACAGATGCACCATTTCAGTGTCTACCATGGTCTTTACTTGGCCTTCTGCCCTGCTTGTGTCTGTGTCTTTAGATCATTCTCTCTTTGTAAAGACACCAGTCATTGGTTTAGCGCCCGCTGTCCTCCATTATGACTTCATCTTAACTGATTGTATCTGCAAAGATCCCCTAGCTTCAAATAATATCACATTCACAGGTTCCAGTAGTTAGGACTTTAACGTAGATTTTAGAGGGACAACACAATTCAACTGATAACAGCCTGCTTGGTTTGGTGTCTCTTACAGTAATGAGTATGCATTACTTTTGTAATACATCTGCATACATATTTCCATTAAAAATAACACAAGAGATCTTTTTTTTAACTTATTGAATTAGTGAAATTAAAAAGAATGTTGATACCAACTAATGATAAGCTAGGATAAAATAAGAACTCTCATACACTGAGGAGAGAATAAAGATTGCTTCAATCATTGTGAAGGGCAGTGTGGTAATATGTTTTAAAATTTAAGATTTTAGAGGCGCCTGGGTGGCTCAGTCGGTTAAACATCTGACTTCAGCTCAGGTCATGATCTCACGGTTCATGGGTTCAAGCCCCACATCAGGCTCTGTGCTGACAGCCCAGAGCCTGGAGCCTGCTTCACATTCTGTGTGTGTCTCTCTCTCTGACTCTCCCCCACTCACTCTCTGTCTTCTCTCAAAATAAAATAAAGACATAAAAATTTTTAATAAAAAAATAAAATTTAAGATTTTAAATGAGTACATACCTACCTTCAACTAGAAATGTCACTTCTGAAAATTTAAATTTATTAAACAGACCAATGTTCAAAAGAATGTGTGCGAGTCTATCCACTACAATGGAGTTTTATGAAGCAGGTGAAAAATTGGAATCTACTTAAAATCGTTATTTTTTGAAACAGACTATCAAATAGCATTTTGTTAAGAGAGGGGATGTGGGGCATGGGTGTGGATGTTTACAGAGAAAAGGGTATGGAAAAATACTGATTAGGATATAAATCCCCACAGGTGTGCTGTGGCTAAGGGTGAAAAGTGGGGTGAAAGGAGTGAGGGGCCAGATTCCCTGATCCTCGCCTGAAGCCGTTCTGTGACTGGCTCCCTGCCCGCGCCCAAGCAGCTCCTGCTCCAGAGGGCTGGTCCCTGTCCCCTCCTGGGACAGTCCCCCCACCTGCCACTGCTCTGCTGCAGAGCGAGGATGGGAGACTTGGCTCACCGGGTTCTGGGTTTGTTTCTGGGTGGTGGGTTTTTAGGTAATCTTTATTTCTTTATTACACTTCTCTGTACATTTTGACTTTTTTGCAACAACTTTTTTTTTGCTATTTTTGTAATAGGAAAAGCATGATAGTCTTTTGGAAAAAAGAGATGGGTAGGTGTTTACCAAGCAGATGGCTGGGGACAGGTGGGGGAGGCACTCCAGGCAAAGGGAGCGGCAGAAGCACAGATGGACTGGAGGAACAAGGAGAGTAGGGTGACATTTTAAGTAAAGCACAATTCGATCCAGGAGATTAGAGTCTAGGGGATTACAGCGGGGACAGACGGATGGGGCGAGCAGGCAGAGGTAAAACCTGGGAGGCTTTGTTTGCCATGCAGAGTTTCCCTTTTACGTAGGCCTAGGCCGTAGGGAAGAAGAATTTTAAACAGGAGACAGAACTGATCAGATATCCCTTTAGGAGTAAGTCTCAGGTGTGTGGGTTGACACAAGTAGATGGGGAGGGAGAGAGGAAGGTGAGAATGGGGGGAAAGCGGGAAGGCTCCTGCAGTGGACCAGGCCGTGAGAGGCTGGAGGCTGGGAGAAGTAAATCATAGAAGAGGTACGAAGAGGGAAATCAATAGAACCGGGCAATTGCTAGCCTGGTGAGGGAAGAGGAGAGAAGGAGGTGTTGGGTTTGAGTGACTGAGGGCATGGTGCCAATCACTGAAGTAGAGAGTGGAGGAGGGAGGGAGCAGATTTCAGGAGAAAGTCTCCAAGTTCACTTGGGACTGTTGGGTTCTGGGTTCCTGGGAGCCATCCCAGAGAAGAACAGTTAGGTAAGGTCCATGCACGTGGAGAGTTCACGAGAGAGCTCCAGGCTGAAGACATAGAGGAGGCATGTGGGACATACAGGAATGGCCGAAGCATGGGAGTGGACGGTTGCCCAGGAAGACCACGCAGTGAGGAGAGTCCTTGGGACAAAACCCTAAAGAATCAATTAGAGTTCTTCAGCCGCAAGGAATAGAAAACGCAATCTAATAAATGTAAGCAATAGAAAACAAAAGAGCTCATTGGAAGTGTGCTGAGTCACAGAACAAATAACCGCATAAGTAACCCTCAGAAAGGACAGGAAAGAAGGGCACTCTGGCTCCCCGGGGAAGAATGTGTGGCCTGCTGGTTTTGTTAGTTCCAACTGCTTTACGGGAGTATCAGAGACTGGTGACTGAAATAAGAAACCTTTATTTCTCACAGTTCTGAAGCCTGAGAAGTCCAGAATCAGGGTGCCAGCACGGCTGGGTTCTAGTGAGAACTCTCTCCCTGCTAGCTCACACAGAGGAGAGAAAAAGAGTAAGTGCGTGCTCTCATGCTCTCCTATAAGGGGTGTCTCTCATGAAAGCACTCATCCACAGGGCAGCCTGGCACTCCTCTGCACAGGCCGAAGCTGCTGTCCATACGCAGAATTTCTTCTTGTAGCTGAGAAGCCTCAGCCCAGATCTTAAGGTTTTTCAACTGACTGAATCAGGGCCATTCAGATGCTCTTCTTTATTATTTTTAAATATAACTTCTCTTATCTCTTTTTTATTATTTAAAAATTTTTTTTCTAAATGTTTTATTTTTTTTTTTGAGAGAGAGAGAGAGAGAAACAGCATGAGCAGGGAAGGGTTAGAGAGAGAAAGGGAGATACAGAATCCAAAGACAGGCTCCAGGCTCTGAGCTGTCAGCACAGAGCCCGACATGGGGCTTGAACCCATGAACTGTGAGATCATGACCTGAGCTGAAGCCAGATGCTCAACTGACTAAGCCACCCAGCTGCCCCTTTTTCTCTTCTTTAAAGTCAACTGATTGTAGCTTTCATCACATACAAAATACCTTCACCATAACACCTACATGAGTGTGTGGTTGAATAACTGGGGGCGTAGCCTAACCAAGTCACTACATCACAAAGGTCATCAAATACATGTTCTAAGTACTTAATATTTTAACCTGTTTATTTTTGAGAGAGAGAGAGAGAGCGAGCTAGCATGAGCAGGGAAGAGGCAGAGAGAGAGAGAGGGAGATGCAGAATCCAAAGCAGACTCTGAGCTGTCAGCACAGAGCCTGACACAGGGCTCCAACCCACAAGATGTGAGATCATGACCTGAGCTGAGGTCAGGCACTCAAACAACTGAGCCACCCAGGTGCCCCACATGTCCTAAATATTTAACATACTCGAAACATTATTCTAAATATCTTAGCTAGAAAATTCTTTTGAAGTTCTATGGTTACCCCACTTTTGCAGATGAAGGAATTAAAACTGTGAAGGAATTAACAGCTTGCCTAACATTTTGAACTAGTAAAATGTGGAACTGAAGTCGGACCCAGGTAATCAGACCATACAACCAACCATTTGCCCTGCTGCCCTCTTGGAACAGAAAAGAATTTAGGGCCTTGAGAGTGGAGTCCAGCTGTACTCACTTTTGTGTGCTTAGCGCCTCCCCGGAAAATAATAGGGACCCAACTGTTGGATTAACTAGTTAAGGTATAAGATTTAAAATAGCCTGTGTATCCTCAAGGGAACATCAATAAAATCTATTTAATGGGTTCCTCAAACTGCAAACTCCTAAGACCAATTTTCTTAATTTCTATTTAAGTGTTCTTTGGTTATCTAAAGAAATTAAGCAGTTATTTAGCTCAGAGAGGAAGATTTTAAGTAAAATACTTCAAGCGAGATTTTTTTCTAAATTGCTCCTTTAATTTTCTACAATGTGGTTTTATCCCTTTATGCACGATATGAAGCCAAACTCCATACTTAATTAAAATTCACTACCTTTATGAGAATACAGGAGGTATTTTCTTCATGACTTCTTTCTTTGGAAACTAAATAGAACATGTTTAAATTTACTTAGTGACAAAAATGAAATCGCTGTGTTCAGTATTTAACTATTTTACTGACATTAGATCCAAACATAATTAAACTGCAAAACAGAATCCTGTGTGCCCGTAAGATCTTTTTTTGATCAAGGAAAGTTAAAAAAAAGAACTACAATTATTCAAAATTTTGGGTAATCCAGGTGGAAAAACACTTCACAAAAGAAGTAAGAAATGGGGCATGTAAATTATATTGTATTCGTGAGGCTTCTCTTAAAAATCAACGGTAGCCGATGTTCTATAATAATAACAATCTGAAAAAAGTGAAGCAGGTTTGAGAGAATCCAAAACTTTAGCACTTTCAGACCAGACAGGGACCTTCAAGGCTATCTGGTCCTTTCCAGGGGATTTGGCCGATGAGACATAGACGCCCAGGAAGGGAGAATAAGTACGCGCCCCAAGGGCCTGGAGTGAGAGCTGTTTGGGAAGTATGAGTGTACACTTTCCAGTCCTGCTCCGCGAGGCCTCTGGCCCACCTCGGATGGCTCCTTTGGGAGACAATGTTGTAGGCAAGCGTCCACAACTTCACTACTAACCAACCATTGGCTCTTGACTCATCTATAGCTACTCTTTCCTCCCTCCTTTAGATTCCTAGGCCTACCCCAGCCTTACAGAGACTCCCACCCCTCCTCAGTCTAGTGCTCAGCTTATTTGCTTATGTCCTAGCTCTGTTTTCTCCCTCCGCATTTAGGGTTCCGAGCTGCTTTGGATGTGAATTCTCTGCTTCCTCCTCTTAACCTGCGGACAGAACCAGACCTGACAGGGCATGGGAACAAGAAGTTTAAACACAGTGCTGTGTCTCATATTTGAGATTCAACTTGGAGAAAATCTATTTGTAAAGTAATGTCCAAGGTAGTTTCCAAAGGGGTCATTTGTTGTATTTTCAGTGTCCTGTGCTCTATAGCCACAGAAACCTCGGTCAAACGGGCCTTGCAGTCTGTGTCTACACCTTGTGACACAGGATCTACCGCCTCCAGGGTGAGAGGTCAGTCAGTAGTTGTTTGAATAGACCCAGTGTCCAGGAACATCAACCCATTCCCTTTCAGAAAATTCTGGCTCTTAGAAACTTCTTTACCTTGAGCTTAAAAAACTGTCCCTCTGAGAGACAATGTTGAATTTTACCTGAGGCCTGTGCTCCTAGGAATCAGTTCCCTTTTCCCCCTTGCAATAATTCTTATGAATAACCTCTTCTGGCTAAGTCTGGATTTGTTTTCACTTGAGAGACTGTAACTACCTCAGCCTATCCCTGCATTCACTCAGTGGGGGCCATTGGCCTCAAAGGAGATGAAAGTAGTTCTTAGGGAGAGGCAGCAAAAGGACTCCTGCAATTTTTATGTACCAAGCACAGAAATACATAGAGAAATACACATAAACAGATGCATAGTGTACATGTGGTATTAAGATTTCATGGTGAGGGTGGAGCAATTAGGATGAAAATATGTAAAAACACTCTACAGAAGTGATTATGGAAGAAAGTTTGAAACCCACTGATCTGTTCTGACTTCTCCACATGAGAACCTTCAAATGTTTTGGGGCAGCTACCCTATTTTCATAGAGGGAGGCTGACAAAAGTGTGTACCAGGCCAGTCTGCTTGGTCGGTTCCACTTTTATCCACACTAATTTCTCTCTGTTGGCTTTGAGTGTTTCATTCTTTCAGAAATGTTTGTTAGAGTCCTGTATCACTTAATGATTAATTCTATTGACAGTAATTATATATGTCCTTTAAATCTTGAAAATTTGAAAACACAGACTGTGACATAGAAAGCATCTAAAAAGGAAAGCAAGAAAAATGGTTTTCAATTAAACTACTAAACGAACATGGAACTCCTCTCGCTTAAGTAAGGACTATGCATTTCTTGGTGCTATTCTAATTTTTTTGTCTTTTTCATTCATTTTTGAGAGACAGAGAGGGTCAGTGTGAGCAGGGTAGGGTCAGAGAGAGGGAGATATAGAATCTGAAGCAGGCTCCAGGCTCTGAGCTGTCAACACAGAGTCCGACGCGGGGCTTGAACCCACAAACCATAAGATCATGACCTGAGTTGAAACCGGACGCTTAACTGACTGAGCCACCTAGGCGCCCCGATGTTATTCTAATTTATAGGCTATGGACTAACCTTATATATTGTATATGTGAAGACTATTTTTTTGGTCGAAATGGCATCCGAAAATTCAGAGACAAAATCCGTGCCATCTCCATTCAGAACATAAAATTTCTCTTCTTAAATATCTTGACTTCAAAGGTGACCAATTCCTATTCTATCCCAGTGCTGGTAGACTTGCTACCTACTGATCCAAATCACTGTAATGTGGAAAAACAAGTCTCTTCTGTTGCCACTCAACAAAGAATCCTCCCTCTCCTCATCCTTGGCCACGATATTTAATCTCCATCGGACATGATAGTACATGTTTGGATTCATTATTCTCTGACAGGCAATAGATGCTGAACTTTTCTCTGTTCATGAACACCATCAGACCACCACCGAATTATCTCTATTTTCTTGACTTCCTCAGAAGTGACTTATCTGTTAATGTTTGGCATAATTTCATACATATGGTGCTTTTGATGATAAGAAACAGGACAGAGTTATAATGTACCTCAAGATGGAATGTAATTAAAATTACTACATGATTTTTTAAATGTCCAATCTATGCCACGTGTGGCTCTGAAACAGTCATTAATTCCAAGAAAACCTGAGACAGAAGTCTGCATTACTACAGCATCCATTCTCAGGGTTGCCAGAAATCACAATTTCAGGTCTTGGGTCCATGGGTGCAACACATTTATGAATAGAGTAGAAACTTATTTAAGGTCCATCAGTTAACTTCCCAGAACATGATCCTATATCTCTCTGTTGGACTGGTCCTGTCTGCATATCATCGTAGTGAAAAGCAAACCTCTCTGGGTGCAAACCTCTGAGGAGAGAAAGGCCCTCCAGGGACCCCCATCCTTTACCTCCAGGGCCGCTGAGGTTGTCATCCAGATACCAGACCAAGAGGAAACCGGAAGACATAGCGGTGGACAGCTGTGGTACCTCACGTAAAATTTGCCAAGTAATTCTGCAAATAACTAGAAACATATGATGCTCTGAAAGCAAAACCCTGACAACTTAATTTTTCCAGAATGAAGTGTTCTCTTTTCTCATGTTTTCTTTTTTTTTTTTCCACAGAGCCCAATCACAAGAAAGCATACTACCTTTCTGGCATTTTAACAAACTTCCAAATATTTATCTGTTTAAATATCTATACCCTTTAAAGTAGCAAAGGAAAGAGTCACTAATTAGGTATGCTGAAGGAAAATTCAATTCATTACAAATTATCTAGGAGCTGTATGTACCATTCTGGCTATGGAGAATCAATCCTTCTCAGGGAACTAATGAACCCTGGCTTCTGCATTAAATTGGTGCCTGTCATTTAAAATTATACATGGATGTATACATACCTGCATGCAGGGGGAGTTATTTACATGTAAATCGTACATAAATCCAGTTTTTCTAAAAAACAGTTCTTTGCTGCAGACTTTAAAATTTGTTTTCTTGTACTTTAAAAAAATATTTTATCAGTCTCAATTTATTTTTTTAATAGCCGAGTGACAGTAGCATGCAAATCCTTGAAGTGATGTGTAATGCAAAAATAACATGACTTTCACATAATTGAATCACATCTGCATTTTTGATCCCAAGCTTACATGTGCCTCCAAATAGCAAGAGAACGCCACCCCAGCCCTCCGCCAAAAAGTATTAACGTGTTCTATTCTTTTTCCATTTTCCTTCATCAGCACTGACACACAGCTTCCAGCACGGCTATTAGGGCGACTGAGCACAGCCACATGACAGAATTTGTAGACTCCCAATGGCTCAGACGGAAACAAAAGCATAAATTTAAAAAGTAGACTGCCATTTCTGTGGTCGGGAGGTGACAGCTAGCTCCCTTCATGGGAAAATTGAAACAATTCAGCACACTGACGTTAAGATTGTAGTCCCCCAAACCAAGATTGAAACCTCTCAGGAATGGGTATTTTTGTTTGTTTGTCGTTTGGTTTCCATTTCACTCTGGTTAAAAATACATACAACTCCCTCTCCTCACCATATTTTAAAAATAATATTAAAATGCCTATAAATAGTGGGGGAAATGCTGACCAGTGCTTCCTCCAGGGAGCTATCAATCTGTCTATCTATCAATCTATCTATCAATCTATCAGTCTATCTATCTATCTATCTGAGAAATCTGTGCAGTTGCAGTATCAATCATGTGCTTCCTTTTTGGGCATTGCCACACGATTGGCCTCACCAAACACAATGTGTATCCACCCAAATGTCCAGGTAAATATTTATTCTCATAATTTACAATATCTTTGAAATGTGAAAGCCTAAAAGGGAGAGTGAGTAGAAATGGTTAATGTAACACCTCTAATGAGAAAGTCTGGGGAAAAAATTAGAACAAAAATGTGTAGGGCGATTTTAGGAGCAACCAGAATTCTCAAAGATCGATACTCAGCCGACATAGACCTCAGAGTCTTCACTGCTATAATTTAAAAATATCCTTTGAGAGTGGAGTGACAGGTTGGTGTCAGTATACTAAACACTTCTGAAATATTTGGGTCTGCCTTACACAAAATTTTGTAGGAGTTAAGTTTGCCTTTGGGGGCCCAGCTTCTGCTTTTCAGGGATTTTTTCTGTAGCTCTATAATGCCTTCTGTCTTCAAACTTTATTTATCTATAAATCTTAGAGAAGGAGCTGATAAACTCCATCATGGTAAGGTAAAAACAACGGAGATTGACTCTCAGGGTTAAGCTTTATCCCAACACTGAAAAAAATTCTGACAGTGGAATTTTAACTACAATCATGATAACAACCAGAATTTAAATTTAAAAATTTTGAAGACCGACAGTTTTGTCTCAAAGTATAAATAATGTACATCAGTGAAATACCTTGGCTAAATTCTATAATTATAAGTGATTGTCATCTAAAATTCATATTAGCTATGACTGGCCATTTAAAATTCATATCAAAATTCTGTAGTGAGCCAAAGGCATGTTAGAAAAATATTTTATCCACAGTCAGATGCATATGGTAATATATAAATGTATGTTTAGATTCATTGCAGCAGTATTTATAACAGCAAAAAAACCTGCTGACAATATCCATCTAGAGGAGAATGGATCAAAATATAAAGAAATACCATGCAGAGTGCCTGAGTAGTTCAGTCGGTTAAACGTCCAACTTTGGCTCAGATCATGATCTCATAGTTCATGGGTTTGAGGCCTGTGTCAGGCTCTGTGCTGACAGATAAAAGCCTGGAGCCTGCTTCAGATTCTGTGTCTCCTCCCCAGCTTCTATCTCTGCCCCTCCCCAACTTGTGCTCTCTCTCTCTCTCTCTCAAAAATAAATAAATAAACATTAAAGAAAGAAAGACCATGAAACCACTTTTTGTGATTTAAAAAATTGTAGTAAAAGATACATAACATAAAATTTCCCATTTTAATCATTTTTTAAAGTTTATTTTTGAGACAGAGACAGACAGAGCACAAGTTGGGGAGGGACAGAGAGAGAGGGAGACACAGAACCCAAAGTAATCCCCAGGTTCTGAGCTATCAACATAGAACCCTCTGCAGGGCTCCAATCCACAAACCGCAAGATCATGACCTGAGCAGAAGTCAGATGCTTAACCGACTGAGCCACCCCTCACCCCCCCCTTTAATCATTCTTAAGTATAAGTTCAATGATATGCATCCATTTAAAACTCAGGTTGATTTGTATATGCTAAAATGATTAAAACTCTTCAAGATAAATGGTTAAATGGAAAAAGTACAGAGCAGAATGGTATGTCTAGAATGAATCTACGTTCTTTAAAAAAATTTTAAATATATTTGAGAATAAGTAATGGGGGCACCTAGGTGGCTCAGTCAGTTGCGCACCTGACTCTTGATTTCAGCTTAGGTCATGATTTCTGGCTCATGGGATCAAGGCTCCATTGGACTCTGTGCTGACAGTGTGGAGCCTGCTTGGGATTCTCTCTCCCCCTCTCTCTCTACCCCCTCACACTTGTGTGCTTTCTTTCTCAAAATAAATAAATAAACATTAAGAAAAATAAGTAATGTACAGAGAACAAATTCCACCTATGAACATACCCCTGAAACTGGTAATTCTTTTTTTTTTTAATAGTTTATTGTCAAATTGGTTTCCATACAACACCCAGTGCTCTTCCCCACAAGTGCCCTCTTCCATCACCACCACCTATTTTCCCTGAAACTGGTAATTCTTAACATTGGTCATATTTCCTTCAACATGTGAGTATGTAAAAAAATTCCAGACAAATTCCCTTTGTCTTTCATCCTCTGTCCCTTGCATCTTACTCATTTCTTGGGAATTACATGAATTTAGTGTGTATCTGATGAAATTGTTTTTATACTTTTCATGCATACATAGGTAACATGAATACAATATTATTTTTGTGACCTTTTAAATTTGCCTAAATGTTATGATGTCTCCAACTTGCTTTCTTATTCCTCTATCACTCTGAAGATTGTTCTCTTCACTCCACATCATTTTTGAGTGTGAATGTCCCTTGTTTATTTTGTTAAAAGGGTACATGTCTATGCTTGTTTTTGCAAGACAGCTTCCAGGGATACACATGAGACATTGTTAATAGTATTTGCATCTGGAAAGGAACACTGGGAATCAATGGGGGGAGGTAAGATTTTTACTTTTCATCTTATACCCTTTTGAAAGTGTTTGAAATATTACTCAAGTTGTTTTTTTGTAATGAAATAAATAGTTTAGAGATGTAAAATTTTTATCCTGTTCATGTGGCAAGGGATACGAACATACAATGGCAGCTTGTATGGGTTAAATGATTTTTCCCACTTGACACACTATGTTGCCCAGGTGAAATGGGGTTGTAATGGGCACCATGGATTATGATGAACTTTTATAGAAGTTATAGGTTTTAGGGCTAGGAGGCTGAGGGTCTACACAGAAGAAGTCATGTAGCCCATTGGGTTTAAGAAAAGTGAAGGAAATATGCCATCTGGAAATGCACTCAATAGGAACAGAGAAGATGACCACGAGGACCACCAATACATTGGAATGGGAAGTCAGAGGAAACACATTGGAATAGGAATAAAGAAAATCAGATATCAAGTCCTGGTTCTGTCACTAACAACCACATGTTTTAACAATTCACTCAACACTTTTACTGTAATATTTTCTCTCCACAAAATGAGAATGCACAGATTTCTCATTCATTCATTCATTCAGCAAATACTGATAAAACGTCTAGTAGGTGCCAGGTACTACTAGAAATTTCGCTATTGGAAATACAAAGGTAAACAAGATAGACGTTTTAGCCTCACACTAGAGACTGCCTGACATTCTAAGAGTCTACCCACTGAAGGCTAGAAATAGGCAGAGTGCCAACCAACAGAGGCTGTGAGTTCTGGGTGTTTCCCTGGACAGACTCACAGGTGCGAAATCAGAGGCCAGATGATCGATCAGAGAATAGTTGCCCCAAGGGCCTCAGTGGGAGCCCTAAGGCCAAAACAGAAAAGGTCCCTATTTCTCGAGAGACTTGGGGGACTCGACTTCAGCTGAGGAGCGGTACAATGAGTCACAACCTGGACTATACAGGGCATTTGGAAGAAGAATATAACCATGAGTGAGTAGAAAAGGCTATTGGCTTCTTTTAACTGGGATCAAGTTGAATGAGATGTGAAACTTACTCTATATCTTAATAGTTTATACTTCGAGATTCCCTTGAATTTTTTTAAGTTTATCCCCTTTAAAATGGTTGACTACCAAATGTCACAATGGGTCATGTGGGAGATGGTGTCACTTTGGGGGGAGAAATCTCCCCTTTTATATGCCAATACGGTCACTGCAGCAATACAATCAGTCATGCTGAGGTTTCTGTGTGCTGGGAGCTGAGGAGTATTTCAGGAGGTTGTCCTAAGAATTCTCAGGGACAGGTCTATCCACCAGAAGTAGAGCCAAGGCTGTGGATGATCAGAAAAGCACTGAATGACCTGGGATTAGACTTTGAGGACAACTATATTAAGAAAGTCAATAAATATAAAATAAGGATAATAATGCCTACTTCAAAGGATTACTATGAGGAGGAATAAATGTTAAAACATGAACATATGAAAACTATAAAGGACTTTACAAGCATGAAACAATCATTATTATTTTATTTGGAGTTCTAGAAGATATAGATAATATATTTCCTAGAAATTGTTTTATTCCCTAAACTTATGAAAAGGCACTAAAATCTCAATTGGCCCAATCTATCTTAAGTCTCATCCTGTGGATGGTCATCTTATTTCTTATGTGCCAGAGGAGTCTCATTCTTAGCATATTATGTGATCTAGTTTTACAGAGGTCTGGGGACCCTTAGGGAAGTGTGACCCTTGACAAAATCCAGGAGGGGAACTCAGATGGCATTTAAATCGAGAAACACATACACACCAGACCCTTCCTAAAAGCCTTTATGGATATAGCTTCTAATGCCAAATGAGGAATTATGATCTCTGCCTTTCTTGGATCCCCCTCTACCATTCCTAATTAGAGCAAATATATTGTCATAAGTACCTAAAAATAATTTTCAAAACCTTCCAACTAATAATGGCTATGATAAAATTTGCCTAACATCTCTTTTAGAATAGGTTTGCACTCTTTGCCACAAAAGATACAGTACTCAACAGCTACACATTTAGAGAGCAATACACCCAAAGATAAAACACTTCTGAAATAGCATAATTCTTTCTTTTGTGTAAACACATACAAGAAAAGCAATTTCTTAGCCCAATACAATCAATAGCCTCAAAAGATTTTCCAGTGTTCCGATGATGGAATGCTTTATGCATACATAACTCAAATTTAACAATTTCTAGCCATTATTCAAATGAGAAACTTGAGTATGTTAACAATTTAGGAGATGTTCACATAAAAAGAACTCATTTAGACTTTATAATTATCCAGTTCACAAGAAAATTATGGGGCACTCTTCTGGGAAATACAGAGCAGAACAAATAAAAAGAAAAAGAAACAGAATATAACACAAATTTGGAAAAGAAAAAGGAGAAATCATGTTATTTGAAGAAAGATGAATTGCCATGATTCATGCAATAGCTTTTGGCCAGTTTTTGAGAGAGTTTTGTGCATGTTGGACCCATGCACATATCTCTGGAAATAGCTCCGGAACTAAATGATTCTCCCTTGGGATTCTTGAAGCCTCATGTGATATGGGGATAAACTCAAAGCCTGAAGGTTAATGTCAAAGGGAGCAGAGAAAATCTCTGATAAAGGGTCTTGAGCCATGTCCTAGAACTAAAGGACAGTTAGAACAGGAACCCAGTCAGAAAAACATTCTCTAGGTTCCCACCAACCAGCAGTAAAGGGATGGAAGTGTGTCAACACAACAGAATATAATTGTTACTAAATGGCCCAATGAGGCGTCTTAACTTACCCTAGTACAAAAGAAAATTTTCCTCAAAACTTTTCCCCAAAAACTAATTCAGTTCTATTGACATCTGACTTATGTACATTTTTCCCAGGAGGTAATAGACTCCCTCAAAGACACCTTAGACTGATTCTATAACTTGTCAAACATGCTTGGTTATTAAGACGGGTCCTTTTCTTTGTTAAAAGTTAATCCTCCCCACTTAAAATTTCAATCTTCTGTTCAACTTAAAAGTCTCTTCCCACCCGTCCCCCTTCTCACCCCCATTACTTAGCATAGACCAGTTTGAGGATCCATAGGCTTAGATGGGAGGACATGGGAGGGCTGTTGTGTCCTTATGATGCCACACGAGCCAATGGTTTTCTTTTTTTGCTACAAGGGGGCAGCCCTTTGTCCGTGGTAGTGAGGTTGCTCTTCATATGCTTTTGCTAATATAGTTTCATTATCTAGAATTTTTCCAAACAACTTCCCTAGGCACCATAACCCAACTCGGGGGCCTTAGACACAGGCACACACTTGGAAATGTGGGAACAGTCTTGTCCTTTCTCCATCAGGCTGTGTCATTATGGCAACTTTCTTTCTCGCATTTGGAAACATCAAAGGCATGTCATCAAGTCCAATGATCAAGCAAACCATCAGGAAACAACAAAACAGTTCTGCCATTTTGAACAAGACTACCTGACTTAAAAATGATTCTGTTGGCTGGAGAATCGTTAGAGGCCACTGTTGTACCAAGAATAAAGGATGGGAGGGATCCCCTCCAGTGCAGGAAATAAAGAAATACGTTAATCATAGAGAATTTAAAAGCAATAATAAAACCCACTATAAGTTGGCATGCTCATCACCTCACACTGGCAATTCTAAATAATACTAGTGATAAAATATTTCTCCTTGAAAATATCTTTTGTTGATATAAATTCTAAACAATTACTGGGGTGTGTGTATGAATGCGTGTTTCAAATTAATACATTTTTATTGCTTATCTTTTAATAAATATTTATTCCATATGGAAGTTAATTGGGAGAACTCTCCACTGATCAGCTAAGCTGCCAAACAGAGGGATTCTGTAACGTGCATTCGTTTTGAGAATAAGTTCATAATGGTACAATTTAGACACAACCACTATAATACTCTGCATTCCTACTTTTAACCAGTGACTCAAAACTGAATGATAGCATAGTAATTGTAAAGGGAAGAAAGTAAAATTGGGGAACATTTCTGTTATCCTATGCTGCCACTTGGAGTTTTTGTTTGCTTAAAATGTAAAACAGTGAAACTATGACAGGTGAGGTGTGAGGTAGCTGTTGGCACAAACACACCTCAGTGTGTACGTGCAGTGTGTCACGGAGTTTGAAGGCTGCCTTTACAGAGGTGAACTATATTCCCCTTTTAAAATCGTTAGGTGAGGAATGAGTCAAGAAAACAAAGCATTCAATCAGTGGTACTTTCAGTAGAAGCAGATATGTAAAACCCACAATAGTTAGGAATTAATTTTGCTAGCAGGCCCCATGGTTCACACACTGATCAAATGTGTGACGTGGTCAGACACATCCATACTGAAGATGATCAAGTTTAGTAAAGGAATAATTCTTGGGCTTCTTTGCTTTTTCTGGAACACTGTTGCTGAGCCCACAGAAGCGTTGCTGAAACAACTAAATGGTGACAGATGGGCATCATCATGGTCAATCTGTCATGGTTGATGATATGACAAAGCCGAAACTGTCACACATACTCACAGTGATGTCAGTCGCCAATCAAAGAAATTACTCCCCATCCTTATGTATGTCTTGTGTAAAGCACTCTTTGAAACACTTCAGAGTTCACTTCTGAACTTCATTGGAACGAGTGCTTTATGTATGGCTCTTTTGGAGCTTTGAAAAAAAAATGTATTCATTCATTAAACTCTCACCTCATTGATGGAAAGCAGAACAGAATGTGCATGTAACAGTGAAAAGATATTCCAGACTAGATGGTGTGTTCAGCATGAAGCTACACAGTCGAAAGGAGTTTGAAAGTTCATTTCAATCTTCAGAGTACTAAACAATTACAAAGTAATCCAAAAGAAAGTGTGGACCCACTTTAAGATTAGCTTAAAATGTATTTGTGTTAAAAAAAAATGTATTTGTGTTGCATGCAATTTTTCTTCCCTGAGTTCTCTTTTTCCTGGTTGTGACGTTTTAGATGAGGTTAATCAGACCCCAAAATATTTGTCAGCAGCTTAAATCAACCTTGAATAATGTACAGGGAAAGAGCAGGCTTTCAAATTGTTGCTTGAAGATCAGCACCCAGAAATTCTAAAGAAGGCTGTTTTAGGCCACATAACACTGAAAGCACCAAAGACCTACCTAAATGTTATTGAAGTGAAAACATCTGAGCTACAGAGATGCAGAAAGAAATCTTATCTGAATTTCTCTTATCTGACTAAAGCAGAGCGTTATGAGAATCATCTGTCACAGAGGCAACTCTCCTTTGGCGCAGTGCCTTTGGAATTGTCCTTCGGAGTAGTCCAAAACATTGTATAAACAGCCCTCATCAGAACCTTCCACTCTGAAGCTCTCAGTCCTCCTGCCCTTACTAAGCTGGTACACAAATCTTTATCCCTAGATGCTTCTGTAGAGCACAGTATATTTGTTTCCCGTCGTTCATCTGTCTATTGTTATTTAATTTGCAGATCCCTGCCCATAAGCTGGTAGAGAAAAAGAATTTTCTCCCAATAACAAAAAAAATATGGATATTTACATAGAAAAAGTCAAAATGTAAAAAAGAATGTCAGGAGAAAAAAACAAAAAATGTTGAACTTACACTTTAGGGAGATATAAAAAAAGGCTGGGATTTGAATCACCTCATTATTCTTACCAAGAACCGGACATTTGTTGTAAAGCAAGGGATAGAATAATGTCTCTGATTTTTGCAGAAGGAAAATAGTTTTTATGGAATAGGATATAAATTCTTGTTGAATTTACCAGTAAAGATAAGTGAAATCTTTGATTGGAGACATTTAAAAGCTGCTAGGATAGACCCCAAAGAAATGATGACAGGCTTATTTAATACTGCAATTGCTGGAATTTATTGTGAAATGGGATTTTTATGAATCTCTGCTGAACTTATGCTTAAGACCTTTCACTGCTATTTGTATATGTATTGTTTCGTGTGAAAAAAGCTTTTGAAATTAAAATAAACAAAGAGTAGTTCTTCATCCAACCATGTGGGAAGATAGGTCAACAAATCTGGCAAATCATGCATATGTAAAGAAGATGTGTTTCGACAAAATTAAGGTTTGAAAACAGAAACTGTAATGTTATTCTTTACTGTGCCAGACCAACATGAAGGAATAAATTTTTCCCTTTTTTCAAAAAATGCATTATTATAATTAAAATATATTTACCCATTACCTTTTCCCTTTTTTGCAATATTTTGTTATTTTTTATTATTTTTTTACTGGCATAATTACATTTACAAATATCAGTGAAGCATTTCTCACTGTTTACATCTCTTTTCTGTCTGCTATTATTATTTATTTCGGTTAGTGATGATTACTGAAATAATTTTGTGATAGCGAGGAGAGCGCATGAACTATTCATTCCGGGTGTCAAGTACCCTAGGTGGGCCTCCAAGGACACCACTGCCCGAGCCCCCTCCCCCTCAGCCTCCCCTCACAAACTTGCCTTCCAACCGGCATCTCCCTCATCCCTCTGCGCCACCTCAACTCAGTCCTAGAGGCCAAGGTTGAAATGGAGGTTTTGTATCAGTAAAGTCAATCAACGAACCCTTAGACACACCTCTAATTATTCCTTGAACTAGAATGTGTATGTACTTAATACCATTTGTTCTCAGAATTGGCCTTTGTCTTCCATTCTGAAAAACAAAAAGGATTTTGATCAGCCCTCACGAATCGCCACAGGGTTTAGAACCAGTTTTTGAATCACTCCAAGTAAACATGATCATACCCGATTTGCATTGCTTACTGTGAATGCAAAATGACTTTTCCTAATAACATTTTTTAAAGTTTTCAGCTTTAACTTTAAATATTCTACATCACTAAACTTGTAGTTTTAAAATAGACTAGTAGAGAAATTTAAAATATGTGATAACATAACTTTATTGCACAGGAGAAAAAAATAAGATGGATTAACTTCTTCGCAGCTGCTGCAACACTGACAGGATTTGCCAGTAATAGGAAACTTTGTTTCCGTTTCCAGTTGGAAAAGATAAAAATGGTTCTGATATGCACAGTGTTATTTTGCAAAGAAGACGTATACTTATTAAATTAGGTTTAAAAACTTGAGAGTGCATGACATAAATCCTCTCTGAAATCATTCAGAGTTGCTCTCAGGCAAGTCATATTCCAATTTCTTCATCTGCTCTTGCTTCCCCAGGCTAGGAAGTATGAGGGTTTGAGGGTGAATGATTCTCTTTGTGGTTCCCTCCTGGGAAAAAGTCATCAATGCAAGACCGCAAATGAGCAGCCGAGGCTGTGTTTCTTGGTCGATGAGCCAGAAGGCTGGGCAAATGGAAGCCGGCTTTTGTTTTTCTTTCCCTCCTGATCAGGTTGGTAGTTTAGGCGCTTGCGATCAGTGTGTATGTGGTCTACTCTCCGCAAGCTAACCCCGTCGGGTGGAGCCCTTGCGGTAACATTGCAGAATGGGGAAGAGAAAACGAGATAATGACGCTGATGTGTCTTGCTTTGGAAGAGGATTTATACTTTATTTAATGATTTCTTCATAACATTCACTGCAAGAGAATAGAAAAATGAACACTTTTGAATCTCTGCCTTCTATTTAAAGAGAATATCGGTTCTAATTCACTGACACAGGGGCAGGAAAATTAGTAAACTGAGTTCAATTATCATGATTAATGGCTTCCCCAGAAAAATCTTTAAAATTAAACATCTTTTATCCTCTAACAAGAAAAGGCTACCTAGAGTTGATTTTTTAAAAAGAATTCCAAAATGTTTAAAGATTGATACCTCAAAGGAAAAAAACTTAATTATAAAGGTGATACTAAATGGCTTGGTTTACATAATAAGGTCTTTTAATTTGGGCTACACTAACAGCATTAGGTTATTTCCCTTTTATTAGCTTTTTGAAATATCAATACTTCAGTGAAATCCTCTAGGACCTGAAATAAATATTTTCACACTCAATTAAGATAGGCTACTAGTCCTGTAGGTCACGGACTGCTTGGGCGAAGTGCCTCAAAACTTTTTTTCCATCTTTCAAATCCAAGTTTGCCTAGTGTAAGGAAACAATTGTGAAATGAGATGTTTGCTAGATATTATGTTAATTTTATTAACAATTTAAATAATTTAATTAATGATTTTACTAATTTATGGTTAAGCCTGCCGTAGGATTTTGCCTGCCCGAAGAGCTTTCCAGTCCCCTTCTCGAAACAGACCCTGGTCCTTTGACCACAGATCTGGGGTTAGCTCTCCTAGTGCCTTTTCCTTCTTGGCTACAGTGACTGATCAAGGTGTGAGTCTGTGGCCACAAAGGTCATCGTCTTTCCCTAGAGCTGATAAATAAACACTTAGAGTGGAAAAAGTTTTCTTGTTCTCTGAGTTACTAAATTGGGACTGCCAAGGGACAGGTTTCCTGCCACAAGGAGATCAATAGGAGAGAGAAACCAAGAATATAAGACCCAAGAGCGAGGCGAGAGAAAGAATCCTGGCCACAATGATCTGTGGGTCTCAGCTCTCAGCTCTGGTTCCTAAAGCCCAGCCTCTGGGTGTGTCATTCACCAAAGTAGCTCTTCCAGCTATCTGAGCAATGAATCATCTCTTTCCTCTGGTGCTTAAAAATCATTTGAGTTCTTGCAACTTGTAGCCAGTTGCGACAAAAAGTCCAGACTAAAATATGTGCCATTTTTACATTTTTACACTTATTTTTGCCTTTTAAAAAATTTAGTTTTTAATTCACATACAGGAAAACTCGCTTTTTTTTTATATGCAATTATATGTTATGCTTACTTTAGCAAATGCAGACAGTTGTGTAACAACTACCATAGTAAGATACAAAATAGTTCCATCACACCCAAAAATGCAGACTTACTGTAATCAGTCCCTGTAACCGAGCCAAACCCCTGGGAATCAGTGATGTGTTCTTCATCCCAATAGTTTTGACTTTTCCAGAATTTTGTGTAAGTGGAACCATAGTACATGTAATCTTTTGGGTCTATCTTCCCTCACTTAGCACAGGGATTGGTATGTGTTTTCTATAAGGGCCAGGTATATATTTTTTGCTTTGTGGGCTATATGGTCTTTGTTGCAACTATTCAAATCTACCATAGTAATACAAAAGCAGCCAAAGATAATACATAAATGAATAAATGTGGCTGAATTTGGCCTAGAGACCAAATAGTTTGTTGACTCTTAGAATAATATATTTGTTATTCCATCTTGTTGACTGTATTAATAGTATCAATAGTTATTCATTCAACTGAAAGGTATTTGGGTTGTTTCCAGTTGTTGGTGATTATGAATTAAACTGCTATCAAACTTCTTTTATCCTTTTAACCATTCTCTTAGGTAAACTACTCAGCTGAGCTAAATGGCTCTTGTACATGCAGTTTTATAAGAAATTGCCAAACTATTTTACAGATAGGCTGTCCCATTTTGCATGCCCACCACTAATTGACAATTCCACTCTCTCCTATTCTTTGTTAGTACTTGATATTGTTAGGGTTTTGGGTTTTGTTTTGTTTTGTTTTTGTTTTTTGTTACCTTAATAGAAGTATAATGGTATCTTGTGGTTTCAATTTGAATTCCCTCAAGAATAATGATGGTAAAGTATCTTTTCAGATGCCTTCCTTGGTGAAGTGTCTCCTCAAATCTTTTGCCCATTTTTTACTGGATTATTTGCTTTCTTTGTGTTGAGTTTTAAGATTTTTTATATATTCTGGATACAAATTATTTGTCCTATGTATACTTTATGCATATTTTCTTTTAGTTGATGGCTTGTATTTTCAGTTTCATAACATTGTCTTTCAGAGAGCAAACGTTTTTTAAGTTTTGATGAGGTCTGATTAGAGACCTTTTTTTTTCTTTTGTAGTCATGCTCTTGGAGGTGTATCTAAGATATTTTACACCAGTTCGAGGTCACAAAGATTTTCTCCTAACAGTTTCAAAGTGTCATATTTTACATTAGGTTTATAATCTATTTGGGGCTACTTTTTGTACAATGTGTATAATGTCCTGATTCTTTTCTTTATATTTGGCTGAATGACTATTCTTTCTCTGTTGAATTGCTTTTGCATCATTGCCAAAAATCAACTGACGGTATTTCAGTGGGTTGATACCTGGCCTCTTGATTCTGTCCCATGGATCTGCAGGTCTATACTTTGCCAATATCATACTGTGTTGATCATTAAAGCTTTATAAGAACCATGAAATCAGGTAGTATGCATCCTCCAACTTAGTTCTTCTTTGACAAAATTGTTTTGGCTTTTCTAGTTTCTTTGCTATTCTATATAAATTTTAGAAATTTTTTTTCTATCTTAAGAAACTCCTGTCAGAGTTTTGTTTAGGATTTTGTTAAATCTACAGATCAGTTCAGAGAGAACTAACTTCCTTAAAAATTTTTAAAATTATTTATTTATTTTTGAGAGAGAGAAACAGTGTGCAGGGGTGAAGGGTGGAGAGAGAGGGCACAGAATCTGAAGCAGGCTCCAGACTCTGAGCTGACAGCACAGAGCCCAACATGGGGCTTGAACTCACAGACTGCGAGATCATGACTTGAGCCAAAGTCAGATGCTTAACTGACTGAGCCACCCAGGGGCCCCATTAACGTCTTAACAATATTGAGTCTTCCATGAACAAGGCACCTCTCTCTACTTACTTAGATCTACTCTAATTTTATTTATTAGTGCTTATAGTTTTCAGTAAAGAGAATCTGTGTATATTTTGTTTGATTTATACTTTGTGTTTAATCTTTTGGTAAAGGATAGTTTTCTGTAATTTCAATTTTCAATTGTTCAGCACTAGTTAGTATATAGAAATACAATTGATTTTCTGTATTAACTTTGTATCCTGTGACACTGTTAAACTCACTTGTTCATTCTAAAATCTATCTTGTAGATTCCTTGAAGTTTTCCACAAAACAATTATTATCTTTGAATAGAGAGAGTTTTATTATTGCCTTTCAAATCTGTATATCTTTTATGTTTCTTGCTTTATTACACTGTTTAAAACCTACAGGATATTAAGAGTAAATATGGTGAGAAAAAACATCCTTGCATTGTTCCTAATCTTAGTGAGGAAGTGTCCAGATTCATGCCATTAAGTATAATATTGCTGTAGGGTTTTTTATAGATGCTCTTTACCGTGTTGAAGAAGTTCCCCTTTATTCCTAGTTCTGTGAGAATTTTTTTTCCCAAAATAAACTTAGATTGTATTGTAGTTTCACTTAACAGTATATAAAATGCTGTGTTGTGACAGGTATCAACTATACATTAGATACTGAATCAATTCTTCTTAAGCACTACTAACTGCTTGTTTTTCTTGAAGCT
>NC_043706.1:68685837-68776253 GCF_006229205.1 Suricata suricatta | reverse complement strand
GGTCTAGTTTCATTTTTCCGCATGTTGCTGTCCAGTTCTCCCAGCACCACCTGCTAAAGAGGCAGTCTTTTTTCCATCGCATACTCTTTCCTACTGTGTCAAAAATTAATTGGCCATACATTTGTGGGCCTAGTTCTGGGTTCTCTATTCTATTCCATTGGTCTATGTGTCTGGTTTTGTGCCAATACCATACTGTCTTGATGATGACAGCTTTGTAGTAGAGGCTAAAGTCTGGGATTGTGATGCCTCCTGTTTTGGTTTTCTTCTTCAATATAACTTTGGCTATTCGGGGTCTTTTGTGGTTCCATACAAATTTGAGGATAGTTTGTTCTAGCTTTGAGAAGAATGTTGGTGCAATTTTGATGGGGATTGCATTGAATGTGTAGATTGCTTTGGGTAGTAATGACATTTTCACATTGTTTATTCTTCCAATCCATGAGCAGGGAATGTTTTTCCATGTGAGAATTTTTATTATGAATCATTTGCTTACATAGTTAACTAATTGATTGATTTTCTGATGTTGAAACAACTTTGTGTCATAATGAATCATCCTTTTTATATATGTTGGATCTTATTTACCAATACTCTGTTGAAGATTTTTTTATGTCGTGGTCATGAGGGATATCATTGTATAGATTTATGTTCTTGTAATTGTCTGGTTTTGGTACTGGGATAACACTGGCCTCATAAAATGTGTTGGGAACTGTATCTTCTATTTTCTGGAAGCAAATTGTAGAATTGGTATAATTTTCTCTTTAATATTTGGTAGAATTTTCCAATGAAATAATTTGGACCTGGAATTTTCTTTGTTGGAAACTTTGCCAGACAAATCCAACTGTTCAAAAGATATGGTACTATTCCTGTTATTTATTCTTCCTGAATAAGTTTTCGTAGCTTGTCCTTTTTGAACCATTGGTCTGCTTCATAGAAGTTATAGAATTTATGGGAATAAGGTTGTCATAACCTTTATTATCTTTTTAATGTCTCCGAGGTCTGCAGTAATATAGCCTTCTCTCATCTTCATACTGGCAATCTTTGTATTAGATTCTTTTCAAAAATTTTATTTTATTTTTTATTCATTTTCTTCAAAAATCTATCTTTATGCCACATTGATGTTTTTTCTTTGTTTTATCTCTTTTCAGTATCACTGATTTCTGCTCTTTTTTATCCCTTCTTTATATTTGCTTTGCACTTTTTTTTAGTTTATTTGGGAGAAAGTATAGAGCATTGATTTGAAATTTCTCTTCTAATATAAGATTCAATACTATTAATTTCTGTATGTATTCCTTTTGTTGCAGTTAAAAAGTTTGACATGGTATCTTTGTTTTTATTCAGTTCAAAATATTATGTAACTTTCTTTGAGATTTCTTCTTTGATCCATGTATTATATAGAAGTGCTTTTTTTAAATTTCCAAATATTTGGAGATTATTCATATCTTCTTATTAGTGGTTTCTAGTTTAATTCCATTTTGGTCAGAGTACATATTTAGTATGACTTCAACTCTTTTCAATTTGTTATTTTCATGTATTTATTTATTTTTGGTCAAATATACAGTCTATCTTGGTGAAGGTTTCACATGCACTTGAGAAGAAAGTATATCCTACTATTGTTGACTTAAATATTCTCTAAATAAATAAAAAATATTTCACAGGATAGAATTCTGGTTTGATAGCTGTATTTTTTGGCATTTTTCAATGAAAATCTATAGTTCATTTGGATTATTCAAATAGTCCAAATGAACTATAAATGTTTCTCTATAAATGTGTCATTTTTTTCCTGGCTCCTTTCAGGGTTATTTTTCTTCATCTTTGGTTTTCAGCAGTTTGATTATGATGTGGTTGAGCGCAGTCTTCTGTGGTTTTATCAGGTTTGGAGTTCACCAACCTTCTTAAATCTGTAAATTTATGTCTTTTACCAGATTTGGGAAGTTTCCAGTCACTCTTTTTTACATGTATTTTCTGCACCCATCTCTTTTTCTTTTTTTTCTGTCACTCTGTTGGCAATAAATTGGACCGTTTGATATTGCTCACATATTTCATGAGGATTTGTTAAGTGTTTTAAAACCTTCGCTTTTCCTCTCAATTCTGTTCTTTAATAAGTTTTTTATTTCAGGTATTGTATTTTTCGGTTCTAAAATTTTCATCTCTTTATTGTTTCTATTTCTCTGCTGATAATTTACATTTTTCCATTTATTTCAAAAACACTCATCTTTACAGTACACAGTGTCTACAATAGCTGTTTTTAGCTTCTCTGATAATTCCCACATTTTTATCTTTTTGGGGTTAGCGTCTGTTGATTATTATTTCCCTTAAGACTTACATTGGTTTTCTTGGCTTTTTACATATTGAATAATTTTCTAGGACATCTGCTTATCCTGGACATTTTAAACACTTTAAGGAAATGAGACTCTAGGTCATGTTAAAATCCTTTGGACAGTGTTGATTTTGTTTGTTTGTTTGTTTGTTTGTTTGTTTTAAAGCAGGCAAACAACCCAGATAGGATATGATGGCAAGTTTTGTCTCAGAATCTGTGGATGGTGGGACCAATATTTGGTTTTCCAAGCCTGCGTGCATGAATCGCAAGGAGGCAGTCTGAGACCAGGGCAGCAACTATAGGTCACAGTTTAGCTCTCCATCTCCTGCTAAGCTTCTCTCGGTCTGTCCTACATGTGCTTGTGGAGACAGCCTGTGACCTGTACACACAGGGAATTAAGGGTCTCCTTCTCTCAGGGCTCAACTTCTGGTGTGTTTCAGATACGATCTTAGCATGCTTTAGTTATTCATTGGACAACTCCTTTCCTCCTATTATTTTTATCTGACTTGCCTTTTTAAGTTTGTCAACACAAAAAATGGTAGATGCTGTCTATTCAATAGCTAATTCAGAATTATTTTAATGCATTTTTATAGTAAATTTTCTTTCTGGTAACTCAGGCCTTATGAATTCATTTCTTTTTTGCATAGTATATCCTTTAATAATTCCCTAGGGAGGGTTTATAGGCTGTACACATTCTTAGTTTGGGTCTGAACATTTCTTGACTTTTTATCTCACTGTTAATAATTTACCTAGGCTTAATAAAATTCTAGGTTGATATTTGTTGCCCCTTTAGCACTTTAAGGAAATTAGTATATCATTCTCTGTCACTCACTGCTGCCAGTGACAAATAGGCTGTCAACTAGGTGCCATTCCTTGGTAATAATAGCCAACACTTTGTGAGTGCCTGCTCCGTGCCAGTGTGCTAAACACAAACATGAACTCACCTGTACTTCACAACAAACTTAACAAAGAAAGTATTGTTAATATTTATCTCATATAGAAGGAAACCAGAGCACCTAGAGTTGAAGTATCACAGTCCGTGTCCACAGCCAACTAGTGGTAGAGGTGGAAGTGTGTATTTTTATCTTTATCATGCTCAGTAGTCTGAGTATGCTCTTGGGTCAGTAAATCGTGTCTTTTGACTCTGGAAAATACTGGCCCAAACCTCTTCAAATACTAGTTTTCCACTATTCTCTTTTTAATCTCTTATCAAACGCCTATGTTGGCAAAGGCACTGGTGTATGGTTGTACAGATAACACACAGCACAAATCTAGGGGCACCATTCACACCAGAGGTTTTGAGCTGTTTATTTTCAATTTCCTTTCAGTCAATTCACCTACAGACATTTTTGTCTGTTCTCAAAGAATTGATGTTTAAATACAGACATTTCTACCACATGTTTGTAAATTAGCTATTACTATCTGGTGCTCCAGGAAAGAAGATTGTTTCTGATAACAAGTTGTCAAGGACTTAAAGTTTACCTCAGCTTTTAAATGATAATCATAATCATAATATTAATGATAATACCTCTTTGTGTGTCATGCTCCACCGTCTTAAAAATGATTTGCATACATTATTCAGCCTGATTCTCACCGCAATCCCATGAGGTGGTTTGGGGGTGTGGTATCATTAGCCTCTGGTAAAGGACCATGACTAAAGGGTGAAGTGGAAGCCCCGCAGGTACACTTTCACATCCCGGCTCTTCCTTCGTTTCTCGAGTCACTTTTCTTAGGATCTGTTCCAGGCACTATAAGTTTTCAACATTCCTAAACACCTCAAGCCATTTCAGAGCTGCCACTTCTCCTCTCTCTGGTTTCTGCCTCCTCTCCTCAGCTGTGGAGCCCATGGGGCAGGAGACACCCATGAGGCCACCCAAGAGAGCCTCGTCTACGACTTCTTTACCAAATCTGCCCTCTTCTGTGCCTCCTTCCTTCCCAGTAAACTACGGACTCCTGAAAGGGCGAAGGGTGAGGAGGGGTTGCTCTTATTTGTCTGTGAATTCACACTTCTTACCACAGGGCTTGGGCCCTCACCACGGTGAGTGTCTAACATTTTGTGAATGAATGAATAAATTGAAACACAAAAAGACTTCCAGATATAACATTTCTATAAAGTTTTATAGCTTGAAAACACTTTTATATGTCAATGTTTAACTTTTTACTTTCAAGCACTCTGATAAATACCAAATGCTGTATTAACATATGTCAAATGAATAATGAACAAGGTAACTAATGAGCAACTTAGTGGATCGTAACAATAAAATAACATAATACTTCCATATGTGTTTAATAGTAATCATTCTCACTATGAAATTTAATGCATTCAGTTTCATGTGCAATTAACTCTTAACCTTTACTGACATTTAAATCTATAAACATTTGTGCAATGTAAAATGTTTTAAAATTTGTCAGAAAAAAAAATTTAAAAAATAAAATTTGTCAGAGAATCTGAATGAAAAGTATGACCAAGTACAAACTTGCCATGTTAGATATTGATTTCATCATTCCTGACCTGGGAAAATAAAATCAATGTTTAATATGGTAGCTGATGACAAATGGGGGAGGTGAAATGAGCTTCCTGTGTGTATTCATTCAGATGATAAGTGAAACAAAAGGGATCCATTGTGAATTACGTGTGTGGCGAAGTTGATTAAACCTGCCTGCGCCAGCACAGTGTGACTGAAATATCACTGGATCCGTGATGAGTTGTTCCTGCGGATGCTGTGTGCCTTGAGGGAGAAACAGGCAGGCAGATCTTCCTCAGTTCAGTGATTTTACTGCATATATACAATTTCAGCCAAGTGCAACAGAAAATAGTTAGAATAAGGGCAGCACCAGAAAGACAGCCAAGCCATAAATGACAGAATGGCTGTTCCAGAAAGCCCTGATGCAAGGAACAGTGCAGCCTGATAAGCACTAAGAAAGGAGCAATGGACGTCAGGCATTCCGTTACACTGTCAAAGCCAGACTAAGGAAGATCACATCTCTGCTGGTTCTGTAAGCAGGCCAGGAAGGAAAACTACAAGCAAATATTCAAGAAGAGGAAAATGTAAAAGGCACTCATTCCACACCTGACCCACGTACATCATGCTAGATTAGAAGAGGAGTTTAAGAGCAGTCGGGGGAGGCACTACTGCAGAGCTAGAAAATTCCGTAGTGTAGCTGTGTGTGCTGGTCTATTTCCCTTCTCCATTCAGCAGTTATTAATAAGGATCTCGCTGAGATATGTGAAAAATGCAAAGGGAACAGGTCACATCTGTGCTCAGGTAACCTTGTTCGGTTAAAAATTCCCTTTGCCACGATCAAGTTGACTGTAGTTGGAGATTATGATAAAGAGTGTCTGGTTCTTCACGAACACATTTTCCAACAGAGTCAGAGAATTTTATATTACACTGGATCCATTATTATGATGTTATCATAAAAATATTTACTCTGGAAGGCATTTAGCATATTTTAGGCCATAGGAGTGTTAAGAAATGACTTCTTCAAATGCCTGATCATGAGTATCTATTTCAGTAGAAGGTAAGAGTTAGGGGTGTTTTATTTATTTATACTGTATGTTCAAATTCAGCAGTGATTTCCTAAGGTAATCTGGTATTCTCCCAGGCCGTTTTAGAAATCTCTTTTAGACATGTCCTTTAAAGCTGAATTATACTTCCTCAGCGGGCAGATAAGATATTAATACTAGGTGTCATTTATTTATAAAGTCATTTCAGCTTTGATTTAACGTAAGCATGAAAAGAGACATGGGTCCAGAAGCTCATAGGCTAAAATATCTACCAAAAAGAAATAGGTGGGCAGTTGCCTTTTGTGGAGCTCTGTATTCATAGGTTTTCAGAGCAACTAGCTGCAAGCAGGTTAATATAATCACTTCACACATTGAACATGAGAACTGGGGGAGTTGGCGGGAGCATTAGCAAATGTAAGTGTGATGCATTTTGGGTAGCTTATGCTGTTTTAAACAATTCTCTGAAATGTTATTCTAAGCTTAGTAATGACAAGCAACCTCTGTCTTGACAATATTTGCTCAATTATTTGGCATTTGGAACAAATGTTTCATTTTACATTACATTTCACTTGTTTAAGTCAATTCAATAAACATTTTAAAGCTCCTACTTAATACTCTTTTCAACTGAAAGTGTATCCCAAGGGCCATGTACTAGAAAGTCTAACTGGGTAAAGCATAAACTGTGGGGTTGTTTCTGGAGTTGAAATTTTACACAGGAGTCAATTTAAACATTTTTATGTTAAAATTACCAATACTACGTGATAGATCTGAATGTAAAATTCACATGAATTTTTAAGAGAAATCACAGCTTCAAAAAAATTCCATCTTAAAGCATCTGAAGGCATATACCCTTCCGCTATAAGTGGTACCTAGGGGAGAAAAGGTGAAAACATGCTAGGCAGGACAAGTTATTAGGCACGTAGCAGTGGGAAGGACACAGAGTCTAACCCTGGTCCTTTTACTCAGAGTTTATCATTAGGAAGTAGAATATGTGTTCACAATGAACACAGAAGATATAAAAAGACATGAAGGAAAACTCAATTCTAATTAACAGAAGTGCCATGTGAGTGTTAAGTCTTGGAAAAAGCCTAGAAATCCAAGTAGAATTCCAACAGGTGGGATGTGTGCAAGAACTTTCCAGGTGAAGGGATCAGCCTGTGCAAAGGCACCGGGGCCTGAACTGGCATGGCTGACATAGGAACAAGAAACCATGTCATGTGGCTGGAAGATAGATACAGGGCAGGAGGAAGAAGATATATTGGAAGCTGTGCTTATGTATGTTTTTTTTCTGTGTTATTTCAGTTAAATCAATGTCCAGCCTTTAAAGGAATCTTCCTGTGAAGAATTAACTTTATAAAGTGACAGTAATTTCCCCATTTATCTGCAAAAAGTATTGGATTGTAAATTCCATTAGATTGGGGTATAACTGCATATAATCATCTTTTATAACAGACTGGGGAGCATTTTTTCCCTCATTTACTCACAGAAGGATTTTGTTTATTTTCACATAAACATGGCTCTTAAACAACTGGCCAAGACTGACTCCCTGCTCCAAAAATAAGATAGAAAACCTTCTCTGAAAAAAGGTACTGAGACCAGTTTTACCCAAACAGTCATGTTTCTCTGAGCCTCAGGGGAAGGCCAAGGCCGTCCCAGATGTTGGGATGACCTGAAAGAGAAGCTTCTGCCCTGCGTGAGGCCCACTGTATTCCTTTTACCAACACACCCCAGCAAAGGCCTGAACTTCAGTGCACCAGAACACCATTCATCGTGATCCCACCAATTATAGATAAGATTCCCAATATTCTCTCAAACTTAGAATAAAGCAAACAAATCTCACTGACTCAATACCAGTACTTCCTCCCCAGCAGTTGGAGGATGTCCATAGAGGTCTCTCCTTATTTCCATTTCTCTGCACTCAGAAATGAGTCCTTGCTTTCCTGTGATGCTATTGAGGAATTGTAAATTGTGAAAAATCTGGAATCATGACATTTAAAACTCTTCATTGGAGGGAAAACAGCTGTGAAGATGGAAATTATGTCAGTGTCAAGAAAAATATTAACACTGACCCACATTAAAGTCACATAATGACAGATAGAAAAACAAATTGGGGCCTTGTCAGAAGAATTTCATGGTGCATGAGACAGGTTGAGAGGGATGAGGTAGAAAGACTGAGCAGGCCAAAGGGCAATGAATAATGCAGAGATTCCTTGTTATGGTCACCACAGCTAAGGTTAGTGCACCAGCTTACCAGGGTCAGGAACTGAATTTTGCCCGTGCTCCCAGAGTTCTCAGGATTCAGTGATACCAAAGACAAAAAGTAAAGCAAAAACCTCTTGTGTATTAGGTACGATGTCAATTCATTAATCCTGGGCTTACGAGTCAGATCATATATTTCTACTACCCAGAGCACCCCTTCTCACACCAGGATCCCAGGAATGTGTTATAAGTCTGCATGGCAAGCTTGGAATTAGAACAAAGGAAGAGGACGGTGAGAAAGGCAAATCATGAATGTTTCATTGTAGTCCCACAAAAATGCCTTCTGCTTCACAAGAAGCAGTAGCATATGGGGGTGCCTGGGTGACTCAGTAGGTTGAGCATCCGACTTCAGCCCAGGTCATGATCTTGCAGTTTCTGAGATCACATGGGCTCACTGTTGTCAGCTTGGAACTCACTTTGGATCCTCTGTTCCCCTTTCTCTGACCCTCCCCGCTTGGGCTCTCTCAAGAATAAATAAACATTAAAAAAAAAAAAAGCAGCAGCAGCATAGTGTTGAATTTGGGGGTCAATCAGATCTGGGTTTGAGTTCATCCTGGTCATTTAGCACCAATAACCTCTGGTGGTCTCTCTTACAGCCTCAGTTTCTTTATCTGTAAAATGTTATGTAGATAAGAACAATAGCTAACTCTTTTTTTTTTTCTTACTCCAAAGGGTTTATGGAGACAAGTTTCACATCCAAGTCCAGGGCAGAGGGGATAGGGCTTATAAACAGGAACCTGGAAGAGAAGCCAAGAGCTAATGGTTATAACAACATGGGTGAAAGTGGGCTCCATTAAAATTCAGGGAGTTATGGGGGACGCCTCACAAGCTCCATGTCCCAGGAAGAGACAAGAGAAAGCCACCTCTCCCCATTGGTGACCCCATGGAGGGTGCCCTCGGAGGAGTCCTGGGAGAGGTCAGGGTGAGCATCTCCCATGAAGGCATCCCTACTCCCTAGGCAGTTACTGGCCTGGAGGCACTGGATAGTTTCTAGAAAGCTGTGTTGAAAGAACTTGAGGGGAGGGTATTTGCCTGAGCAAGCTTCCTTGGTGGACCAGGCCTAGTACTCCCACTGAGTACAGTCCAGGGTCCAGCTGGCTCTATGGCATCACGGGGGACCCAGAGCAGGGGCGCCTGAGGCTTCTCCCAGCACAGCTCCCACCCATGTCTAGGAAGACGGAAAAAAGGGATTGGAGGTTGAGAGAGAGAACCTGGCATCTTCTGGCATCTTGGAAAAGCTGATCCCCAAGGACACCCAGCTCTGGTTGTGCTGTGCCCAAGAAGGCAGCTCAGATACCAGGACTGGGTGCCAGGGCCCAGAGAGGAAACTCTTAGAGGCCATTCTGGAAGGTGATTCCTAAAGGAGGCTGCTCCTCAGGCTGGATGCTTGGGGAAGGGTCTCTTGGGGAAAGTACCAACAGACTCTGAGGCAGGCAGGAAGAGGCTGGGCCTCTGGGCCTCCAGACTGAGGCTGGGAGTAATCTCAGTTCCTCCTGCCCAGCCTGCTCTCCAGCCAGCATGGCAGTCAGGGCTAGGCCAGGTAGGCATATATGAAGATCTTGGCCAGGATGTCAGTGCCCACACTGGTGATGAAGGCCTTCTTGGGGTATCAGTTGACAGATTGGAGAGCCTCCTCATGCTTCTTGTGATAGGCCATGATCTCCTGCTCACATGTTTTGTTGTCCAGGCTCCACAGCGAATAGTCATGGCTTCCTGGCATCAGGAATATAACATTAGGGTCCACAGCTAGTGACTAGGTCCAGGTGAGTGACCATGGAGTGCACAGATTTCGCTGTCTGGTTGTCCAAGAAGCAGATGTCTCTGTTGTCATGGCAATGATGATGGGTTGGTTTGAGTGACTCACCAGTTTATCTGGATAGAGCTGCTGCTTCTCCTGGACTCCAGTATGAGGAGGACACTGCCAACCTCCAGGTCATAAAAGTAGTGTTTTGGTGTTCCACATACTCTTGAAGACATCTTTGCTGTCAGAGCAATCACAGCTGAGGTTATTGTCATTGGTGAGGGTGAGATCTGCCAAGTCCCCCAGGCTACCTCCCTGCCCCCTGATCCTATCCATGATGAAAAGGTGGCTGGGGGCTGGGGTGTGCCAAGAGGAGAACCAGTCACTTTGGGGGGCACCCCATCCACATCCCAAAGGTTAGCCAAAATTCCCTGGAGCTGGACTCGCTGGCTTTCCAGTTCATGGTGGGTCCCTCTCCAGTGCATTTTTAAGGGTCTGGAGAGCCCTTCCCATACTCTCCTGAGCCCAGAAAAATTGACCTTATGAATGGCATCCTGGTTGTCATCTTCGTCCTCGTCAGGCTTGGAAGAACAGCTTCACATGCTGCTTCTTGGGCTGCACACTGTCTAGCTCATGATCCTCATGGTCGTCCTTGTCCTCAGTTCTACAGAAAGGGAATCTACTCCAGCACCCAGCCACCCAAGTGCTCTTTGCCATCTTTGCTTGCCACATTCCTCTTGGTCTATTTCTGCATCTCTTTCACCAGCAGCAACTTGCTGCCGCAGAGCCCTCCAGGAGTCAGCATGGCCCTGTGGCCCCCATTCGCTGGACTCTGTGGCCCCGCTGAGCTCCAACGAGTGGCCCGATAGGAACTGCACACGCCTGGATGACATGCCCAGGATGGTGTCTGTGTGTTGCCCACCTCTTCCAGCTACTGTCAGAGAAACTACTGCCCATCCTACCACACCAGTGGGCTGTGCTCCAGTGCGATCGACTCCACAGGTCCACTGGACACTTGTTCTGACAGTTCTGGTTTCTTCTCCCCGTGGTTCAGGTCTGTACTATATCATATTTGGCTCTTTCCTGCTTTCATACACATTTAAGGTCTTGATCCACCGCATCCGGTCTATCTGGACATTCCTTTACCCTTTCCCTTCCTCCAGAGAGGAAGGTCACCTAAGCCTGCAAGAGGGCGCTTTCCGTGTGGGAGCGGGGCTTCAGCCCACGAAGGGCGCGGACTCTGGCTGGATAATGGGCGGGACCCAGCGCAAACCCGCGGTCTCCAGACTTCCGGGCTGCCTCCGCCTCCGTTTCCGCTTCTGCCTCTGCCTCGGGCTGGGCCCCAGGACAGGGGCAGGAGGCCAGAGCCACACCGTCAGACCAGCCCGCGCCAGAGCCAAGAGAATGGCAGGAGCTGGCGGCCGCCAGCTTGGGGACCGATCCCTGCTGTGTCACGGAGGCGTTGGACCGCACGCGCGCCTGCTGTTGGCATTAGCTCTCTCTTAATGAGCAGCCACGTGGCCCAGGCTGCGTGCCCAGTGCTCTGCAGACCTCTCTCAACTGACAGTAACCCTCCTCGGTGAGTGCCATTTTTATCCCAGTGCGGGAGATGAGGAAACGGAGGCACTGTTGCCCCTACAGAAATGGTGAAGGTTCATCACCGCCCTGATATCTTGTCGCTATCCTGTGTCACGGTAAAAGGTTTTACTCCTTCTCCAGGTTTCTCTTGGCTTGCAGAGAAGTGAGTAAACCGTCCCTCTGGCTCCATTGACCCTTGAGGGGCAGTGGGGTCTGGAAGGGAAAAGGGACTCTGGTTCTGTGACACAGGGAGAGGAGGATCAGTGGTGTGTTCTAATTTAGCCTGGGGCTCCTTGTCTCCTAAACTATGTAAACGGAAACACATCACACTGTGAGATAGAATTTACTCCTTCCCCACTCTCCAGATCTCCATACGGCCCATGAGAGTGATTCATCTTCCTTATATTTAAATATGTTTACCCTTCTTATGTGCCAACTAATATTCCTGACTTCAGTTTGAGTGCCTTCATACCTTCCCTTCCCTGCATTCTTAAGCATTCTCTCATTGACTAGCAGTGAAGGAATCATGCCCAAATCATGGCCCCCTTCTCCTTTTCTTTCTCTCATGGGTACAGAAGAGGCTTGGATACAATTCTGCTTTATCCCTTTTACCCTATTATAGAGGTTCTTTATCTAATGGCCAGAATATTAATATTTGCATAAAAGCATGTTTTTCTTCTATGGGCAGTATGGGAAAATACTATTAAGTTCCTTAGTAATGTGCTACACGGATAAGAAGAAACCTGGCCAAGGTATGAAATGACGAGAGCTTCTAACTTGGTCTTCCCACCCAGGTAACCAAAATCTTAAACATAATTACCAGTTATTTTAAAATACAGATTTTGTTATTATTCAGGTATGGCAAAACCAAAGGATCAGGAGAAAAGTGCCGTAGAAAAAATAGTTTGTATACTCACAGTTCACAAAAGGAAGGGGCATACCATGTCATTGGGGGGGCGGAGAACATAAGGAGGCACCAGATTTGTTCAGGAAGTAAGGGGTCAAAGGGAAAATGTGGGGAATACCCTTTATTGTGACTTCAGTGGAAAGGAACTGGGGAGACAGGGTAAATAGGTTTAGGGTTGACAAGTTTTAAATATATTATTAGTCTCAGGAACATAGGATGGTGTTCCTGGTTGTCTGTTACCTGATCATGGGTGATTAAGGCAGAGGATAGGGGCCCCAAGGGTGAGAGCACACTAAAAGATATGACACAGGGCTTTGGGCACTAAATTGGCTGGTTTGCATGTGAAACGTTTGCTCTCGGTGTTATCTCTAGGGGTGCTCCCTCTGGGGTCAGCAAGGTCCCAAGATGTCAAACTATCAGAAAATAGATGGCATGGTTAATATGCCAACTGAGTGAGGTCAATCTGATACAGACATTAATACTCAGAGTATTAATTAGAGGAGTCCATTAATCCAACCCTTAATAAAGATCACAAAAGAAGTAATTGAGGGGCGCCTGGGTGGCCCAGTTGGTTGAGCATCTGACTTTGGCTCGGGTCATGATCTCGCGGTTGGTGAGTTCCAGCCCCACATGGGCTCGCTGCTGTCTGCCTGTCAGCGCAGAGCCTGCCTCAGATCCTCTGTCCCCCTCTATCTGCCCTTCCCCTGCTTACATTCTTCCTCCAAAAAAAGAAGAGATGATAGTGATCATTAAAGACACTGGTTTAAAAAAAAAAAGAAGTAATTGAGAATAACTTAATGAAGACCATTTGAAATAAGAACTATAAACAAATTACTCTAAATTAGCTTGGCCATAGTTCTTCCAATGAACACTATGTTTTGTGGTATTTTTACTAACTTCCATTGTTATCTCACTTGGAATCTCTAGAGCCTTCAGCAACGTGGCTAAGGGAAGCTTTTGGGTTTGGTCTTCTCTACTTCAGTCCTGATATCTCCTCATCTGCTGGCCCTCTCTTTTAGGATTCCTTTCAATCCATTGAAATGGCTCTTTATATTTCTTATAACTAATTATAATTTTTTTTCATTCTCTTGATCTGTAACCATTGGAAACTTAGATTTGAGGAAGGCATGTATTCTCGAACTGTATTTCTACACCTTTATCAATCTGCTATTAATCTTTTTAAAAATCCAAAAGTTTTTTTTTTTTTTTTACAAAAAGCCTATTGACAATTACCTACCTGAGAATCTTGCTGATAGGCAGAGTGACAGAATCACTCTGTTTTGTGTTCTAAGCAGTTTTTATCTAATACTTGGTCATGAAGTAAATAACATTTTCTTCAATTAGCCTTCAAGTTTTACCTTTCATCTTTAGGATTAATCCACTTGGAGTCTACCTTATATGACCTACTTCCCTATGATCCATGTAGATTCACTCCATCTGTTCTGGGCTCTGCACTATGTGGAGGGTTTAGTGTGCTTTCACAGGGTGATGGGCTTTTGTTGGGGTGTTAGTGTATTCTCCCAAATCAAACTCCATGTTCAAATTTCATTTCTGCCATTTACCAGATATCTAACATTCACCAAGTTAACTTTATCTCAATAAGCCTGTTTACTCCTTGATAGAGTGAGTTCATAATAATACCTTATAAGGTTGTTGTGAGGATAAATGAGATAGTGCATTATATGCACTTAGTACAAAACCTGATACATCATAAATGGTCAGTAATGGTTGTAATTAGATCACACATATCCTAATTTGGCTCTTCTCAAAGCTTTCTGCATTTTAAGTAACTTTTGTAAATTATCGTTCTCATTCATTGTGTTGATTTTACTAGTTTAACTCTCAATTGTAACTTTATTTCTAAGTGTCACCACCAAGTACCAACTACTGGGCCTATAATGCAAAGGCCCTTATAGACTCTCCTAAGTTTAATTCGAAGTATTATCAGTTCATATATATCAGAATCTCTAATGGAAGGGGCTGCATTATATCCATGAGCCCTTTCTTCTTTTAAACAAAAAACACATTAAGATTGTTTTATGACAGAATTGGTATAAAAGCAATATAATCAAAAAATAAATCAAACAATTTATTATATATTACATATTCATTATTATTGTGTTCATGTTTTCTCATTTTAAAAGAAATTAAGATTAAAACATTTTAGTTTTAAAACTTTTTCACCATCCCAAAGGTGTTATGAACCCTAGTGTCTGTTGTGTGTAAAGGATCAGTCAGCCCTGTTTTAACCGTGGACTCAGACGACAGTGAAAGTCAAGGAGCTCCAGTGATACTGTTTCCTCAAATGTAGCAAAAGACAGTACTATAGCTTTTTTGTTAATGGGGTTAATAAAGCTATTACTAAAATCATTCTTGTCGTGAAATATTGTAGAATGACAAAGTGTCATACCACCTTGAGACCACTTACTTGAAGAGCCATTGTTCATCAATGAAAATTAGGACTCAGTGTCAAAGTGTTCAGTTTGGATCCAGAGTGGGAGCTAGAACCCTGTTCTCCTGATTACCAGGCAGTATTTTCCCCCCCACCATACTATTCATTGCTCTTTAAGGCTTTATTTGAGCTTGGTTTTTTAATTCAGGCCATGTTTCCTAGAACCTTCCCTATAAGAAATTTTTGTGTTCTGGGTTTAAAATACTTACAGTAGAGAGGAATACCGTTTCCTACTGCTTCTGACCTTGTTTGGAACTGTTTGGTCAGAGCCACTTCTCACCTCTGTCCTGTCTCAGAATCCGTCCAGGACACCTCTTCTCCAGGGAGGTGAATTATCTTTTCACAGCAGCCTTGGGAGAGGGCTCCTTTAGATAGTCACTTCCTTGGGAACTGAAGTCTCAAAGGCCAGGGAGCTAAGTGGGGAAAAGGGGAACTAAGATTTGTCAGGTGCTTATTAAAGGCAAGATCCTATGTGTTGTATATCTGTCTTTTAATATGGAAAGTAGTTATCAATATGTTATGTCTTGAATCCTACCAATTGCTAAGTGACTCAAACAACCAGGAAACTCTAAACATAATTTGTCTCCTGGATATCCTGGCCCTCTTAGATACGATCTTATTTTGAGTCATACTTTTAGAGTGAATTCCAACACTAACTTAGTCCTTGGGGTTGTAGATTCAAGCTTCTTCATGTATTTGAATATTATATTCTCTGGCAGAATGTTCCAAGTGACCTGATAACTATGACTCCAGCTTTGCCATGACACACAGGTTAATATATCCTTGTGACCACGCCAAAAGTGTGGCATCATTGCCCAAGGGATTATTTAGCTCTAGGGATTAAATTAAGTATCCATCTACATTTCTGAGAAATGCTCCAGCACTATTTTGAAGCCTTCCTAATCTAGCTAGATTAATCCTCTTTTGTACAAGCCATCAATATTTCCATAGGATAGTTTCCATATGGATCATTCCCATGTTAACGTATTAAAACAGTATTTAAGTTGAAATATTTAGCCTAAATGGAGAGGCATTAAAAACAAAGACCAGCTGTTGTGTCTATGTACTTGGTAAAAAAAAAAAAAAAAAAACAGCTGGAATCAATATAGCATTTGGACACATGGCTGAAGATGTGCTTTGTGTGAGGAATGTGCCCTTGAGGGAAATGAACCTTTGCATTTGTGTGCAACTGAAGTGGAAAATAGGGGAGAACCTTGAAAGCCAGGGACTATCTTCAGTTATATTACATGAGTGAAGGGTGAAAGCTTTAAACATTATTGATTATAAGACAGCCATGATAAAACATAGCATTCTAATTAAATCCTGCATACTGGCAGTGAAAGCCCAGTCCCAACTTTGTGCTCAATTTTAGGAACTGAGTATTAATAGAACCTCTTAGGGTATCTAAGTGGCCTGCACATATTAGATCTGTGCTATCCAAGATGACAGCACTAGCCAGTCTTGACTATTTAAATTTAAATTAGTTTCAATGAAATACAGTTTAATATTCAGCTCCTGGTCTCACTAAGGACATTTCAGAGCTCAGTCGTTACATTGAACTAGTTGCCACTGTACTGAATAGTGCAGATATGGAACATTTCCATCATTGCAGAAGGTTTCTGTAGACAACACTGTAATAGACATTCAATAAATACACATTGAATGAATGCCCAGAATTTGAAAGGAGAGAAAGGTACTGCTCTTGTAAAAAGTTGAACAATTCCTCTTAAAAGAAGACATAATATGGGGCGCCTGAGTGCCTCAGTCAATTAAGCATCCAACTTGGGCACAGGTCATGATCCCACTGTTCATGATTTCAAGCTCCACGTCCAGCTCTCTGCTGTCAGCCCTTTGGATCCTCTGTCTCCCCCTCTCCCTCCTTTTCTCTCTCTCACTCAAAAACAAATAAATGTTTTTTAAAAAACATAAGGCTTTAAAAAAAAAGCATAGTATTTATTTGGGGACAGTGGGGAGTGGCAAAGGAATAGAATGACCTTTTAAGAAGTGCAGTGTCCAGTTCCATTGGCATAGCTTAGATTTCTGTGACAAACTCATCTAAAATCTTCAGTAAAATCTTATTTTGTTCATGAAGACTTGTGTCTCAGCAAAGGGGAACCTTGCTGAGCTCAAAAAAAGGGCCTTATTTCACAGGGAGGTCAGCCTGGTATAGAACGGAGACTAGGCATAAGGAAGAAGGAGCAAGAAGTGGAGAGTGCCATATGTCCACCAAGAACAGACAGGAGCCTTTGGGACAGATTTGAAATTCCATAGGCCAGGAAACCAGGCTTAAGTCAATTTTACCTCTCATTAAACTAACCTGGCTGATGATGTCTAGGTTGCCCTTGAATATACTGTATCTGGAGTTGGCAGGCCAACTCTGGCCTACCCTCTGTGTGTGTAAAGCCTACCAGCTAAGCAAGGTTTGGACACTTTGCAGTGATTGTTAAAAAATCAAAAGAATAATATGAACACATGACATATGAAAATTATATCTAATTCAGATTTTAGCATTCATAAAAAATTTTGTTAGCCACCTCATTCGTTTATGTATTGTCTGTTGCTGAATTTGTGCTACCATGGCAGAGTTGAGTGTTTGTGACAGATACCAAACAGTCTGCAAAATAAAAATATTTATGCTCTGGCTTTTTATAGAAAAAGTTTCTAATCCCTGTACTGTATCATCAATATAGTGAAAGTAGGGATCTACATACCAGATATTACAAAACATTCAGGCCAAGAATGGGTTTCATTAAAGCATGGCTGCCTCATGAGGAACCATAACAAAAGAAAAGGTTTTAGAAGATTAGGGGTAATGAGAGGAGTAGAGAATAACTTAACAGGAAGAAAACCTCTACATCAAATGTAAATGGCTACATTTTTATTGCTGATGACAGCAGGAAATTGGACAAATAAAAAGAAAACTGTTTGACCTAAGGAAGTCAATCATCTAACCTTTCTGAGGATCAGTTCACCATCAAGCAAGTGTCCATCTGTGATACAGAATAGTCCAGCAGCAGATGGTTCAACAAATGCCTATTTAGTGCTTCTTATAGGAGGGCCCTGTACTAAAGTAAATGTGGAGTAAGGATGGGAGCCCTAAATTTTGGCCCTTATTCTCAAAAAATTATATAATATCCTGGGGGAGATAAGGAAACATATTGGATTATTGGTTATAAATGTGGCAAATGAGAAATTCTGAAAATAAGTTATAAAACTATTCAGAATGGGATGAGCTAAAATCATCAAAAGTCAAAAAAAGACGCCCTAAGAAGGAAGGAAAGAATTGGGTTGGAGCTTGAAGGGTAGTTGTGGGGAGAGGAGGGCAGAAAGGGATTTCCAGATGGGGAAATGGACAAGCAATGGCTGGGCATTAGGTGGGAGAAAGATGGCCTCTTTTGATTTCTTCAAAAGAGAAGAGGGCAGTTAAGTTGAAGCAGGTGAATATGATGAGGAGAAGCTGGAGATAAAGAGAAATAGGGGAAGGTCTGGGATTTGGGGAGATTTTTGAAAGCCAGGATAAAGAGTTTCCCAGATTGACCATGAGAAACACAGTGTGTTTGTATAAAGAGAAGGGGGAAGAAATCGGTATTTGTCGAAGCAACAGCACAGGGAAAAGTTATGTGAGCACAAAGAAATCAGACAAATATGATATTCTAGTAAGAAAGAGAAGAGCAGTGAGAAATAGTGTACATCTTAGAGCTTACAAAATAGGAAAGGAATTATCCTAATAGTCACATCATCTAAAGCTTCCAAGGACAAAATATAACAAGAGTCCAAGAATAAAAATGGAAATTGTGCAGCCAGCTCTGTGAATTTAGACACATCATGGAATAGCCAGCTGCTGGCCACACAGCTAATGGCTTTATTTACACAAAGATCTGGTGGACTTATCTGAAAAGATAATAAGCATTGGCACCGACAACCGGCTCCTTAAAAAGTGCCCTAAACAACTGCGGAAACATAGATGTCCCTTTTCTGAACAAAGAATGAGAATAAAAAAGGAAAGTGGTTCAAGAGGGGAGAGATATAGAGAATATTTACTAACACTATCAAACCTGAATGGGGGAAGAGAGACATTCTAAGTGGAGCCCTGAGTAATATTATGATGGCCTCTCCAGGACTTCTCTCCAAATTCCTGAAGAGAAGGCAGAGGAAAAAGTGAATCAAATAAAATACCTTTACTACTGGGGACACTGCCAAAAATACATAGCACAGTCACCATCTTTTTTTCCTGACTTCTTTCTTGACCATTTCAGTGTGGCAACAATGAGAGTGAACTAGTCGCCACAGCATTGACCTTTGCAGCTAATAGGTGAGCACATCCCCCGTGAAAATGCTGAGAAACAGTGAGCAGAGCCATGGAGCTTGGAGAATACCATCCTACGGGATGCCTGGTGCTCTCCATGACCCCTTGTCTGTGGTGATGATAAAAGGAACCAAAGGACTTCCATTGCAGAGAGTGCACTAAAATGGCTAATAGCAGATGCTACTATCTTTATATTGCCCTTAAGTACCAAGATTTTTATAATTTGTATTGGTGACAAACCCTAAAAATCTTGACTCATACAATAAAATTATTTTTAATAAACTGAACAATAATAATTTTGTTGGTTTTACCAGCAGATGTAGTTTGTGTATGATTTTTATTAGGACTCACTGATTCCCAGTGGTGATGCACTGAAGAAAACTTTTACTGCCACATCAGTGAGCCCTGATCTGAGCAGGTTAGATAGGCTTGGTATGAATAACTGAAAGGCAAGATGTATCTAACTTGGAGGTTCTTGTCAACACTGAACATAAACATAGTTATTGTTTGTGTGAGAATAAACTGAGTGGAAAAAATAAATAAATAAAAATTATTGCATGATTAAGATGGCTTCTTGTGGGTATGAAATTGAATATACCTCATTACCAGACTGACCTTGCACACTTGAGTCAAACGTCTTGTTAAAAAAACAAAAAGTTCGAAAACTAGCAACCGATGGAATGGGAAAAGATAGTTGCAAATGACATATCGGATAAAGGGCAAGTATCCAAAATCTAGAAGGAACTCACCAAACTCCACATGGAAAAATGAGTAATCCAGTGAAGAAATGGGCAATAGACATAGACACTTTTCCAAAGAGGACATCCAGATGGCCAACAGACCCATGAAACGATGCTCAGCATCACTCATCATCAGGGAAATACAAATCAAAACCACACTGAGATACCACCTCACACCAGTGAGAGTGGCTAAAATAAACAAATCAGGAGACTATAGATGCTGGTGAAGGTGTGGAGAAACGGGCACCCTCCTACACTGTTGGTGGGAATGTAAACTGGTACAGCCACTATGGAAAAAAGTGTGGAGGTTCCTCAAAAAAATTAACAAAAGAACTCTCTATGACCCAGCAATAGCACTGCAAGGGATTTACCCAAGGGATACAGAAGTGCTGATGCATAGGGGCACCTGTATTCATAGCAGCACTTTCAACAATAGCCAAATCATGGAAAGAGCCTGAATGTCCATCACCTGATGAATGGATCAAGAAGATGTGGTTTATATATACAATGGAGTACTACATGGCAATGAGAAAGAATGAAATCTGGCCATTCGTGGCAATGTGGATGGACCTCGAGGGTGTCATGCTGATGAAATAAGTCAGGCAGAGAAGGACAGATACCATATGTTTGCACTCATAGGCTTAACAGGAGAAACCTAACAGGACCATAGAGAGGGGAAGCGGGGAAAAGAATTAGGGAGAGAGAGGGAGGCAAATCATGAGAGACTCTTAAATACTGAAAACGAACTGAGGGCTGAAGGCAGAGGGAGACGATGGACATGGAGGAGGGCACTTGTGGGGAAGAGTACTGGGTGTTATATGGAAACCAACTTAACAATAAACTATAAAAAAAGTTAACAAAAACTTCAAAACACTATCTTGGTAAACAAAATTCATCATTTCTTTGTATAAGTAAATTTAGTATGCATGGTGAGAAGACATAGACTACATGGTTTTTTATTTACATATATCCAATATATTTATGGATATCCCAAACATCTAAACCTTTAGTTAGTTAAGCCACAATTACATGAGTGACTAGAATAAATAGGGATTGACAGCACTGAAATTGAAACGTGTTTCTAGACTAACTTCTATAGAACAGAGTGGTTTCAGTACTAAATAAACTAAATTCTATAAAGGATATAATGATCTAATTTCACGTGATTTATTTCTGCCAACAGTGAGGGAAGGTATATGGTTAAACTTAAAAATAAAATGTAACCATGCAATGGTTTATTGTAAAAGCTCTTCCATTTTACATCAAAAAAATAACTTCTGGATCAAATCCTTCCCTCTACATTTTGATGTAATTCTTAGGCAATTAGAATTAGATTACAAAAACTCTAGGAAACTCTCCCAAAAGTAAATAAAAAACAAAAGTTCAAAAGAAACCACAAATTGCTAGCTCAGAAAAAATTTTCTGTGCATCTTTCTGGTGAAAATAGAAGACATTTAAGTATCTAGTTTATTTAAAAGGTTATTTTAAAATCATGAAATTAAGGGCAGTTCCTGCAGTGAATACTAATAAGTGGTGAATAGGTTTTTTTGGTGCCTAATCCAACTCCATAAATTCAACAATGGTGCGATGTCAAAATAAAGGAATATTTTACTTGTCTACTGGGAGCACAATTTTCTGAACCTTAATTAGTGGGTGACTCATAAAACATTTTTTTGCCAACTAACCTAACATGTTGGAGTTGCGATACTGTCCAGGGAATATACATTCACATGAAAAGAACTTATTTTGGATAATAATTATTTTTGATAATGAAATGGCTTTCCCTTCTGTGCCTAAAATTGAATGACTCTGAGACAAACTTGTTTTAATTTAAAGCAGAAAACCAGGAAAATGAAGGTAAAGATAGTAAAATTCACTGTTTGTGGGGTGAAGAAATGCTTGTACATAGGCTTTTAACACTCACTTTGGCCAGGAAAAACTAAGGAAAAAAGAGAAGCACCGTCTTTCTTTTCAAGTAGCAAGTGTTTTGCACACACGTGGCATGACTGCCAAACACACTCTGGGCTGGCATAGGGCAGCGGAGCCATCTGGGCGGCCAGCACGGTGGCCTCCGACCGCCTGGGAGCCTCCCCCCGCGCTCTGGGAGAGCTGTGTCTGTAAGCCCAGAAGGTGCCATCTTTGAGCATCAGCGTGACAGCCATACACCCTAACATAAAGCTTTCTTCTTTTGGGGGAACACGTTATTTTTATTTAGTTGAACTAATTGAGATTTTCTTCTACTGTTCAGGGGTTGAATAAAATATTATGGAGCCAAGAGCTCATACAAAATTAGGTATGAAAGCAAACATTGCTTCAAGTAAGGGAAAATACCATATAAAATATACATTTTTAAAAATTGGTTAAATATCAACATTCCCAAATCCAAAAGAAAAGCATATTTCTTATAATTAAATGTCTAACACTTAATCTGTAATACCTTTTCTTACATTTTTGGTCATATGTTCTTTGATCACTTGTTGATATGAAAATTATTTTTTTAATTCAACTTTCTGTAGAAAAATTAGATATAATTCACTTTCTTCTGGCATCATTGTTTGAACTTTAAAACAAATTATAGTTTAGAAAAGCTTTTTCTAACTATACAACTCATTGTTAAAGGCCTGTATATTTTTAGAAAATTTCTAGCAAATATCTTCCATATATATATTGTAGGATTTCAGGGCATTTCAAGTTTTTTTATGCAGTGTGTGACAATCTTAAATATTATTTGAAGTGATAACACTGAGTTTTGTGGGTCATTTTGTCTGGAACCAGCAGATTATGTCAGGACAACCTGTATCAAAATTGCTAAAACTACATCTGATACGTTAGGATGCATAAAATATGTAATACACGTACAGATATCCTCACTAATCTGCTATAGGTTTGTTCTTCCAAACATAGGAATTCCATTCCCTTTTATTTTGTATAATTCCCATCAAAAACATGAAAAAGTGTGTGGTGCTTTTATAACTGTATGTGCTATTTGTTGCCTACATTCCTGACCAGAAAGAACTTCTCTTTTGGAGAAGTATCAGTGAGAACTGAATCGTCTGTATGCCATGTTACACACTGATGATAGGGATAATTTCCCCCAGACCAGCTTATGGCTCTGTGCATCACAAACCTTGTTTTTGATTCTGTGCCCATCTGCTTCCGTGGCATCTGTAGTAGGACATGTTGATAGCATGTCCTGCATCACTGTGCTGTGATGCGGTGAATCAGCACAGTGGGAAGTAGGAGTGTTCTTGGGGCTCACCCCACACCAAGCAAGCTAGCAGTAACTTCCCCAGAAAAAGAAGTGACTGCCAACCACACAAATATTTCTCAAACTAAAGGTACCCCCAGTTCAGCTTCCCCTTAGCCATATTTTAGCCCCGCACCCGTCTGATAAACTTGATACAACAGAAAGAGAAACAGAGTATGTAAGAAGAGAAAGATGACAGCAGTCTTGGTCAGCCTTATGATTACTTTTATACAAATAGATGCTGGTATGGGAGCACATTGCTAGGACACCTACCCATTGCCTTGAAAAAGGGGTGTGCAAATGAAAGGCCCCAAAGCTTAACACTTGTGACTAAATTTGCCTTTACAATTGGATGATCCAACCAGAGGCCTCTTGGTTCTCTAGAAAGAGACTTATTAGCTGGTCTCTCTTCAAGACTGAGGTAGTGAAGCTGAGACTAGGTCTGAGGAGCTTTCTCCTAAGGTGTTCTAAGCTAACATCCATTTGTACTTCTATTCAGAGTTAGTGTAGGACAAGCTCTGAAAGAGTAAACATTATTTAGTAACTTGAAATTGAGAGTGCCAACCAGGGGGAGGGCAGATAAAGTTAGAGCATTACTGTTGGAAGAAGCACGTTCTTATCCAAAGTAGAAAAAGCTGTAGCACTCTGCATGTTTTCTGACCAGTTATTTCAGTATCTCTAGCCTTTCACATGACAGAGAAATAAACTTCCATGTTGTTTAAGCCACTGTAACTTCATCTGGTAGTTGCAGCCCAAACTATTCTTAACGGAGATAAGGTAGTATCTTAATGGAAATAAGGTAGAGCTTTCCTGAGTTATTCCTTCCTCCATCTGCTGTCTTCCAGTGCAGGACAATTGCTTAATAATTTGTAATTTATTATTTCCTGGAATTCTGTGGGATGGATTGGCTCAGCTGGGAGGTTTTGTCCACACAGTGCCATTTGGGATTACATGAGTGGCTGCATGAGCCAGGTACTCAGCTGGGGCTGGAACACCGAAAACACCCAAGTTGCCTTCACTCATGAGTCCCACACCTCAGCTGAGCACTCGCGAGGTCCCACCAGGTGTTGTGTCATTACTCAGTAGTGCAGCCTGAGTTTCTATACACGGTATCTAGAGCCCACCTGAGCAAAGTAGAAATTGACAGGACTTGTAGGCCTGGAGCTAGTGTAGCCTTGCCCTCCCCTACACCCACATTGTGCTGGGCACAGCACGTCACCAGGCCAACCTAGATGTAAAGGCAGCAGAAGCAGATTCTACCTCTTGAAGGGACAAGTGGTCTGGAGTTAGAGGATGGGAAATGTGTTGGTTGCCATTTTTGTAGACAGTCTCCATACAGAGAGATAGAGAAGTAGGATGACTCCTAAAAGGAAAAAAGAGTAGGATGGAGTAGAACGCAGGCGTTTGCTCTTTTGGCACATAGAACACAACGCCTCTGTCAGATTTAGCCATTCTGTCTGTTCAGTCACTTCACCCATTTAATCACTTGACCCCATAGAAAACTGATACTGCTGGGAAGAGGGTTGCTCCTTGCTTTCCTAGACTGGGCCCTCAGGATGGGGCAACATGGGGGCCATGTTCCAAGATCTAGCTTTCAGAGTACAAGTCCCCACACTAAAGTTTTTCAGTATATGCTGGGCTGAGCTGATTCACTGAAATAAACACATTACACACAAGTACACATACACATGTGACAGTCAGATTGTCAGTTTATTCATCTGAATGCCATTCATTGGAAAATAGCTGCTAAGTATTCCAGTACATTGTGCTTTCTGAGCTGTACATTTTCCCCTAGAAGTTGGACAATCTCCTTGGGAAGCGAAACTATTTCTGGAAGCTGCAGAATAAGAATTAGAATCAGAATGGAGGAATTAGATTATCTTAATATGGTGTCCTCTTCTACAGGGATTGAAGGAGGTGCCTGCCAAGTGGGCAGTCAGCTAGACTGCTGGTGCCCTGGCTAAATCAAATCCATACTCTGTGTACAACCTTTGAACTAAGAATGAAAGTGTTTTAAAGAGGGGCGCCTGGGTGGCTTAGTTGGTTGAGTGTCTGGCTTCGGCTCAGGTCATGATCTTGTGGTTCCTGGGTTCAAGCCCCGCGTTAGGCTCTGTGCTGACAGCTCAGAGCCTGGAGCCTGTCTTCGGATTCTGTGTGTCTCTCTCCCTCCCCTGCTCACGATGTCTCTCTCTCTCTCTCTCTCTCTCTCTCTCTCTCTCTCTCAAAAATAAAACATTTTAAAAAATTTGTTTTAAAGTGTTTTAAAGAAAAGCAAAGAAATACACAACAGAGACCATAAGTGATTAGCAAAGCTTAAGACATTTACTATCTGGCCTTTTGCGGAAAAAGCATACTGAGCCCTGAGCTAGATAGTGAATTACTTGGCAGAAGGTATTCTCTGTTTCTCCTAGAACAGGGTTTACAAATTGCGTGCCAGAGTCCAATAGGGGGCAGTGAAACTAAGTTACTGGGTAGAAATCAGTATGTTATGGGCTGCATTGTTGAAGTCCTAACCCCCAGTATCTCACAGTGTGATTGTATTTGGAGACAGGACTTTTAAAGAGGTAATTAAGTTAGTATGAGACCAGTAGGTTTGGTCCCAACCCAGTATGGCCCAGATTCTTATAAGAGGAAATTTGGATACAGACACATATGGAGGAAAAACCATGTGAGGACACAGAGAGAAAGATGGTCATCTACAACCCAGGAGAAAGGCCTCAGAGGAACGCAGCCCTGTTGACCTGAGACTTAGCTTTCAGAGCTGTGAGAAGACAAATTTCTACCGTTCTAGCTACCCAGTCTGTATACTTTTTGTGGCAGCCCTGGCAAACTAACACACAGGAATTTTAGAAATATGCAATAGACTGAATGGAAAGTGTCAGGGAGCACTGTATATTGGAAGAGTAAATACTATTTAATATAGTTTTATTAGAAATACATGGTGTGGGAGGGTTGTGGGTTGATATGTGTTTCTCAATGTGGCTTTTGGTCAGAAAGTTTGAGAGCTACTGCCTTAGAATATAGGTAGGAACTCAATGTATTTGCTAAACAATAACTTGTATCATCCTATCAGGGTCCTATCTGGGGCTCACTGACATTTTTGCTTTTTGTCTTTCCTTCTCTGTGAGGACTTGTCTCTTTTCTTTTCTTTTGGTATCATATTGTGATCACTTAGGCTATGATCTTTTATGCTATCATGTCCCCTAAGTCTGCCTTAAATCAAATTCTGCTATTCACAGGGTTTTATTGCTTCTTGATTTGTGTGGCTTCTGATCATTTTCAGAACATCTCCAATGGCTAATTTCACTCATTATTTGGGGTATAGCAGACATCTGTTTTTTTCGTCTGACCAGCATGGCTATTGACAAGTGTCAGTAAGCCCCCAACTTTTCTTTTGTGGAGCCATCTGCATACTCCATGTGGTTCTTCTAAGCTGTTCTGTAAGGTGGATATGTGACCCAGACTGGCCAAGGTCTTCCCTGATATTTGACATATGGTTCTTAGTTGTAAGGACCATGAGGACCCAGAGCTGTTTTTCCTTCAGCAGGAGAGACACTCTGTGAAATGAAGCCACAGACTCAAGCAGAGAGTTGGAGAGGAAGAGCCCTGGCAACACCGCTGGAGTCCCAAGAGCCAGCCATGCCTAACGTGTTAACTTCAGTTCTTCAATCAGTCTTCGTTATCACTGCTTGACTTTAACAAGATGGGCTGGTCCTGTTTGCTTCACTTCCAGGTTATCCTTGGACTGTAGTTGGCTCCAAGTGCCGGTTACATGGGCTGATAATAACACCAGGTTACCCAATGAGGAGCACAGGTGTGATGATAAACACAGTTTTAAGGAAAGACGATGGAATCTGGATTCAGTACTGAGTGAATTCAATTATGTACACTATGCAAGTGAAAAGGAGACATGTAAACTGGGAAAGATGACCATAAACAAATAGTGTTAAGTGAATGAAGACCACGTATGGGAGGTCCTGCTGCATGGCCCAAACTGAACTGAACTGGCCCTTGAAAAATCTTTCAGATTTATGATGTTTTGGTCAGAGGAGGAAATTGTTGTCTGTAATAATTCAGTAAAAATAAAGACTCCTACAAAGATAGCAATGACTCTCATTTTTAGATTTAATTACTTCTAAAAAACCACAAAAATTATGGAAACAAAGGTGTAGTGTCAAAATCAAGCTTTACTGAGCTATTCTAGAATAGAAGGTAGTCACCCACCTGTCTGTGAGGATCTGGCATTCACCTATGTAGATGTCTCCCTCTGGGCTTTGATTCCTGAGTAGAACAGATCCTCAGAAGCATGCATACATTCTTTGATGATACTAAATAAGTTACCAAGATAAAAAAAAATCTCTGTAGCTCATGGACTGTGACACATTAAGAAAGTACAATAACTGGATGAAGCCCACTTGTGTAGCATGTCCGGCCGCTGAGAAGTTATTAGTGACGCAAAGACAATGGACACGCTTAACTCCATACACTTAATGAGACAGCACAAAATTGAAGACACTCTTAATGAGCACGGTTTAAAATAGTCACTCCCGTCTCCGTCACTTATTACCAACTTTCTTCTCTGCTTTCCTTCTGTAGAAATTTCCATAGAGCCTCTAACATGTCTGATTTCCATTTTCTCAATTTTATTTCTTCTCCCTGAGCTCCCTGGGCTTCAACTGGCTCTTACAAGATTTCTGCTGAAGCATTCTCCTTTTCAAGTGGCTTGCCTGCTTCTTTAAGAGTCCTTAAAATCATACCTACTACTACAAGTCCACTTGCCTCAACTTAAGATTTTTTTTTTTAGTAACCCTCTATACTCATTCATTGGTCCTATTCCATTTCTACTCTCTCTCAATTTCAGCAATTCTTGCCCACATTTTTTTTGGCATATAAATTACTCAGGAACTCACCCAAAACTTCCAGAATGTCACATCCCAAGGATGTGTTTTAGTTTGTTTGACCTTTAATTGAGACTATTCTCTCTCTCAGCTTTCCATTCAATATTTTCCACTGGTTTTCCTGTTTCTCGGGGTGGTCATTCGTTTTCTGTTTTCCAGGACTTCCTGAGCCATTTCATCTCAGCCAGTGTGAGGCCCGATGGTGAATTTAATCACCTGGGTGTTTCACCATCTCAAACCCAGTGTCCAAAAGCAGCCTCATTGTTTCCCCTATTTTAGTTAATTGAATCCATCAACGAAACCAGAAAATGTGGGTGTCACCCTTCACTCCCTCTCCTCAACAGCTAATGAGACCTCTCCATGGCCATGACCCTAGTTCTAGTCCTTATCAACCCTGAATTAACTTTCTAATTGGTCTCCACCTCTATTCCCCAGATCACCCTTCCCCACAGCCCGTCTTCTCCTATCACTGCCAACTCTGTGATTTTATAAAAATGCAAACATGACTCTTTGACATTCTTGCTTTAAATTTTTCAGTGCCTTCTAGTATCTACAGCAGCGCTTGTCACACCTCAGTGTAACACGGCATCATGCAGGAGTTCCTTAAAATGTGATTTGGACTGGGCTGGGGTGTGGCAGGCTCCGTGTGTTGCTGCTTCTCCTCAGACCTCACTTTGAGTAGTAAGAGTTCTACGTTCATGTCCAAGTCCCACAGCCCCTGGTTGTCTGGTCCCTGCTTACCATCACAGCTGGGATTCCTGACATTGCCAGGAAAACACCATGATCCCTCAGTCACTCTAAACCTTCATTCCACCTTGATTCACTGACCCTCACGGTTTTCTAGCCACATTTCTCATTTCTTTTGTAGGCCAATGAAATAAGCACCAGCTGGGGATTAGTCTGTACTCAAAAGATAAAAATCAAATAAAATTTCCATAATAGTAGGGAAATACATGTTTTACAAGCTCTTTAGTGTGAAATGGTTCAATAATATCACATTTGTTTCACATTTCTTAACAATTCACCTTTGGGTCTTTACCATGGTAATCTTTTTTTCTTAATGAAAATCTTACTAAAATTTTCATGAAGCCAGCAGTGAGAGAACAGAACTATATTAAGGGTCTTATGAAAAATATATTACACATCTTTCTCTAGATACTGTCTTTTAATATTTTCATCGGATTATCAAATGCTTATCTTCATTCTAGCTTTATAGCTCCTTTTTCTTTTATCATTAGTAGTGGCTAATAAAAAGGTAGATTAAAATACATTTGGCTGTTTGATCAAGGTTGAACGTAATTTCCTACAGCACAGACACTGGGAAGTTAATGTTTGTATGAGAGAAGATCAGCCTCCTCTTTCTTAGAGCCCAGGACAGATATTATCATAGGAAGAACAATCTCTAATAACGTAGTTGAGCCATTAGGTTCAGCCTCATCTCCTGCCACTTCCAGCAGCACAAACCAACATCCTATTAATCATGGAAACTGCTGAGCTATTTTACACGTTTCTGTACTTTTGCATATGCTATTTGCTTTGCTTGAAACTCCTTTTCTCACTCCCATAGCTAAGTCTCCCTGATCTTTCAGAACTAGGTCAAATGGCACTTGGATTAGGAAGCCTGAACTGATTACCTCAGCTGAAATAGCTTCTCACAGAGCTACCTATGATAACCACTTGTTTGTCTTGCTGAAAAATCGGATTTATTTGGCCGACCCCCACCCCCACCCCATTAGAGACAGGGACCTTGTATGTCCTGTGCCTTGCCGGCACAGTGATCACCTAGAAAAGGTGCTTGTGGTAGGCAGAATAATGCCCTCTTCCTCCAAAAGATATCCACATCCTAATCCCCTGAACCTGTGAATGTGTTCCTTTATGTTGGCAAAAGGGAATTTGCAAGTGGAACTAATGATCATGAAATGGAGAGCTTGTTTTAGATTATGAGGAATGGGCCTCATGTTATCACATGGATCCTTTTAAGAAGGAAGAAGTGTCAGAATCAAAGGAGATGTCAAGTGAAAGCAGAAGCCAAGTGATGTAGCCCTGAGCTAAGGTATGCGGGCAGCTTCTAGAGGCTGGAAAAGGCAAGGAAATGGATTTTCTCCTAGAGCCAAGCGCAGAAAAGAATGCACTCCTACCAACACCTTGATTTTAGTCCATGAGAACCCATTTTGGACTTCTGACCTCCTAAACCCCAAGATATATCTGTGTTGTTTAAAGGCACTGGGCTGATTGGGAGTAACAGCAGCAGTAGGAAACTAGTACAGTGCTCAATTCATGTTTTTTTACAGAATGGATGAATTAAAAAGTGCCTCATGGCCTTCTTCTCAGTCTTTGCGTTCTGTCCATCTGCTCTTTCTCCCTGAGAAGGCTGCAGGCAATGGCCCTGGGAACTGACCAAGGGTCCTTTCACACCCAGGAGTTGTGCTGGCCCAGCTGGGTCAGGGGCTTCCTTCTATATCACTCCACTGAAACACACAGTCAGGCTTAATAACTTTCTGTCACCTATTGGTGCAAGATCCTGTGGTTGGTGCTGTGTGAAATCTTACTTGGTCTATGGCTTTCCTTTAAATTCCCTGGAACTCCTGGAGAATGAGTACTGCAGTGAGGTAAATTCAAACAACACCTCTGGCGATCGGCTCCTGCCCTTCCCCAGGCCTCCCCATGCTCCCTGCTGCCCCAGAGGTGCAGAAATGCCTACCTCCTTTTGAGATCACATGTGTCCTGACCCACTTAGGTAACTTTCTGAAATACTTCAGTTTCCCCTTCCCCAGGCCTTCATTTACAATTTAACATATGTAAATATATGCTGAAAAAGCCTTTTTCAGAGGTAAATTTCCTTTTCACCATTTTCCTCGAGTCTTTTTTTTTCAGTTATTTTATAAATTTACATTCAAGTTAGTTAGCATATAGTGCAACAGTGATTTCAGGAGCAGATTCCAGTGATTCATCCCTTATGTATGACACCCAGCTCACAGAACTTTTTAATCACTATGGGGACTACTCTATTTCACTATGGTGAAATGCAAATCTACTCTGTAACTTGTACTCAGTCATCAGGCCTCTAGGTGTCGCCACCACCCAAGTCCGGCTGAAAGGTGCCTGGCCCTGAATATACATGCTAAGCATGTAGTAGTTTTCCAAGACAATCCAGGGGAAAAACCCACAAAACGTGTGTGTATGCACACACACACACACACACACACACACACACATTCCTGTTACACATATATATGTAACCTGTCATACATATGTGTGTATGTGTATATATATATATATATATATATATATTCCATTCTAGCTCTAGTTTTCTATGCAGAATTCAAACTAAGAGAATAAGTGGTATATGTGACTACTTTTAAATTTTATTCTTTTGCTCTGTTTGCCATACCATTACTGGAACATGGTGGATTTTGTTTGAGTCTCAGGATATTTATTAAAGGTGCCCCCCGTTCCATAAACACACAAAACAATTGTTTTTCTTGTACAACACTGTTTTAATGTTTTCACTTCCTTTAGATTTGCATACAGTTTTGGAGGCTCCTGTGGCTTGATTTGGCTTTCAAAGCGAGTGGAGGGCAGCAAACACATGAAAGAGTGGATGGATTTAGAGTTCTGGAAATACTCTGGAAGTTCCCTAGTCACTAATACTTGGTTCTTTCCCATTTTGAAATTTTACAACTTGTAAATGTATGGTATTTTAAATTTGAAATAAGAATTCTGGGAAGGAGAATTTAGAAGGGTTCAAGAAGATTGAAACTCTGCCCTCCAGAATTGCCCCTTTCTGATTATATATATTTTTACCCATATTGCCAGAACCCAGAAGATTTGTCTGTCTTGACAGACGTTTACAGAAATTGTCCATTCAATTATTGCGTTTTCTTTTTTTTCTTCTAATTTTTATTTATTTTTGAGAGAGTGTGTGAGCAGGGGGCAGAGAGAGAGGGAGACACAGAGTCTGATGCAGGCTCCAGGCTCTGAGCTGTCAGCACAGAGCCCGACCCGGGGCTCAAATCCATGAACTGCAAGATCATGACCTGAGCTGAAGTCAGACACTTAACCAGCTGAGCCACCTAGGCGCCCCTCACGTCTCCTCTTTATGCCAGAGTACCTCCACTGTTCACATGCCCTTATTTGTGCCATAGGACTGCCACCACTTCTCTTCTATCTGTCACTTTCTCCCTACGATTCTTGTTCCTGACTTTGTAATGATTGCTGCTTACCTCTGTAGATGGCTGCTACAGGTCATAGTCGATAGGCTAGGCCAAGACTTAAATTGAATCACCGGAAAGAACGTTCTGTATGAAGATACTTCTTGCCTCTTGTTTCTTTAGGCTAAGATTTAGTAGGACTAAAAATTGAGACAAATCTCCACTGAGATACATATGGATGGATGTGTATACATACAACACACACACACACACACACACTCACACACAGAGAAGGAGAGCTTTCCAAATATTGCATTTAATATTTATATAGGCATTTTCTGAAAGCTTTGAATCTAACCCAAGCTACTGTTAGGCAGAGAACTTTGACTATAATGAAGGTTATGCTGTTTTTATCATCCACCCACTTGCTCTCCTCAAGAAAAATACTGAACAGCAGTTAGCTCATTTTAAGGGCTATATCTAGTTACTGCTAAACTGGCAGACTTCTGTCAGGCTTCGAAAAGCAATTCGTATTGATTTCTGACTTTAGGGCTAAAATTAATAAGGAGCCCAGGAAGGCCAGGGGTTTTTCTTGAACAGAGAAACAACCCAAAGGTTATGTTAGTGACTGAATTTGCTGTGCTAGTTAGGGGCTTTAAAAAAAGTATGTATATAAAAGAATATTAATCACATTGGAAAAATGGGTAGTTATAATAAATGTGAATATCAGATTTTGGTCTGGTTTTATTGTAAGCCAGCAGTTACCCTTCCATTTGCCTATTAGAGAGATTAGAATGTTTTGTTAGCTAATACTTTTGTAAAATAATAGACCCACACCTCCCTGGTGTATGTATTAATGGATGACAACATCTGGGTTTGTGGAGTGAGGGTAATTAATTTCTGGAACTAAGACCAATGCTACTAGTGATTTACAGACACCCGTAAACTCTGTACCATAGAACCCTATAATTAAAAGGGTTTAGAGTCTCTCTAGGGTGGCTCCTGATCACTGCAGAAATTCTTTCTACAGGTGGGCTTGGTGGCACTGCAATGACATCAACACTGTAAGCTCCTAACATGACAGAGCCACACTGCAAACTACTTTTATGTTCCCAGCCAGGTCCAGAACGGTGTTAGTATTCTGAATACCTATTGGTTATTCTTGATTTAGTACACGTCTCCGTGGCACACACATCCCTCAAATATTGATGAGAAAATCAAAACAGAAAACGGGCCAGCCAACATTCCGGCAGCAAGCCTGGAGATGCAAGTAAGGGACTGAGTTTCCTGGACCAGCCGTCTTTTGAAGCCAATTACTTTCTCAGAAAAATTAATTTTTCTTTCACTTCCAGCTCACTTAAAAGTTAATAAAGGAAGCATATCTGGCAGGATCATCTATCTCTCTATCTACCCACCCGCTTAATCACTAGCCACCATGAAATGAGAGCCTGGGAATGTACATAACCAATGGGTTTAATTAGATCTGGCCCGTACTATTTCCTAATAACCTTCTGCCTTGTCTTCCATTAGAGGTGAGATCTTTCGGGGTGAGTGAATAGGTCAGACCTTACAGAGAAGTTTTTCAGTTTTCTGTTTGCTACAGGAGTAAATGAAAAGCAAAAGGAGAAAGAGCCAATATTTATGGGCTTTAGGGAATTATTGGGTTCTAGGTACTTATTGTTGAGGAATTAATGAGAAATTCTACTGCGAGGCTAAGAACAACATTCTAAAAATAGGTTGGTGCATATCCTACATGAGGAGTCCTTTCTAGAAGGTTTAAATACATACTTGAGCATCATGCTTTTTTCTTTAAATGATACTTCATTTTCAGCAGCTTTATAAAACTGAGAGCCACAAAGTGAGGATGACTAGAAGTCAAGGTTACATCCTGAGATCTGCATCTTCCCATAACATTTATATTTGTGATATGACAGCAGCTAAGTTAACAAGGGAGTTGCCAACTTCCCACAATGAAGTTTTGGATACTTGACAGCAAGCCATCAGTTTTACTTGTGGTGCAAATTTTCACTTAAACTGCTTAAACCTCACAAAACACTGATAATCCTTTTGCTCTTACTGAACATGGCTAATTCCAGACAATAAGTCACTATTAGATTTCTTCTATGATACATGCCAGGTATCAGCTTATTATGCCTTAGCTCCAAATTCACCCTCCAACACATGCTAATGGCGGAGAATTCCTGTAAGCAGGTCTCGCTCACATGAGTAGTAGGATGGTAAGTTTTCTCAGTTGGAGGCTGAGGGAGGGACAACGCAGGAGGAAGGCTGCTCTCCTGCGCGGCTGCTGCATAGTGGGTCGCTGGTGTGGGTCTGATGGTGCTGCCTTAACTCAGGGGTCCCAGAGCACCTGGTCCCACACAGACTCAGCTCTGGCGATAACCTCCCTGCAGCCCCCCTGGGCACGGACACACTCCAGGTCTCCTGGCTGCACTGGCATCTCCACTCCTCCGCAAGCACACGTGCCTGGCCATGACTCGAGGTTGCTTCCTGTTGGTGTGTAGACCTCGGGAACCCAGTGAACCTCTGTGCCCTGTAGTGAGCTGCAAATTTAACTTTCCCAAGGAGCTCTGAGGCCCAGCTTCCCTTCTGAGTTTGTTCTTCCTTGAAATTCTCTCTAAGCCACAGGGTAAGATATGCTTTTCTTACATCTGCTAGTCACTCCTTTATCAGTGTTTAGTAATTCATTATATTTAACTTCCTGTTTAAATAATCATGTGGTGTTTATCTCCTGGTTGGTTATGGACTGTCAGAGCCCATTTTACTTAGCAACTGGTAATTGTCAGCAAAAAAGAACACAAGAGTAGAAGTTACTAGTGATACAACAAGAAAACAACTAGACTTTTCCGTTCATTGGCCATGTTTTTAATTATCAAACAGACTATTGAACACATACTAATAAGCTATGTATTTGACTGTAAGGTCAGCTTTTATATAACAGATTTATTGTATACAAGTTAAAAAGGACATACACATAATTCCTCTTTTAATATAAAGCTGACCCAAGCCAAATGGTATAATAAAAAATACTGGGGTGTCTGGATGGCTCAGTGGGTTAAGCATATGACTTCAGCTCAGGTCACAATCTCACAGTTTGTGAATTCAAGCCTGGCTCTCTGCTTGTCAACGCAGAGCCTGCTTCTGATTCGCGGTCTCCTCTCTCTGCCCCTCCCCTGCTCTCTCTCTCAAGAATAAGCATTAAAAAATGAATAAAAAATAAAAACACCAAGAAAAGGAGCTTCTGAGATACTCAACAGTGAACATTTACAAAGAGTTACAATGAGTACCATTCTTTCATCATTCAAATATAATCATCAATACTAAGTCTCATCAAACTCACATACTGGTCTTAATGCAGGACTAGAGACAATGGATCTGTTTTTTATAATGTATTTAGGCTTAACTGGTGACTGGTGGTTATATCCTCACTGAAGCAGGAAAGTGGTCTCTCTTCTTTCTCAGATGTTTACCAGGCGAAAGATACAAGCTGACGTACCAGTTAAAACAACAGCAAAATGACTTCCTAGCACAGTTCTTGGGCTTTGGATGGACAGCTCATTTGGTGACTCTTAGTTCAACACAAATCATGCAAAGTATACTCTTCCAATCAGCAAAAAATCAGCATGTAAATAATAACTATTGAATATACTACCCAATGAAGGGCTATTTGCAATGAGAATGCACTAAGCAGTTTCCAGCAATGGTGAAAACATAGGGGAAAACCGATCGTCACCAACATTAAAATCAATTCTCTGCTACAATTACCCATTTTCAGGACGATGGCCATCTCTCTAGGTAGATACCACTTCCGCCCAAATGGCCCTATCACAACTTGTCATTTTGCCTGCATATCCATCTAATTCCAGTAGTACCTCCGTCTACCCTCACTGTAGATGTAATGGTTTACGTTTGGGGATTCTAGAGGACTGAGTCCTTATGGAATTGTCTCAGAGGTGTCCTGGTCCCTAAATGAGTTAGTGATAGGGAACAAGTTTCCTGTTGTCATTAAGCAACCACCCACAAGTCTGGACGCTATTAAAATTCTGTTTGCCCAGTCACCTCATGACGAGGCTGAGCAACCTGTCAATAGTGAGGTTTTCATTTATGATTGCCATAGTGTAATAATAAATACTCACTAGGCATGTAAAATAGTACAGTGAGGGAAGTTGCAGCTGGAGTCCTTCCTTCTGCTTGCCAATTTGGGGAGTAAAACTATTGCTGTTGTCATCACTTCTGCTACCCATACCAGTTGGTTAGGATGTGGCCAGGACCAGATTATTTAAGAGTGGTTTACCACTAACGACAGGCAGGGAGAGACAAAAGGGTAAGTCTGGTCTAGGATAACAGAATCAATGTCAAATTACTGTTCTTTTTGCCCGAGCTATTGATCTTAGAGTCATCTCTGAATCTAGCTATAGGCTGTCCCAGAGCCCAGAATCTGTATTTCAGCCTAGTGATGTGATCAGTACATGGCATGAAATGGAATGATATGGAGAAAAATACTATCCCAATTTAACAGACTTGGGATAATGACATCACTAAGCTAAATCAAATTAACATGAAAAATATTCATCTATAATTTATCTCAGACAAATTGTGAGGTTATTCCATCCATCTCAAAGGATGAATCCTACAGAGGTATGGTAGTTCAGGAGAATGACAAATAATGAGCCCCAAGGCAACACACAAAGCAGCTATATGAAACACAGTTGGCATCTCTTGACTTGCAAATTCTCTTACTTAACAACTACTGTCACCATCTATTATTTTAATGACAAATAATACAGGTTTTCTCCAAGAATTATTTTGCTAAGAGTAGCAACAAGGAAATGGTTTTAAAACTCTGGGCAAAGCAAGACAGATATTTTTCTTAACACTCCCATTCTGTTTTAATATTTGGCAATGAGACCAGAAAGAAACTTTCAAAAAGCAGATTATCCATATATACTTAATGAGCTCAAATGAGTTTTACAGATACAGACAGTTAACATTTTAGGTAATCTAGGATAAAACCCTATTGATAGTCATCACTGTTTTGCAGATTATAGATGCATCTGTATGGTTCATTGAAATCCTTCTTTAATAAAACACACACACACACACACACACACACACACACACACACACACACACACCATGCCTTCGTTCACAGACATGAACCAATTCAATAAGAGACACCAACTTTGTAAGACCATAAAGGAACAAGAAGAGGTTGGATACACAGAGAGATGCCCCGTATTACAACACACACGGGTTACTCTTCTTAGAAAGCAAAACAAGAACAACAGTTCTCTTGGTAGTAGGATTAGAAAATTCTATTTCAAAAGATGGTCACATTTTCTTTTGTTTTACAAATGAAGGAAGGAGATATTTTGCCAAAACCCCAACAACCTTTTAAAGATTTTGTTAAGTCTTGTAAATTCTACTGTAAATTCAAGTAAAGAAGCTGGTACAGAATAGTACTGTCCAATAGAACTATGACGCAAGCCATATATGTGATTCAACATTTTATAGTGGCCACCTTAAAAAAAGGGTGAAATTAGTTTTAATATTTAACCCAATATATCCAAAATGTTATCATTTAAAATGTAATCAATGTAAACATAAGATATTTTACATTCTTTTTTTCATACTAAGTCTTCCAGTGTGCCTGGGTCCTTAGCCTTAAAAATTCTGTCCACTGGTTAGCAGCAGCCTCAGAAGAGAAGACTGCATTGTAGTTTCTGTTCTTAACACCCACCAGTTTATACACACAAAAACCAGATATATGTACAACACACGGGGTTATATTCATAGGATAACAGGTTGATTTCATTCAGCTTAAGGATTTTTAAATTACGAGTACAGGTTCAAAAATAATCTCGTGTGTCTTAAATAAGCCTCATGTCCTTTTAAGTATAAGATAATTTTGGCCTAGTGTTAGTCTCTATATGTTGGTATACTAAGGAACTGTGCATATATAAACATGCAGTCTATATTAAAGATTTCCTTTTGATAAAATTCTTGTAGCAGAAAAACAAATATGACATTAATTTCCTACCAAATAACTAGAACTGATGAGCCTTACAATAGCTTCAGAGAAAGAACCTTCCTAGAGCATAATAGAGTGATTTCCAAGGTAGGTCTTGTCTTGGATAATATGCCTACAGGCTGAAAATGAGCACACAATAAGAACACACAATATATACATTTAACTTTATTTTTTCCAAATAGAATAAAGTTTCACATGCTTTTCATACTTCTGGAAATGGCTTCAGAAGATTTTTCTACTCTAAATATAGTTTTTCTTTAATAGTTAAATAAGTATTAATTAATAAAAGTAAGTATAAAGAACTTAAAAATTAAAAACAGAACACAATAGGAAAAAGGGTAAGAGACATGAAGAAGAATTTCCAAATTCCTACTTAGGAATTCCCATAATAAAACATGTTCAGCTTATTAGTTATCAAATATGTGCAAAAATGAAACCACAATGAGATACCATTTTACATTTTTTGGCTCGTCAAAAATTTGCTTCTGATGATCCCAAACATTGGTGATACTCTCAAATACTGTAGATTCTAAGATACCAGTAAAAGGTAGGTTGGTACCATGACCTTGGCAAACAGTGTGGCCTTATTATTAGAGTTGATAATGTGCTTTATTGTACAACATAGCAATTCTACTCAAGGTAATGCATTTACTCTTGGTTATGTGCACCAGAAGTCATATAAAAGAATGCTCCTAGCAACATTGCCTTTTTCTTTTTCAAAGAAAGATGTAGTTCAATCTCCAGCAACAGGAGGAGAAAACTGTGATATAGTCCTCTAAAGAATACATAGCAGTGAAAATAAATAGGATACTTGTTACAAAATGGTAATGCCCAACTGCAGTGAACATAAAAAGTGACAGAAGAATACAGTTTAATGCCATTTATTATTATTATTTAAAGGTATATACATGGAGGGAAAATGATAAATGACAGAAAGGCTAAGATCACCAGAGCTCAGGACAGGGGACCCACTCTCAAACAGGGATGGGGTAGGGCCAGAGAAGAGCACACAGCGCCTCGAAGGACAGGCAATGAGCTGGTGGCAGGCACACGTGGGTTTGTTTATTACTCTTTATATTTGTGCGTGTGTGTGTGTGTGTGTGTGTGTGAATGCATATGTATTCCATTGCAGGAAATAATTTTTAAAACCAGAAAGGGTTCTAACAAACAAGATGATTGCATGGAATGTTTCAGATGACGAACCATCACCGGAGCGCCATGAACTGACCTCAACTCTGTCATTCACCACTCGGTAGTAACTGCTGCTCTTGCTTGTTTCTCTCCTCCTTCAAGATGGAGACAATTGTCCCGCCCATACAGTACCCATCCCATTCCAGGGGCTCCACAAATGCTGATCGAAAGGATGACTAAACTGACCTGACCTGGATTTCTAGAAGGACGAGAGAAACTGAAAATCTGGGCTACAATTGGGCAGTGATTACTTGGCTTATTTCGTTTCACAATTTAGCACATTTCCTGCAAACTGACAGCCTGTTCTCTTTTATCTTCTCCTTCATCCTCCTTCTGTTTTGGTGTTTAAGGTTTGAAATAGCTTGGTGATGAGATCAGCCTGAGACTCTGCCTTCAGAATGTTTTCTGCTTTCAGAGAGGGCTGTATCAGAGGGGGCCCTGCTATTTAAGGGTTGCAGAGACACTGTACTTGCTTTTTTGCACCCAGTTAAGAGAACAAATCCACCAGCCCAGCTTCAGTGTATTCAGGAAACCACAGTCATCCACTGGAACTAACCAAGGGAAGGAGATTTAACACCATCCTTGGTCCTGGGTCACTGTCTGAGATGATTCTGTGATCACCTCCCAACACAAATACACAGAGGACAACAAACATGTAAGTCTCCTCGAATGGTCAAATGATCCATCTGCATTTTTACAACAAACCCACTGCATTCAGGTATGAGATAACAATGGACTGAGAACTATAGCATCCCAATTAAATAGGAAGTCTTCAACCAAACACAGAACTAAAATTAGGAACGGTATAAGAAATGGTAGGGAAGGGGCACCTGAGTGGCTCAGTCGGTGGAGCACCCAACTTTGGCTCAGGTCATGAACTCGTGGTTCCTGAGTTTGAGCCCGACATCACGTCGGACTCTGTGCTGACAGCTCAGAGCCTGGAGCCTGGTTCAGATTCTGGATCTCCCTCTCTCTGCCCCTCCCCCACTCGTGCTCTTTCTCTCTCAAAAAATGAATAAACATTAAAAAAAATGGTAGGGAATAAGTACTCCATTTTCAGAATGTGTTTTCTGGAATTTATTTTTTTTTAATGCTGAATATAAAATCTGAGATTTCACCAATGCCTTTAGAGACAAACACATACACATTAAGATCTAAAAACAATAATTATGCAGATCAAAGTAGGCCCTGACACTTAAAAGCTGTTAAATGAAAAGCATGTCTAGAAAAAGCAAAATCCTATGTAGCAAAATCAAATTAAAATAAACAAACATAAAGAGGCTTTGTTACCCTTAAATTACAAAGGACAAAAATAAGTTTAGTTCATTATTAAATTCATGTAATATAAAAACATCTAGGTATTTGAAGGAATCTATAAAACAGAAACAAATCTACAATATATCAGAGCCTGAGACGAAAAAAAAATCTTCCTTTTCTCCTCTTTGATTTGAATAGAACACCAGAATTTGGAAAAATTAATTTCCCCAACTAAATTTTCTTTTGGTCTGAATATACCTAGCAGGATGGCACTCTGTATTTGATCTAATTTTTTAAATGGCATAATATTATTTTTAGCAGTGCATTTCCTTTGTCCCAATAAGCCTACTACAGGAAATAAAAATTGTCTTGAAATGCCTTTGATAGTACATCTATGTCTACAATTCCTACCTAGTTCTTTCCTAGGTTTTTTAAGACTGAATATTCAAATCTAGAGGCAGCTAGTTAAAGAAGGGAATAAGAATCATTACATGTTTGGAATTTAGCTGGTAAGACAGTACAAGTAAAGAGACAATATTTTCAAAACACAATGTGGTCCCAGAGAGCAATACGTCAGCACTCTGCAGAGCCTGAGTATTACAGAAAATGCCATACCATGTGCTTCTACCTCATTCACAAGTATAATACCAGCCAGACCTGGTCTCTCTTATTTCTGTGCTGGTTAAAAAAAAAAGAAAGAAAGAAAAAGAAAAAAGCGGGGTGAGCGGTAGATGATGTGTAACTGGTAGCAATTTAGCACTACTATCCATCTAGTCTCTCTAGGAGAGTCATTCTGGTCCTCAAAGTTTCAAGATGAACAAGTCTGTGTAGCTGTCTTGGTCTAGCAGGTATCATGTTGATCCCACAACCCCAGAATTTCACTTGCAAGGCCTTAATCTTACCAAGTTGGTTTTTGGCACTCACTGGCAAGAGCAGACTAAATGTCAGATCACTGCAGCATTAAACTATTTTAAATTGTTGATATCTGAAAACGAAATTCTAGGTCTTATCAGAAGACTGGAACACATTTACTCAAACACAGTATCCAGTTAAAAAAAAAGGTTCCTGGATAGTCCCTGGGATTTAGCAAATGGAATGACCTGGATCTCATTTAAAAATGCTAACTTAGCAGTAACACCAAGATTTCACAACAGCTTTCCTTGGAGAGAAAATTGTGGATCACGTATTTGTTCTAGTCAAGTAGAAATCTGTGGCATACTTTTCTTCTGGTTGTAGTCCTGGGCTGCAAATCTCAGGCTGGGAGTTCAGCTTTAGCATTCAACAAGTCCTTTAGAGTAGTCCACATTTAGTTAGTTGGAGGATGAACCACCACATGTGACAAGGTTTTTTTTGAAAATCGGAGGATGAAATAACACATGTGACAGAGCTTTAATCTTCAATTCTTTCAATTTCTTACATCCTGCTCAGAATCTGACCAACAGGTCCCGCATGCTAAGAATAGCAGAATATTTAGGCAGCCCTCTCAGAATTTATCCTACTTAAGACTGCTTATGTTTGGCAATTAAAAGCTCTAAAGACTCTAAGCAGGGACAAGGATGGAGAAAAGCAGCCTCTGCCCCAATGAAGTAAACGATGTTCAGCATCCACTCCAAAGGGGGCAGAGAGTTTTACATGCCACCTGCGATGCGGAGGTGCTCTCTGACAGCCCTTTTCACACACACTGCTCTGAAAGCCCACTGGAAGCCATACATGGAATGAGAACCTGGATCTACGTGACTCTGAAAAGTCTGGGACTGTACACTGGCCAGAAATAGGAGCAATGTTGGAGGTTCAGTGAAAAGCAACACAGGAAAAAACTAAATTATACCACAATATTAGTATCTTTTAGTATACCTCATTAAGGGTTCACAAAATATATCCAGCCAAGATCTTCCTTTTCTCAAAAAAATATAATCCATTCACAAAATAGAGTAAGCAGCTGTTAGGGAAACTGCATTTTAGAAATATGTGACTTTTGCATAAATAAGTTGCTAGAGCTGAAAATCCCTTCAGATTTGAGTCAGATAATTTCCCTATAAATGTACTAATTAATTTGTACACCTCCTAAAATATACCTTTTAAGCAGTCTTCTATCCTTAAATTAAACTTTTCCCTTGCAAGAGATAAAGAAGCCTCTATTTTCCAAAATAAAAATAGCAACTATCTTTATACCTGTAACTTGGTCCCGATCACACCTTGTGGCAGCAGTGAGTTTTGGAAACATCTGTAGGAATTCAGAGGATTTATGGAAATAAGAGTGTCCATTACCAAAGGTGGCCAGAAATCGTACTTTTTCTATAAGTGCTGTTACAAAGCACTGTAATAGTGACATTTGTGATTTTGCAGCAAATTTTTCAGGTCTTTGTCAACCAGCATTTTTTTTTTCTTTCTGATCAAAAGATTTCTAATAGCCTGGCAAACTAATTTCAAGGATACTATCCAGGCAGCTTAAAGAGAGGCCAGTCTGAGCAATACTGGCATCAAATACAGCCTAGGGCAGATCCAACATTTTCTCTCCAATGATGCCACCCGCTTATCTTTCTGTCATTAAGGAAGCACACCTGTAACAGGTAATCTAGTACCGCCAGGTGAATGAGGCAGCTGCAGGCAATTCTGAAAACAACAAAAACTTCACCATAGTCCTGATTTGGTTTTAAGCAATCATGCAATCCCCCATTATACCCATGTCTTCCAAAAACACCTTTTCCATGGCAAGCAAAGTTACTGATGATGCATGTGATTTTAGTCACAGTGATGCATTAGGTAAGCAGGTGTGTGCTGAGTACCAGGGGGTGCTCCAAAATGCATCTCCGTCATCTTCCACTTGTCTTCTCTAAGATTCTGTCTATTTATTTTAAAAAAAGAAAGAAAAAATTCAGTTATTGCATTGGGTTGAAAAGAAAATTCACCCTGGCAATGACATTTCAAATATCAGGAATGGCGATGTTATAAATCACAATAAATCACCCCCATGTGAGTGATGAGTGCAAATCCTATGTTTCAGGATCGGCACAGATTTAAGACCTCCCACTCGACCTCCCACATAGAAAAGTAGAAAGCAGCCGCGTGTTTGCAGTGACTGCAGAGACTGCACTGTTCCAGTCGTACCCAGGTGAGAGGGCGTGTGGGTCCTCCACACAGGGGGCCTGCAAGAGGTCGACCAGAGCTGAAGAACAGCACCAGCATGGCCAAAATAAGTGCTGCTCCAACTCCCCAAATGCCACCGCTGGCCCTCCCTCCGTGACAGCTTCCTGTTTTGACCACAATACAGATACTTGGCATAGGGGGCTTCCAAGACCTGCTCTAGCTAGCTTCAGTTGGTCAGTGCCCAGGATTTACTAGTTGTTATGTATTTTGAGGATCACCCCTGAATGGCATGGATTCAAAAGCAAAAAATTCTCCAGGCCCTGTCTTGAGTCTATTTAAATAGCAAACTTGATGGGGTTCCACCTGAAAATTATTGGTGAAAAGGCCTCCTTTTCCCGTGGCTACCATCTTAAGAAGTTGTGAACATTCTTTTCCTACCATTTCGTTTCTCTCTCACTGTGTAAGAGCAACCACAGATGCTAATGGTGTTTTTATGCATTCCTTGGCAGGCTTTCTAGCCCTGTTGTTTATGTACATATACAGCAGAGAGGATAGGGAAGCAAAGGAGAAAAGGTTACTTGCACCTTTTACTACATTATACCTGTGAATGCTCTGTCTCATCCTTTGAGTGTGGACTGTGGACTGAGTGTATATTATTACCAAGGCACAATCAAACAATCAATCAGGGGCGCCTAGGTGGCTCAGTCAGTTAAGTGTTGGACATTAGCTCAGGTCATGATCTTGTGGTTTATGAGTTTGAGCCCCATATCGGGCTCTGTGCTGACAGCTCAGAGCCTGGAGCCTGTTTCAGATTCTGTGTGTGTGTCTCTCTCTCTGCCCCCTCCTCCACTCATGCTTGCTCTCTCTCTCAAAAATAAACATTAAAAAAATTTTTTTAAACAAGTAGGAAGGAGGGAAAAGTTGAATTACTCTTAAAGATATTTTCTTTCTCCCCTGTGCAGATGAAGTGTGCACTGCCGTTACAGCCTTGAATGATTCACAAGACAGGGTACAGCGGTCTGTGCTCCTGCTCACAGGACTGAATCGGCCTACATGTGGTGGGCTGAATGGGTGGGGTTGCCCAGGGCCTTTAATGCCTTTGGAAATGTTAATGGCATCAAGACCAACTTTAATACTATGACCACGAGTCATGTGAAAACCCATGTTTTATAGGTCATAGGCTTTCTGAGAAATTTATGAGAGAATAAATATTTTTAAAGAGTAAAAAAGTCAGCCCTCAAGTCTCTATGGAACCTACATCTTCAGGGAAAATGAGAACAAAGATGGCAAGCACAGAGTATTTTTTTTAAGGTTTTTGCATAGATAATAATGTCCACTAGATTTATGTGTCCATTAGATTACTCCCACCCCAGTTTTTTCCAGTTCTTTGAAGATAAATCTGGATTGTTTAATATCTCTGGATGAGACATGTTATAAAAATACTACAATTTTCCTAACAAGTATTCCAATGTTCCATCTTTATAAAAATAGTTTTAAGAACCTTTAAATATTACATGTGTGGGTTTTGCCACTGTTTAAAACATATGCACGGAAACCACCCACAACCATCTGTGGACTTACTAATGTAAAAACAAAGCAGGATTTGGATTTCACATCGGCGCTGACTGAACTGCAGGTGCTGGTGTATAATTTATATTATTGATGGTCTCTGCTTTCCTTCCATAGGTGGTGTTACAGAAATGGTACAAATTCTAGGTAGCCTCAAAAGACCTATTACTTACAGACATCAAAGTGCCCAGTAATGTACTCTCATTTCAATTCAGTGTTAAAAATAGACATTTTAGAATGCAGTTTCAACTTGAAATACAGTCAAAACCTCAATTGCTTTGTATATATAAAGATTGCAAGGAAATACACACACACAAAGTTAATATGCTTATCTCTGGGTGGTGGAATAATGGGTGATTTTTATTTTCCACTCTATACTTGTGTATTTTCTTAATCTTTCTAAATGAACCTAGGCTATTTTCATGTTCAGAAAAAAACAGTATTTTTTAAAGGGAAGAATAATCAAAATATCTTATTTCATAAAGAAAGGCTATTTTTTATTTTTAAAGTGGTATCTATGTACTCTACAAAATTATAATAATATATATAAATAACTTCTGGTCTAAATATTAGAAAAGCTTGAGCCTTTTATGTTCCATAAAGACACATGACATAATAAAGTAGCTACAAAAAGCATTTTGATTAGTTTAGGAATTATAGCATTTTTTTCAAGTTGACCATTTGTTATTACAGACCATCTCCCTTCCAATGCAAATGAGTTAAATGTGCAAGAAAACCTTAAAAATATGGCTTTGATTCTATTTCAAAAAATGTAAATTTACACTTTAAAACAGAAAGCACCTACTCCCTTAAATTCTTCTTGGGAAAAGGGGGTATACAGATTATAAGTAAAATAAATTATACATAAAAATAGACCCCTACAACAACAATTGAAAATTGGAGGAGGGGAAAAAAACCCTGAGTTTCTTTGTTCATTTTCACACTGGGCAGCCCCTAACTGTGCATTTGAGAAAGCAAAACCTAAAAATTTAGGAGACTACACGTGCATTCCTCTAATACGTTCAATCTCAACCCCTAAGGACAATTCAAGAAAGATGAATTTTAAAACAAGAGAAGATTTTACCTACCTTTGACGGCAACCGTGATTTCAGGCCTAAGAATGAATAGACTGTGTTGCTTTCCTTTGATTCAAAAAAACTGTCATAATCCTAGAAAAAAGAGGAAGAGACAATAAACAAAAGCAAACAATTATCACTATGTGGTGCTTTTGAAAAATTCTTTATGGAAACAAAAAAAGTGTACCATTGCTCCATCCAGGCCAGGGAAGAGCTTATATAAATCTACTGGATTTGCTCTGCTTGAACATAAAATTTTCTCTACGTATAATGATGAACTTAGATGTTTTTAATCAAGGCCTGTGATAGGATTGAAATGTAAAACACTGACAACACAAGTGAAATCAGAACACGTTCCCTTTCCCTCATGTGCCAAACTAACATTTGTGTGAAATCACTCGAAGATTTTACTCCAGTGCATCAATAAGAAAGGCTGACTCCCAGTTCCACTCTTGATACTTGTTATCTAGGGCTTTAAGAAAATCACTGAGTAAATAAAAAGCCATAAAGGTCTCCATGTGTCAACGCAAGTGCTTCTATTCTGCTTTTGAAGTCTGCCACATTCTCTCAGACTATGTCTTCAGAGAGAATAAAAAGATCAAATAAAAACTAGAGGAAAGTAGATTCTCCATAACATTTATCTTTGCCTCAGACACAGAATCCTTCTTCTCTTCCTACTTTCACAAGAAAAGCCATCAAGAAATTCTGGCTCATATGTTCATCAATTATTTCTTTTCAAAAGTTTGCATATATGTCACTGCATGGTTTCTGAGCTGATGCAAAAAGCAGTCTTAAAATCTGTAAAAGTCTCTTTGATAACTTGATCCTAAGGATCAATATTGCAAGCAATGATCAGAATCCTTTTTAGCCATTTGCTCATGCCAGGTGCCTTATAATCAATACTTCATTTAATCCCCACCACAGACCACCAGGTTGGAGACTGGCTCAGAGCAAAGAAATGTGCCCACAGACAATCTGTGAAACAGCTGAGATTTGGGGCCAATTCTCGCTGACATTGAAATTGATGCTTTTTATCCTCTGTGATGCTTTTTGGCCAAGAGTAAACCAGTTATGGGGCATCCTGTGTGTCAGAGTTACTGAGCCCTAATGAATCCACTGACAAGTACTCTTGAAATCTGTCCAGCAATCTAAATGGGGATTATGACTTACAGAATGGAGATTTGCTTCTTGCAAAGGATGCCTCCATGATGAACAATCTTTTTCTTTCTTTCTTTTTTTTTTAATATTTATTTTAGAGAAAGACAGAGTATGAGTAGGGGTTGGGGCAGAGAGGAGACACAGAATCTGAAGCAAGCTCCAGGCTCTGAGCTGTCAGCACAGAGACTGACCTGGGCCTCGAACCCACGTCCTGTGAGATTATGACCTAAGCTGAAGTCAGACGCTTAACTGACTAAGCCACCCAGATGCCCCTGATGAACAATCTTTGAATTATTGCACTCTGTATAGAGGCTCTCTTGTTCAAATGCTTTAGCAGGTTGAGTCTCATGTGGTTTTGAAGGCAGCTTGATTTTAATTCTTGATCATCTCAACCTCAGGCCTTATACTTGTTCCTTCTGTAGATCTGCAGGTGGTAGCTCCCTCTGCCATTTAGGATCTGGCCCAGTACAGTTCCCCTCTAAAGGGAGACAGACCTTCCTTGACATACTAGGAAGGAGCAATCCATCTGAAGAGGGAGGCTCAGCAAAAATCGACTTCAAAAATGGCATTTTAAGCTGAAATCTGAAGGATGAGTAGAGTTGACCAAAAGATTGAGGACAGGGAACAGCACTAATGAAGAGTGGAGTTGCCAGGTCTGAGAGGAATAAGCACATGTCAGACTATGTAAAAACAAGAAAAAGGTTTTGAATTTTATCTTAAGTATAAAAGGAAATCATGCGTGGGTTCTGAGCAAGGGAGCAGAATGATATAGTTTCCTTTAAGAAAATAGAGAATTTGGGGCACCTGGGTGGCTCAGTCAGTTAAGCATCTGACTTTGGCTCAGGTCATGATCTCACAGTTCATGAGTTCGAGCCCCACGTGGGCTCTGTGCTGACGACTCAGAGTGTGGAGCCTGCTTCAGATTCTGTGTCTCCTTCTCTCTCTGCCTCTCCCCTATTCTCTCTGTGTCTCTGTCTCTCTAAAAATACATAAATATTTAAAAATTTTAAGAAAATAGCGAATTTAATGTTGTGGAGAATGGCTTGGGAGACAGGCCAGCAAGAAGGAAAACAGGGAGAAAAGTCAGAAGAGTACTGTGGTAATTCAGGTAAGATGGTGGCAATCTAAACCAGACCAATGATGGTGGAGAGAGAGAGAAACGCAGACAGGTTCTGGAGGGAGAATTTTTCTTCTATATGCTGCTGAAGAGAGCATGAGGGGGAAAAATTTATCATACTCAACTCTGGAATTGGGGGACAAGGGTAGGGAGAATTAAGACTTGGAGCAGCTTGGAGTTTTGTGACTTGATGGGAAAGACCAGAGAAAAACCAGATGTGAGAATAAGGTTGAAGTGGAGTTTCAAAATATTAAGTTTGAGAAACTGTGACAATCAAGTGAAGAAGACACCAACTGGGCAGTTGGAGGTGTCTAGAGTTTCTAGTGGCTTGAGGATATTACATATTTCATAGAATTTTACTGAAAATTTTATAATTTTTTTAAGAAAAACTATGTCACAATTAATACAGGTCTAGCAGAATTTCTGCAAAGTCCTTTGAACTGAAAACGTTAAAAACATTCTTGCAACAATGGTATTTTCAAGTAGTTGAGTACCATTTCAGTGATCCAGGTTCAAGAGATAATCTGTTTGGTGCATACTTTCATTTCCTTTAACATCACTATGGTGAACAGGCTTCTTACCTGAATATTGAATTGGATCCTCCCAACAGTTTACAAATGGTCACTTCAGGTAATTAACTCCTTCCAAAGCCACAAATACACGATTTGGTAATTAACTTTAAAAGAATAATTGAGGGGTGCCTGGGTGTCTCAGTTGGTTATGCATCTGACTATTGGTTTTCGGCTCAGATCTGATCTCTAAGTTTGTGAGTTCAAGCCCCACACTGGGCTCTGTTCTGACAGAGTGAAGCCTGCTTGGGATTCCCTCTCCCCCCTCATCCCCTTTCCCCCTTCCCTGCTCACTCATTCTTTCTCTCAAAAATCAATAAATAAACTTAAAAATTTTTTTTAAAATAAAAGCAGAATCATTGAAAGGAAATAATTTTTAAAGTGAATGTTAGGATAGTGCCTGACACACACTAGATTACCAATAATCTTTGTTAAACAGATGAATGAGTTGTGTTTGCTAATTAATGACTGATGTTACATGTTTTAGGTAATCTCTGGGTTTTTAAAAATTATGTAAAAAATTTTCTGATATTTAAAAGTCTGATGAATCTCAAAGTGTAAAAGGCTAAATTATTTTCTGTCATATTTAGGTGATTGATAATTTAAAATCTAGGATTCTTAATTGTTAATACCCCCTTTCAGAGGCAATACATTAAACAATATGACTGAAATAATTTAAGAGTAAAATAGTTAGAAATTTTAAAATCATGTCCATTAAGATATAAGAACTTACATCTTATATCTACTTTTTTTAAATCAAATTCATTTCACTTATCAGGCTTCTATTTTTAAAAATATATTAAGATTTTGTACTGCAAAGTTAAAACCATTGTATTTTTAAAACTCCCTATAAAGTTTCTAAATAGGCTTGCTGAATTCCTTATAGTTAAAGATGCTCTCTCTGAAATGTTTATAAATACACATCTGCCAATTATAAGTTTCAGGCCAATCAACCTTTTGTAATTATACTATATAATGTTCAGTTAATATCACCTTTGGAGAAGGGTACACACATATAAAGCATATTCAAGATAAAATTGCCCAGTTTCAGAAACTGGTACATTTTTATTACACGTAAGACAAAAGATGAAAAACACACTTTCTTTCTAGTGCTAACTGCTTATGAAAAGAGAAATTTCTGGACTAAATAGGCATCAATATAACTGAGCCCTGTTACTAACGGACCATCTCTCTAAATGCTGCCGTTTTAAGAAAAATAAAGCAAGCTAAACAGCTGTTAAAAAGGGGGAGAGCTTCTGCACCTATACTTCTGTTTTTATTCCAGGAAAAACCAGTATTAAGAGAATTTATGAGTTCATGATAAAATCTACAACAGGTAAAGTGCACAATAGTCTCATTCTTCCACAGAGATTGCTTAAATACATTACCCGTACACCACGATTAGACTATTATGGACTAGACAAGCATTTGAGACAAAGACCTTAAAGTTCTTTGCCCTTTTAGTGTTCCCTAAGAGAACAGTGAGGAAACCCACAGCAGCCACGTTGTAAAGCTGTGCACTTCCCACGCTGAGGCAATGACAATCAAGTGACAGATTCATATTATTTCCACACGCCAAGGGCATATCCAAACAGGAGGCTGTGGGGAATAAAAACAATACATGGCCTACAAGGAAATGGTGGCAGCAATCAGTTCTCAATGAGCGAAAGCAAATCTGGTCTACCCAAAAGAAGAAAAAAATTTTTTAATTTTTTTTTAAGACTGCAAGAATTACTGCTGCAGCTGCTGGAGACAGGCAAGAGGTTCCTTCTTCCTAAAAATTCTTTCAAGCCTAAGGGTAGCCTCTGAGCAAAATATCTTGATTTAGTGGTTAAGGACCATTAATGCTAAATTCTATTTTAAAAAATAGTTGACAGTTCCAATCCTGGTACAGTATGTAAGATGTATTGTCTGAAACAGCTTTATTCAGCAATTTCTGTGCTAAACACCAAATATGGGTAAGCCCAAAGCAGAGGATTTTAAATTTCTAATTCATGTTTAATATTTCTTTACCTTTAAAAAAATTGTTTTAACATTTATTTCTTTTTGAGAGAGACAGAATGCAAGCAGGGGAGGGATGAAAAAGAGGGAGACAAAATCAGAAGCAGGCTCCAAGTTCCGAGCTGTCAGCACAGAGCCTGATGAGGGGCTCGAACCCACAAACCAAGATCATGACAGGAGCCAAAGTCAGATGCTGAACCGACAGAGCCACCAGGCTCATGTATAACATTTCTGACCATACTAGTACAAGATAGCAGGGCAAGACGATACATCTATCCAGGAGGGGGATAAAACTGGAGGGGGAAAAACTTCATGCTGAACATAGGAAAAGGAACCAGCAATAACATTTTAAGAAATACCCAGAGGAGTTAAGGGAAAAGGCTAAAATTAATTAAGAGAATCTCTTGGCTATTGACATTTATGTCATTCTCCTGTAAGCCACAAGGATTTAGTAAAATAGATACGTACCCTCCTCCATGACTGCTCATACAACTAAACAGCTCAATAAAGATACTAATATCTTTAAAACAAAATAAATATATTAAGTATGTTTATATATTTTATAATAGTTATTACAGTCACAGAGGAGAATGTGACTGCTATAATCTTTACATGAGGGAGAAATGAGAGAAGCTGTAGGAATGCAAATTTTTCTTCCTCTTTCAAAGAAACAAGTGCACTCTAATTTTTAAATGAAGGAATATAGGTACTGTGTATATTCACACAGAATGGTGATAACTCCGAGAGCTATAAAGAACCTGACAAGAGAGGGTATCTCATGGGAATCCAGGGGAGGGTGCATATAAAGAAAGGGCAGAGGAAAAGTGACTCTTCATTTTTGACCCTCCTTTACTGTTTTAACATGAAGAGTATTAACGTGCCCTTAATGTCTTAATAGTTTTGTTTTCTTTTCATTAAGTCTAACTGCATACACTCAGAAAGAGAAACATTTTAACAGAGAAAACCGCCCATGTGGACACTATTTAAGATATCCTATTAAACATGCAACTGGGGCAGCCTCAACCTGTCTGGAAGAAGGTCTTCAATATTCACAGCACAAGCCATCGTCTTCATGAAAGACGTGTCCCAGGGATTCATCACTGTAGAATACTGCGGCACACATCTCAGTGAGGTGAAAATGGGAGATTAAACATTTATAGACAGAAGAATAAAAACTACAGCTATATAAAAGAGATAAAACTGCAAAGAATATCTAATTAAATTGTTATGCTTCTGGGCATAGAGCTGATCAGCAAGTGATAAAGAGGAATTTATATCACCCCTTTCCCCACCACCCAACCTTCTTCCTTTCCTAGGATCTGTGAGGATGTCATGTAAGATTATTTACAGTAAAACATTTGAAGAAGATTCTCCTTGATTAGATAAGTTATCTTTTAAAAAGAAGGCTTTGGAATAGAGATCTTCATATTCAGATAAAGGGGTTTTTTTTTTTTTTACTGTTTATTTTTGAGAGAGATCAAGAAAGGGAGAGAAACGGGGTGCGGGCAGGCAGAGAAAGGGGGAACAGAGGATCGGAAGCAGGCTCTGCACTGACAGCAGCAAACCCGATGCAGGGGTTCAAACTCACAAACTGTGAGATCATGACCTGAGCCGATCAGACACTTAACTGACTAAGCCACCCAGGGGCCACTCAGATTAAATCCCTTAAGAAAATTCTACCTGTGGGATAGGTGAGTTTCTAATAGAGGTGATTTTCCAAATAGAGTTCACTGTAAAATTTAGAAGGTTCAATAAGCTTCCTTTTGAGACATCTGACTTTGACTTTTATTAATAAAATGGGAATGCAAATATTCAGAACTGACAAGGTGGGGCCCAACACAACAGGTTAGCTACCTGCTCCGCTGAAAACATCTGTGTAGCCATTCACAGGACTAGTTTTTGGTAAGTATGTTCTGGGTTCCTAACATTATGCAGATACTAAGACAGCTACACCACAGAGCCTGCTGAGGTGAGCACAAGGAAGCTCAGAGACTAGCAGAAGGGAAACACATGAAAAAAATTTTTATGCGATAAAGGTCATAATAGGAATGAGGCATAGGTTTGCTGGACCTGGGGGAGGCGCAGTGATAACCAGAACCCTAATTAGAGAAAGCTCAATAAAAGGCCTGTTTGAATTGAGTTCTGAGAGAGAAATAGGGCAGAATTCTATGAGAGATAAAAGTCACAGGATTTAGTAACCAAGTGGATATTGAGGTGAAGAAAAATGAGCTTGGGGTAACTTTCAGGGCCTTGCCTTATATATCATGTGATGATGTAGTCATCAAGCCTACATAAATAACATTAATATTTTAAATGTTTATTTTTGAGAAAGAAAGAGCAAGAACAGGGAAGAGAGAGAGAGAGAGGGAGACAGGATCTGAAGCAGGCTCTGTGCTGACAGCAGACAGCCTGATGCAGGGCTTGAACTCACAAACTTCAAGATCATGCCCTGAGCTGAAGTTGGACACTTGACTGACTGAGCCACCCAGGAGCCCCATAACATCCATATTTTAGAAACAGAGCACAATCTCCTGTGAATAACAATCAAAAATTTCAACTTTAGTTTCCTTTAATCTTTCTTTTCCTTATTAACTCCAAGCAGAGTTCTAGTAACACAAAATCACTGCCAGTTCAGGCTTCTACAGAGGCCAAAATTCTACCAGTGTTTCCCAGTCCATCTATCATTCCTGCCAGAGAATATACTTGATTTTCATGGAGGAGACTTGGAAAACAGCTACCCCTGTGTTTCTCAAATGTGACCAGTAGAGAACCCCAGGAGGCGGAGGAAATACGAAGGGATCATCTAGAACCAGGGTAAACTATGGAAGGGCTTCTGTACAGAGTGTGGCGTTGACATTTTTAAATGGTTAGAAAATAAAACAAAAACAACCAAACCAAAAAAGAAGATGCAGCACAGAACTGGTGGCCCTAAAAGCCTAATGTATTTACCAAGCCACCAATCCCTGATCTAGAACACTGGAGAATATATTTTGAGGCAGCTCCTATGAAAGTGAAATTCTTTGAAGTCTTGTTCCATCTTAAAATTTATAGAAACCCGGCATCCTGCCCCATAATACATCAGTGTTTCTTCTGCTATTAAAAAATATGCTTTTGGGGGCACCTGTGTGGCTCAGTTGGTTAAACGTCCACTCTTGATTTCAGCTCAGGTCAATCTTAATTTGTGACAGTGCAGAGCCTGCTTGGGATTCTCTCTCTCCTCTCTCTGCACCTCCCCTGCTTGTGCTCGCTCACACACACTCTCTCTATCTCTCTCAACATAAATAAACATTTTTTAAAAATATACTTTGGTAATTTACTCAAAATCTTCAAGCCAAATGCATTTCTGGGCAGATAGGCAATCTTTATTCTAGAACTCTGGGCACCTCTAAGAAACTTAACTTTGGTTTTACCAGCAATACATATAATAAATATCTTGTTTAAACTTTTACTAGTTTTCATTTCACCAAGTGACTTTTTTTCCACTTTGAACCCAGATTCTGAGGCCACAATAACCCTTCATATATTGATGACAGTATACCCCCAAGTATTTTTGCTGTTTGATAGACAACTCTAAGGGAAGAAAAGTGATTCTAAGAAAAGGAAAAGAATAGAATAGCTTAAATGAGAATGTACTTTATAAAATAACATTCTTCAGAACAGCTTGCCAGTTGCAAACAATTATGTCAAGTGACTGGAAACAACTAAATAGCCCACAGTGAGGGAATGATTAAATTCATTATAATTATCCAGCCCAAGAATATGTAACCTCTAAAAATTAACCTTACAATGAGATGGAAACTACTTTTGTTAGAAAACAAAGCAGGGCACAAAATGGCATATAGACTATGATCAAAAAATGTGATTTTAAAAATTTAAATCAATTTGTAAGAAAAGAGAATGTGCATTGACCAAATGTTTGCAGTTGTGTTCAAAAGGCAGTTATTTATTGTTCCCCCTTCCTCATTCTTATTTTCCAACTTTTCTCTACTTCCATACTCATTTTAGTGCTAAGAAAAAAAAGAAAAAACAATAACATTGGATAACCAACTCAGTATGAAAATCTCTTTAAAGATCTCTTTCCAACAACTTCTTATGAGACTTTTGACTGAAAGTCATTTTTTATATTTGTGTTGAGCTATATATGTGGGGGGGAGAGGTGCGCACGTGCGTGTTCAAATTCAATATATTCAAATTCAAATATATGATAAAAAAATAAAACCCTATGTATGAATCAGGGATTTGAAAACTGATAATTAAGGGAATTGGTTCTGCATGCTTCAAAAAGATGCTCAGACACAGTTAAAATATATTATCCCAAGACAATCTTCTCAGAAGTCTTCCATTCCACTGCATTTGGAAACAATACAACTACCTACAGTTGGGTGCCCTGTGGGGTTCTTCTAAGCTTCCACCAGTGGTAAGAGGGCACGAACACAGCTCCTTGGCTCCTTTCACGGTAAAGAATAGAAGAGATGTCACAAGGAACCACTGCTGGTCATTTAGCCTTTCTGCACCTCCTTAAGAGTAATCTAACCCATCGCTAGTCTACTTTTAGGCTCCGATTAACCAAGGTAATATGAGGAAAGACAGGCAGAGTTGGCCCACAAATCATTACTTAACCAAACTAGTCAACAGCTTTAATGTAAACTTATGATTAGCAGTAGACCCTATGCTTAGGTACAAAAAATTTAATATTCTACATGTATCATCTAAAGGTACCAAAACAGTAATTCCATAGTTTTAAAATATAAACAATTTTATAAGTTGCCCCATGGAAAATGATCAAAATGGTTATTTTTCTATAAAAATTTTCTGCCATTGGGGTGCCTGGGTGGCTCAGTCAGTTAAGCATCCGACTCCTGATTTCAGCTCTGGTCAGGCTCTCACATTTCATGCTGCACTGACAGCACAGAACCTGCTGGGATTCTCTATCTCCTTTTCTCTCTGCCCCTCTATCATGCATGCATGTGCATTCTCACATGCTCTCTCTCAAAATAAATGTTTTTTTAAAAAACCCTGAATGACAAAAAATCAAATAGCCTAATTAAAAAATGGGCAAAGGACCTGAACAGGTATTACTTCAAAAATGATACAGAATTGGGCAACAAGTGTATAAAATGCTCAACATCACTAATCATCAAAGAAATGCAAATCAAAATCACATGAGATTTCACCTCACACCTATTAAGATGGGCATTCTCAAAACAAGACAGAACAAAAGAAAATAACAAGTATTGGTGGTGATATAGACAAGTTGGAATCCTTGTGCATTGCTGATGGAACTGTAAAATGGCACAAGCACTATGGAAAACAGTATGATGGTTCTTCAGAAAATTAAAAGTAGAACTATCATATGATGCAACAATCCCATCTCTCTCTCTCTCTCTCTGGATATATATACACACACACATATATATCCAAAACAAGTGAAAGCAGAATCTCAAAGAATTATTTGCAAACCCATGTTCAAAGCAGTACTATTCACAATAGCCAAGAGGCAGAAGCAACCCAATCCATCAATAAATGAATGGATAAAAAAATACGGTATATACACACAATGGAAGCCTAGAAAATAAAATCTTCTTGCATACTTCAGTGCTCTAGGCTAAATGTTTGTATCCCACTAAGATTCACATGTTGAAACTGTGATGCCCAAAGACCTTCAGGAGGTTATCCAGCCATGAGGGTGGAGCCCCCGAGGACAGGAGTAGTCCCCTTATAAACGAGCCCCCTTGTCCCCCTTCACCACATAGGACACTTCAGGAAGTTGGCAGTCTGCAATTCAGAAGAGCGTCTCTGCCAGATCTCAACCTTTCTGTCACCCTGATCATAGACTTGCAGCTTCCAGAACCATGAGAAATAATTTTCTATTATTTGCAAGATACCCAATCTGTGACATTTTTGTTAGAGCAGCCCTAATGGACTAAGACATACAACATGGATGAACCTTGAGGATGTTATGCTAAGCGAAATGACTAGTCATAAAAGGACAAATACCATATGATTTCACTTTTTTATTATTATAAATTTTTTTTAATGTTTTATTTTTGAGAGAGAGAGAGAGACAGCATGAGCGGGGGAGGGGCAGAGAGACCCAGAATCCGCAGCAGGGTCCAAGCTCTGCACTGTCATCACAGCCTGATATGAAGCTTAAACTCATGAATCTCGAGATCATGACATAAGCTGAAGTCAGATGTTTAACCTAGTGAGCCACTCAGGCACCCCTGTATGATTTAATTTCTGTGAGGCATCTAACGTAGTCCAATTCATAGACAGAAAGCAGAATGATTGTTATAAAGGTTTGGAGGGGAGGGAGAAAATGAGAGTTAATTAACAGGTATAGAATTTCAGTTCTGCAAGATGAAAAAGTTCTGGATTTTGTTTTATAAGAATGAATATATTTAATACCACCAAACTGTATACTTGAGTAACATAAGTTTTACAACATATGTTTTTACCACAATAAACATTTTTAATAAAAAATAAAAATATATTTTAAAAATCCAAATCTTTTTTTTCCCCCTAATAGGAAGGGAGAAAGAAGTGAAAGGAGAGTAAATATTTTCCTTTTGTGCAGATGTGTGCATTTTCATTTCTGGTGTGCTCCACACAGGCCAGTTCCACAGAGAGAGAACAAAGTTTAAACCTAGATGTGAAGACCTGAGCTTTCCAAAATCCAAAGCAGACACTAAAACCTGTCAGAAAAGCCCAGGCATTGGGATGTTTACCTTTACCTTTACGTTACCCATTTCCAGAAAAGACTCTTGCTCATTGTAGGGATGCTCCCAGGAAATGGCAAGAACAACCGGTCTGTGCAATTTGGGTTCCGGACCATAAACAACCTAACTGGACGTTAGCAACTTAACAGGAAAGGAATTTATGGCAGTTCAGTGGGAAGTTCTGGATCCACATGAAAGCTGGCGAACCAGTTTATAAGAAGAATTTCTTCTGGGTAAGCCAAGAACACACCCAGGCCACACCCCAGGGTCAGCCCCATGAGAACACCAGCCATGGCTATTCCTGACATCAAACCCCCTGTCCAATTGATCCCATGTTTCTACATTATCCCCTCAATACTGAAATTCTGGGGTGGGAAGAACTGACTGGGCATGCCCAGGAGCTTCCTTTCAGTGAGGAGTTCTTCCAACAGACAGGATATTCAAATACTAAAGGGCAGAGAAAAGGAAATGACCTACACTGATTACCAAGTAACTTAGCAGATGTTTATGTCTCACATGCCTAGCTCACCCAGTTTAAAATACTACAAAGTAGTATGTTTCCAGCCAACTCCAGGAAATAGGAGAATCTTCATGCTTACTAGATCCTGTCACTTGCAATGTAGCAGGTTTCCATGAGTTACCCCACCAAATAAGAGCACTCATGAACTAGCACTGGGTAAAGTAAGGTGCACAGGGGCAGGGAGGATGAATGTGACCATGGTTAGCTGCTCTCTAATGCTCTTGCTTTTGTCAAAGTCAAATTTACTTGATCATGATAAGAGCAGGCACTGTCTTCAAAACTCCTGCTAGAAAAGAACATAAAGACAGAGTGTGTGCCAGCGCTGCTGTCCCTGTCACCATGGGGCTCATTGCTCAAGCAGAGAAGATGCCATTTATCCAGCACAGTTTAATCAACGTGTAAGCCTCTAGCCAGCTCCCAGTCTATCTGAAAAAATGTCCATAGACTCTGTAGAGCAAAGATACACAGAGATTTAGAAAGTCATAAAGAAGTGGAAGCAGGTTAAGCAATTAACTCTATTTCACACAACAGTCTTTTATTCATTCATACATTCCTCTATCCAAAGAGCTCTGAAGACTTCTACTTTCATGATAATGCAAAGATGCCTCTTCATCCTTTATCTTGGAAAATCAACAAAACAAGAAATTAAAAAAAAAAAACCAGAAACACCATTTAAAAAAAATAAAACTAAGAGACATCTTATAGCTCTGAACCACCAACATATGCAGGAAGTGGGGAAAGAGACAGGGGCATTAGATAGCAGAGGATGGTCAAACCTCAGTGTTCGCAGAGTAGCATCAATAAGACACAAGCTGCAGGGCCCCCAACAACATGAGCAGCTGGAGCCATCAGCTACGGGGGGGAATAAGCAAAGGCAGGGAAACAGCGAGATGGTTTGTAAATCTACATAAGCAGCAGTTAGATTCCCAGGGTGCCTCACTCTCCCCCAAAGGAGCTACAAGATATTTATTGAGTAATAAACATGGCTTCTGGAAGCAACAAACTTAGAAACACCAGCAGCAGAAGAGAGAGGGGTTTCAACAGGGATGTGAAGGGAAGACTGGGCATGGCAGAGAGGGAGAGCCCCCAGCATCTCACCCTACAGGTCCAGAACTCCAGGAGCCAGGCCGATACCCCAAAGCAAGAGACTGAAGAGCCATTCTCTGGAAGAGCTAAACCAACAGTTGAGAAAAGACCTACGGATTTTACTATCAGCATCCACCATGAGACCGCTGACAGGCTACCCAGTCATCCCTACAGGGAGGCGAGGGAGGTGGATACAAGCCCACACGGGTACATTAGGGTATATAAAGACACCTGCAGCTTCTAATTAGCTCTCTATTGCCTCACCTCTTAAATAAACAAAAGACCAGATCACTGGAGATCTGAGGAAAGCCCACCATGCTTGTAAGAAAAGACCAAAATAAACAAAGTGGGGAAAAAGGAATTAGTAGGACCAGGACAGTACTGGTAAGAGAAGAAGACTGTAGAGAGATCATATTTAATACCTCCACTGAGCAAAGATCTGGTACTCATCTCAGAAAAGCAAATTATTAAAAAGAAAAAAATCAGAATGTAAGAAAGGAAAAAGATGACATAAAAATTCAATGAAAAAATTCATAGGTAAGCTACAGAAATCTCCCAGAAGTAGAAAAAAAGGTAAAGAGGACAATACAAGGAGAAAGAAAGAAAGAAAGAAAGAGAGAGAAAGAGAAAGAAGAAATATAAGAATATTAGAAAATCGATGTAAGAAGCTACTATTTAAATTAATATGTATTCCATTAGGAGAGACTTAACAGAAGTTCATGGGGGAGGGGAAGGAGAAAAAATAGTTACAGAGAGGGAGGGAGGCAAACCATGAGAGACTCTTAAATACTGAGAATAGACAGGGCTGAAAGGGGGTGGAGGAGAGGGGGAAATAGGTGATGGGCATTGAGGAGGGCACTTGTTGGGGCAAGAACTGGGTGTTGAATGGAAACCAATTTGACAATTAACTATATTTTAAAAAAATATGTGTTCCAGGGGCACGTGAGTGGCTCAGTCAATTAAACATCTGACTTCAGCTCAGGTCATGATCTCACAGTTCTTGAGTTCAAGCCCTGCATCAGGCTCTATGCAGATAGCTGGGAGCCAGGAGCCTGCTTCAGATTCTATGTCTCCCTCTCTCTCTGCCTCTTCCCTGTCGCATTCTGTCTGTCTGTCTGTCTGTCTCTCTCTCTGAAGGATAAATAAACATTTTAAAAGATTAAATTAATATGCATTCCAGATAAAGAGAACAAGGAGAATAGGCAGGGAATTTTTTTTTCAAAAAAAAATACTATAAAAGCATTTAATAATCACGTAATTCTTGGATAAGGACTTACTGAGCACTCAATGCAGTAAATGAAAAATAAATCACATCATGGTAGTTCACCATAAAATTTTAGGATACACATATGATAAGAGATACTAAAAATATGCATAGAAGAAACTGGCAAAAACATACAAATGATCAAGGAAAATGTCACCAGACTTCTCAACTACAGCACCAGAAACCAGATGATAATGAAGCAAAACCATCAAAATTCCTTCCAACCAAAAATTCTGTAACTAGCCAAATTACCACTCACCTACAAGACCAGAACAAAGGAATTCTCACACCTGCAAAGTCTGAGGGACAGAAAGCTGCGAGATTTTTCTTTTAAGCCTTCTAGCACTATTTCACTCACAGTTTTGCTTTGTTTTGAACTTTGTACAGTCCACACATTTTCAACTATGCCTCATTTTGGTTTGTAGGTACAAGGGTACATTTTCTAGGCCTTGTAATCATGAATGGGATCACACCCTCAGTTACCACATACTTCCCAAAATGAAATATGAGATCACAATATAAAACAATTCGACAAAAATAATAATCTTTATTCCTATATAATAATGTGCTTAAAAAGTACTTTTTAGTCACAAATATCCTTTGAAGTAAAATAGATATTATCATCCTTTGCTTCAAGATGAGAAAACTGAGGGAGGCCTCGGTGGCTCAGTCAGTTGAGTGTCCAACTCTTAATTTTGGCTTAGGTCATGATCTCATGGTTCATGGGATTGAGCCCCAAGTTAGCCTCTGTGCTGACAGCACAGATTCTCTTCCTCTTTCTCTGCCCGCTCTCCTACTCACTCTTTCTCTCAAAATAAAATTTCAAAAAAAGGGTGAGAAAAAATTGATTCTTTAAGAGAAAATGACTTTCCAACAGTGCCAAAGCCAACATAAAGTCACACTAGAACTCAAATCTAAGTCTAGGGCCATGTTCACATGAATGCAGGAATGCCGTGCACAATTTCTATCTCCTTCTCTCTATGTACATGGGAATGGTTTCATTTCAAGGTACCAAAGCACTGTTACCCTTTTTCTCCACTCTTAAACAACCCAGCTATTTATTCCACTTCAAGCACCTCAGCACTGTTGGCCCTTCCTCTTCTCCAGGCCATCCTTAAAGAACCGGAGTACAGGTACGAAAATCCTCACTTATATACTGAGAGTATGACAAAAGGCAAGTCTTAACTATTCATTAGAAATAAATGTCTCGATTTCTTTTCTTAACCCAATGAGAAGGAAAAGAGATAATCAGACAAAAGTGACATCTTCTCATATACTACATACAGGAGGAAAGCACCTAATGTATTTTCAATGTTCATAATGATCCATCTGGCTCGTTTTCACACACAAAAAAACCTCTGGTTTATAATAAGCTATTAGCAATTTTTATACTCTAGAGGATACAGATTCGAGAATAATTATCCCATCCACTTTTCCCCCAGTAAAAAAATATGCTTCAAGCGGCACCTGGGTGGCTCAGTTGGGTAAGCGTCCAACTCTTGATTTCGGCTCAGGTCATGATCTCGTAGTTCATGAGTTTGAATCCTACATCTGGCTCTGCATTGACAGTGCAAAGCCTGCTTGGGATCCTCTGTCTTCCTCTCTCTTTTACCCCTCCCATGCTTGCTCTGTCTCTCTCAAAAATAAACTTAAAAAACATAGGCTTTAAAATTTAGAGCACAATAAACACATATCCACACACACACACACACACACACACACACACACACACACTTTCCCTTCCCACCCCTTCCCCCAAACAGAGAGACAGGAACACTAAGACATGTATGTACTCACATTCACACACAGTCTGTGACCTTGGACACATATACCTTTTTATTAGACTGTGGACCTGAATGGCACAGGGCGAAGAGGTCACAGTCCTCACTGAGAAAACCCAACTTCACTCTAGGTAACTGTATTTTGAATCATGCAAAGAAACAGTGTGGTAATAGTCTAGCTACTTACTCCACAGTATCGGTCACCGTTAAATATCTGAGGTGGCAGAGGGTTGCCCTGAGCAGGCTTCTTTTCTGGGGGGATGTTTTTGTACATCCATTGTCTCTGTTCTTCTGACATTGTGATATCCACCTCCTCAAACTCTATCTTGTTGGCTTCCAGAAATCTAACCACATCTTGCTGTTTCTTCTTTATCTAAAGAGAGAAGGCAAACAAATAAGGAGAAATGCTCATCTGAAACAATATGCAGGTATTTCCGCGTTGAACTAGATTTGACTTCTCGTTCCCAGAGGTCGCCGAAGCAACACCAAGAGGCAACCTGCGCAGGCACCATGCACCGTCCGCTCACGGGATACCCGGCCCAAGTCTAGGCAAGTCCTGACACAATGGTTTCTTCACCTAGACTCCCCAGAACTCTGGGGCACAGCCCTGATGGCCTGGAAGGATCAGACTATGCATGAGGCGAGGGACTCCATTCTCAGGGGGACACAACCGCGGCCCCTCCCATTACAGAGGCTGACGTTTACAGTCATGAAAGCTCCCTCTGCCCAAACCATTTGAAAACCGGGGAGAGCCCGTCTGAGAGGTCGACATTGCCTTGGTTCCCAGGAGCAGCAACCTTTTTATTCCCCTCAGCGGCCTCTTTCAGGTATTCCACAGCTGTAGCCACTATCATGAAAGCATCCTTTCATCAATTCTCAAGAGAAAAATGTTCTCCACTTCTAAGGTGAGAGTAAACAACAAGCATCAGCTGACTTTGAACTCTCGGTTCCTTAACCCTCTTTGTTCCTCTCATCTTCATGTTTCCTTCTTCAGTCACTAGGGGTCAGGTGTGCTCCTGAAGAGCCTCGAGCACATCTGTAGGTTTTCAAAATCTTACCAGTCGTTTCTAAGGGTACATCTTAAATAGTTCAGATGGGGCGACACTACTCAATATCTTAAGCACAGCATGTAAAACAGGAGATGGCACACCTGCTTTTTCTCAATGACTCTAGGAAATGTACACAGAGACTTAACACAACCTAAGTGGTGAAGTAAATTTTATAAAGGCCAAAGAAAAAGAATCATTCTCAGAGAGCAAGCTGCCAGAAAAGACAAAATAAAATGCTTGGGAACAAACTTTCACACACTGATTGCCTCCATCAATTTCCTCCAGCTTCCTCCCAAAAGCCTCGATGACCTGTGCTTCTGAAATGGAAATCTGTTGCAGGTCATGAGCAAAGAGGTTCTGATCCTGGGTGGAGGTCTACGAATGACTAACAAGATTGCACAGTTAGCACGAGCAGAAATGCAGAGCTAGCAAAATAGAGTATCTTTACACCCAGTGATATGAGAAAACAAGAGAGCTAGTGTATGGTTATAAAACAAAAATGGACACATTATCGTAGTTTCTTGACCCAGCCATTTATCATTTCTGAAGAAGTTCTTTTTCCCCTCACTGATACACAATTTCAGAAATGTAGTTAAATTATTTCAAAACTGAGGCTTGCAAAAAAAGTATTACCCATCCTACTTAATTTCCCCTTAGAACCCTAAAAGATAGGTAAACAGGTTGATGCTGAGGTCAATACCGGTCACCTACTTGATGTGTTCTTGCCGAGATAATCATGTCATTCTCCTATTTAAAATCCTTCTGTAGTGAGTCCTCACTGCCCTTGGAAGAACACAGACATTTCTTAGCATAGCACAATGGCCTTCATGATTCAGCTCCTTTGATTATAAGAGCAATGTATTTGCACTTTTAGAAGTCTAGAAATTATAAAACAACCAAACAAAAAGTTACTCAAAATCCTGTCAAAAATTAATTAGAGGAAAGGGTTTGGAGTTAATATCCGTATGTAGAGCTTTACATACCCAACACACTTCAAATGTTCATGAGAGTGATCAAAAGTGAACCTGGCACACGGTCAGACCTTAGTTTTCCATATAATGTATATACACATCTACCTGAAAAGGTGAATACCTTAAAATTCATACTCTTAAACTAGGATATATCAAAGACACACACACACAGTTTCTCTACATCCCAGCCCCTAGCCCTACACACACACACACACACACATGCATGCACGCACGCACACACACACCATTTTTATTGCTTAACTATAATCTCTTACTGCTCACTGGTTGTTCCTTTCATAGGATCACACTCAATAAAAAGAGCTGGGTCTTGCCCCCTTTCATTCAGGAATATATTCTGTGTACTGTCCTGTTATTAAGATTTTTGGGGGGCACCTGGGTGGCTTAGGCAGTTAAGCGTCCAACTCTTGATTCAGCTCATGTCAAGATCTCATGGTTTCTGGGATTGAGCCCTTAGCACAGAGCCTGCTTGGCATTCTCTCTCTCTCTCTCTCTCTCTCTCTCTGCCCCTCCCCTGCTCTCATACACACACACTGTCTCTAAAAATAAACATTAAATTTTTTTTCAAAAGCATAAATTTTTATATCTGCCTCGCAATCTATCATGTAGATGTTCTCAGCTAACTGCTATTCAATTATTGGTATTAGGCATATTTGTAACTTTAAGCACCAGTGAACATCATTACTTAAAAATCTTTGACTGTATCTCTCAATACTATTTCAGGACAAAGACCTATGAATGAAACTCATATCAAAGGATAGAGACATTTTTCAGGCTCCTGATGGACCCAGGCTAAACTGCTTTTCAACAAGTCATTGTCAATAGGTTCCCATTAGCAATATATGAAAGTGTTCATGTCTCAACATTTGAAAGATGTATAACAGAATATTACAGTTCAAACAATGTGAGGTAATGGATGTGTTAATTAAATTAGCCATGATAATCATTTCACAATATATACAAATACTGAATCATTGTGTTGTATACCTTATACAATATTATATGTCAATTATATCTCCAAAAAATTGAGGCAGGGGGGAAAGAAACAAATTGGTTGCTATAAAAACAAATTCAAGGGGCTACTATGTGGCTTAGTCAGCTGAGGGTCCTGCTCTTGATTTCAACTCAGGTCATGATGCCAGAGTCATGGGACTGAGCCCCACGTCAGACTCTGAACTAAGCATGGAGCCTCCTTGGGACATTCTCTCTCTCTCTTCCCTCTCCTTCCCCTTCGTTCCTCCCCCACTCAGACATATGCTCCTGCTCTCTCTCTCTCTCTCTCTCTCTCTCTCTCTCTCTCTCTGTCTCTCAAGTAAAGAAAAAAAAATTAAAATGAATCATTACACACCAACAATGCTCCAGAAGCAAAGGTCGGTTACTAACAAAGGTGAGAATTGAGAGTAGCATACAGAGTAAAATGTAAATAATTATATCTCTGTTTTTACAAGAGGAAAGCAGGAGAGGCACGACCAGGTTTGGGTTTCGAAGAGATCACTTTAATACTATGCAACTTAAAAAGAAAAAAGGAGGCATTCCGAATGTACTCTTAACACTTCTATTAAAAGATCTCCAAGATAGATTAGTAGGTGAAAAAACACAAGGAACAGAACTGGGCATAGACTAGGAACATTAAAAAAAGAGAGAGAGAAATAAAGGAATACATTTGTATTTCTATTAAAATAAGCCCTTGAAGGTTATATAAAAAACTAACAGAGAGCCGGGCACAAGGGAAGGAGGGGCTGGGAAGACAGAGAGAACAGTGGAAGCAGGAGTCTCAGTCTCTACATGTGTAAACTACACTTTTTTGAACAGTGTGAATATGTCAATATTCAAAAGATTAAACAGATTACACAGAAGGTAACAGGAATATGTGGCCATAGAGATGTGGTGTTTTATATAAATCGGGTTTTCCAACAGGACATGAAGCCCCAGGACTCAGAGCACGTTATTACTCCTTGGCCTCCATGTTTACTCACACTTCTAAGAAAGGCCAGATGATGAAAAATAATTTTTTTTAGAAAAAGAGCTAAGGCCACAGAAAATTAATCAATACTACAGCAAACCACTCAAATAAACAAAGGGGAAATTTAACCCAGAGAAGGAAGTTTCAAGTGGGTATCTGTGGCATTAGTATCAGGAAGGAAGAGGCGTCCCGAGTGGGCACCATGAGCTATTTGAAGATCTGGAGAGGTGAACGTGGCCTGGAAGTGCGGGAGCCCGGGTTTCCGTGGCAGGGACCCAGGTGAAGAGACGGGACTACTGGGCGGGACCCTGAGTAACAGAACAGCTTCCCATGTGGAAACAGGAAGCTGCCAGGGACACTGCATGTGCTGGCATAAACCCAGAGTTCAAGTAACAATAACACAACCATCATTTCCTTGACTCACAGAGCTCTTTCCTCCCCACATTTCAACTATCCTGAACCAACATGTACCTTAAATCAATATCAAAAGACATTTGAGGAACAAGTGGGAGAGAAGTTAACTGTGAGGCAACAGTCGCTTCCTTCACCCATGTCAATTTAGTCATGAGTGGAAGATACCTATAACTCAGAAGGTGTTTGTTGTGTGTGTGTGTTTTTTTAATGTGCTTAGAAGCCATGGAAGATAATGCTAGTTTTTTACGCAGTAGCCAATCTCCCCCCCCCTTTTTTAAAACATTTTTATTTATATTTTGAGAGACAGAGAGAGAGGGAGCATGATCATGAGAGGGGCAAAGAAAGGAGACACAGAATCTGAAGCAGGTTCCAGGCTCCAAGCTGTCAGCAACAGAGCCTGACGTGGGTCTCGAACTCACAAACTGTGAGATTGTGACCTGAGCAGAAGTAAGCACTTAACTGACTGAGCCACCCAAGCACCCTAATCTCCCTTTCTTTCTTAATCACAGAAGGCTGGTATTGTTTAGGAAAGCAATGTGCTCTGCTACAAAAACTTGTTTTACCCAGACTCCTCTGCAGCCAGGGGACATGGCACAGAATGTGACAGAGGCAGATGTTTTTGGGAAGGCTCCACTTAATGAATAAAACCACAAAGCGTAATTTGTCCTCTCTCCTCTAGAAGAAATGCAGACGTGGTGCCTGGAGATGCAGTAACCATTTTGCAAATGTGAAAACAAGCACCATATGCTAAGGATGGTCAAGCAGAAAGGGGCTTGGGTACTTGATGATATTTTACAGATGCCACCAGTCTTGAGCAGCCCACTCTAAACCTTTCTGTATTAGACAAATAAATCCTTAATTTCTTAAGCCACTCTATCAAGTTTTTCTATGGCTTGCACCCAAGCACAATGATACCTGAAGAAATTCTTAACTGCTATTTAAAATGTCTTCAGAAATACTATAGTATGATGGACTGAAAATAAAAGCTATTACTGCATAGCAGAGCCTAGGAATAAAGGCTGTAAGACATAAATTTAAATGAAATGAGTATCTGTCACTGAATAAATATGAATTTTCATCATTTTCTTCATAAAACAACCACAGGGGGGTGGGGGGGGGGTGCAGAAACAGTTGTTGGACCCAAAACAGGAAGATACCTACAAAAGCATGAGGGTCAGATTTTATTTTGTTATTCAAACACACACCATTACACATCATCCAAAGCAACCAAAGGGAACAAGTACTTCAAAATCTCTTAGGCTAGATGATGAGAAGGCAAACTATGGCCCACAGGCTAACTCTACCTCACAACAGGTTTTGTATGGACCATGGCCCAAAATGGATACTTCTAAATGGGGTTGAAAAAAAATAAAAACAGTAGTATCTCATGACATGTAAAAAATACATTAAATACAAATTTCAGTGTCCATAAATAAAGTTGTATTGGAAGACAGCCACACCCACTCATTTCCATTCTGACTGGGGCTGCACTGGCCTGACAGTGGTAGAGGTGAGTGCTGCATCAGAGGCCATGGGGCTCCCCAAAACTAAAGTCTGTCCTTTACAAACAAAGTGTGCCAACCCTGGGCTAGGCCAAAGATCTCCACTTCCAGCTCAAAGTTCAATTTCTTAGTGAGGCCTTCCCTGACAACGAGATTTAACATTTTTACCAGCGCACTCCACATGTACACACACGCCCTCCCCAACTCCCTCCGTCCCTTCAAGGCTCCATTTTTCACCACAGCACTTAACATCTGACATACTGGTGAGGTTTTCAGTATTTTCTTTCTTTTTCGTCTTTCTCTCTCTATGTCACCTAGAAGGATATAAACTCCACAGGGTGAGGGATGTTGTCTGCTATTTTGTTCACTGCTGTATCTCCAGGGCCTGGAATGGGGTCTGGCATGTAGCAGACACTCACCAAGCAGCTGTTACCGAAGAGACAGGATCCTTACACATGGAAGGGCTGGCTGACAGGCAGCTTCATCCTGACTCAGCAACAGTGGTTTTCTCATTATCTGCCTTACGTATGACCTCCTTGGAGAGTCCTCTCTACCCACTTTAGGTGAAGTTTTATTGTCTAAATCTATTACAATCTTATTTAATTATCTGTGTACTTGATTTTATTCTCACCTCTCTCCACATTTGTCAGTTCTGTATGCACAGAGACTGGCAATGCAAGAGGCCTTCTGTAAATATTAACTGAACGGATGGACGATTAAAGAATTATCACCCCAACCCTGAACATCAAAGATTTCCAGGTGATGTTCAAGAGATCAAACTGAGTTGGTAATTTAGGAACAAATATAACTGAAGTTTAGCCAAAAAGGAATGTAGATCAAATGCCAATATTTCTCAATTAATGCTAAAGCTATATGATTTTAAAAACCACTGTGTCTAGGATGCTACATGTAACTTTAAATTGCCTAAATAATTCAGACCCTGACTGTGAAAAAGGCATTCCTTTAACATTGACAATGATATTGAAGAAGAAAGTTGTATGTGACTATACGTTTAAATAAATGCTGTTGTCAGTTAATTTTAAAAACTGCAAGTGCATAATGTAGTGTTTTGTTTGGCTCAAATGTTTTCATTAAACTGCTGATATATTTGCAAATCGATGGCAATGGAAAACTAAGGAAATATATCAATATTTCCCTGACTCTGCTTCCAACTGCTACGGAAGGATCCCTACCGCCCCACCCACTCCCCCTGTATCTCTAGCGGCTCCAAAGCAACCTTCCAGGCAGCCATCTTGGTTCAGATGCTTCAATAACTGGTCTGAATGCGTTCCCCTCAAAATTCGTATGTTGAAATCTAACCTCCAGGGTGACAGTATTACAAGGTAGGGGCTACGGAAGGTGATTAGTTGATGAGGACAAGACCCACATGACTGGGATTTGTGTCCTTATAAAAGAGACCCCAGAACATCCCTGCCCCTTTCCAGCATGTGAGGACACGGCATGCAATCTGCAGTCTGCAACCAGAAAAGGGCTTTTACCAGAATCCAACCATGCTGGCAACCTGATCTTGGACTTCCAGTCTTCAGAACTGTAAGAAATAAACTTAGGTAGTTTATAAGCCCCTCAATCAATTTTGTTACAGCAGCCCAAACAAAGACAATGAACTTTTACCCTTTCAACTCCAAACTCCTGCATGACCTAGATCTGTTGAGGGCCCTAAAGCCTGCACCCAAGCCCTGGTGACCCACCCCCACAGGCGCCTGGGTGATAAACTGGCTGGGCTGGTGCTGCTGAATTGGCTGACCTGGCATGAACACTTAGTGACCCGTGAAAATCTTAGTGAAGATGTTTGTAGCTCTTTCACTGGCAACCTCCTGGCTCCGGGAATCCCTAGGGACTGGATCAGCAGACAGGCTAAATAAATTACATTGTGCTTGAGTTAGATTTACCCCTACTCTGTGGCACTTTTAAGTAAACTTGCACTCCTCCACTCTCTTCTTGTCAGATTAGTTCTTTCCCAGATGGCTGACAGTTAATTTATGTAATTAAGTAGCCCCTTCCAGAAGAATCCTTCCATATGCTTCTAGGCGTGTCATGTTTGAATTCTGGGGTATACACAGCTGTTGCTGCACCTTGGGACCTTGGGAGCCACTAGCAAATAAGAAGAAATAATCAATTTGAATAAGATAGTTTTTCTCTAAGTGAGATTTAATGTAAGCAATTGTGGGAAAGCAAGTTTAAAGACAAATGAAGTACAGATGGGTGACAGCAAGGAAAACTGGGGCGAAGGAGGGGTTTTAATCCTGGCCCTATCAGTTGCGTAGCCTTGGAGAAATTACAAAGCTTCTCTCAGTTGCCAAATCTGTGAAATGGACCCAGTATTTTTTTGCAGAGGTTCATTGGGAGCATCAGCTACAAAAAGAGCTAAGCAATAGCAGGCACTTGCTCAACTGTTCCATTCATTCAAACACAAGAGCTCTTCTCTCTTGGCCCTAGATGGGGCCCTCTGCCAAAAATACGAAGTGACTTCTGGGTACTTTCAAAGGCTTTAGGTATTTAATGTAACAGTTCTTCATCTCACTTACTTTCATACTTCAAATACATACTTTTTTCTGACTTAAGGCAGAGGTAGGACTCAATAGAACCTTTTATGTATCTCACATAGAAACAGTCAAAGGCAGAGGAAAGAAAATAAAAAATAAATTTTTTCTTAGAACGGTGGGACTTACAATGGTGGGACTGGACTAAGGAGAAGTAGAGCGAGGGCTCCAAGACAACGCCTGTCCACCACAGAGGGAGAGAGGGACGGAGGACGTCTCCTTGTCAAAGGAAGAGCTCCTGGAGCTTCCAGCAATTAAGCAGGACATCTCACAGATACATAACCTCATGGCAAATTCTTTAAAACCTCACTGTCAGACTCACAAGGCACAATACTGTCATAAAGAGAATGCAGATGGCAGAAAGTATTATGGCAGAGACTGCACCAGTTACCCTTCTTCTGTGAAGGCCAGAAAACCAAAGTTCCCGTGTGCCAGGCGCTCCTGCAGCGGGCAGCCCTGCGACCCAGGTCTGCCCCTGAGGTGTGAGCGAGTCTGCTGTGTAAAGCTTCTGGGTCAAGGTTTTGCTCTCCTGCTCAAGCAGGTGGATGCAGCTGTTAGGCCCTTTGTCCCTGCCCTTCCACTTCCTTCCTGCTTGGAACCTCAGTGTGTGGGTTAGAGATGTGGAGGCAGCACAGGAAAAGGCCAAGATAATCCTAGACACACATGTCCTGAACAAATCAGCGTCCAGACTTACAAAGAGAGAAAACTTCTGTACTTTTAAGATCACGCTGGCCATGTTCTCCCCTCCCTGCAGGTGAACACATTCCTAACTGGAACACCCACCACTACGGTTTCATTGTCAGGGCGCAGGGCCGGGTGAGGAATAAACCTCAATAAGCCATCCGCTAATCGTCAACATTCTAATGCTGTTAACTCAACACGATGTTACACAAAGTCCTGTGCATCTGGTGTCTATTGCAGTTTATCTTACTAGAAAGCAAATACCAGGTTACCAAGCCAAAGACAGCAAATGCAAGAGGCTGTCTAGCAAGAGATTAAAACCTGAGTTTTAAGGAATCAGAGTATCAGAAAGAGACAGGACACTTTCTGAAACAACCAGTGTTATATGTTGTAAATTAAAGCAACAATAAAATTTTAATGATGGAAAAACTTGTGCTTTTTCACCTATGCATCATTAGCACAGTCCCTGCTACTCAACAGGCACTCAGTATGTTTATATTAAACACAGAAACATTGAGTTTGAATAAACACTTTTAACATATTTGCTTTTGAATCAGTCAACATTTTTCATGTGGTTTTCTTAACCAATTTGCATTAGTTTCTTTTTTCTGTTTTTGTAAGTCATCTTTTCAATTTAAGAACTTTTTATTTAAAAAAAAACCCCATAATCTCATCATCCTGAAGTAATTATTTCTGATAGTACCTTCCAAGGACACCACATTTAGAAATATCCTTTGACATGTAGTTGACATAACAACATATACCGTTTGGGGCAGGATATTTCAGTTTTATTATAAATATTTTGTTTTATAATCTCCATAGTTATTACATGCATAAAGTCTATTAAGTACTTACTCTAATGTTTAGAATGTTATCCAACCATTGGAAATTTAAGTGCTCTAAGGATTTTTTTTTTTTTTTTTTTAAACTGCAGCACCTTGGTGGCTCAGTCAGTTACACATTTGACTCTTGGTTTCAGCTCAGGTCATGATCTCATGGTTCGTGAGTTCAAGCCTTGCATTGGGCTCTGCGCTGAAAGCACAGAGCCTGCTCAGGATCCTCTCTCTTCCCCCCCTGCTCCTCTCCTGTTTGTGTTCTTTCTCAAAATAAATAAATAAACTTAAAAATATTAACAACTTTTGCATGACTGACGAATGGAATCAGGAAAATGATTACTACTGTTCTTTAATTATAATGATGCTCCTTCTCCATCAGCATCTGTGTATTCTGAGGGAGTTATCGTTTCAACAATAACAACTGTTAGAGCAGACCTGCAAATTGTAGCGTTGATTGCTAGCTCGCATTGTTCTCACTAAGAAAAACTGTTCTTGATGGGAGAAAAATAAATTTTTAAAAATGTTTTAATGTTTTTTTTGAGAGAGAGAGAGATTGTGTGCGCACAAGCGGGGGAGGGGCAGAGAGACACACAGAATCTGAAGGAGGCTCCAGACCCCGAGCTGTCAGCACACTGTCAGCACACGGCATGACACAGGGATTGAACTCACAAACCAAGAGATCATGACCTAAGCTGAAGTCAGATGCTTAACTGACTGAGCCACCCAGGTGCCCCTCAGAGAATTTTTAAATTATTATTGGGGTATATGATCAAAAAACTTCACAGACTACTGCACTAAAAAATTGTAGGGGTGAGAAGAGGGGTGCCTGGGTAGCTAAGTTAGTTAAACGTCCAACTCCTGATTTCAGCTCAGATCATGATCTCATGGTTCGTGAGTTCGAGCCCTGAGTCTGGCTCTGCACTGATGGCATGGAGCCTGCTTTGGATTCTCTCTCTCTGCCTCACCCCTGCTCATGCTCTCTGTGTCTCTCAAATAAATAAACTTAAAGAAAAAAAACTACAGATCAGGAGAAATGCATAAGTGCATGCACACAAGATTATAATGTTTAAGTCTTTATAATGCTCTATATAACTCCTAAGCCATAAGGCAAATCTCTGCTCCAAACATCTGAGAAATATTGAATTCTATTATTCTAATTTTTCAGTGCCTTTTTTTCTTATGCTAGGTTTTAAAAGTCAGTTTTCAAATTTATATCTTGCAAAACCAGCAAAAATGGAGGGAAAAAAATCCCACCATACTTTTAAAAGTATGGCTTAAATCTTGGTTTTTTGTTTTTTGTTTTTTTTTTTGCCTAGAAGCATTCTAGCATGCCTGGGAGTGGGAAAGTTACCAGACTGATATAGAAACTGTAAAAATCTAACCTGAGTTTCACTGTAAATATAGCAGCACACTATACTGCTAATATATTTTCTATGAGCTAACAAAAACAAGACATGGTGCTAAATCTAGATTCAGAAAAGACAGGAATATAAGCAGATAGTTATACACTTGAATCTGGCAAAGAAGAGAAATCGTAACGTCTGGGCAATACACTTTATAATCTGTTTTTTCTTCACACTAGTATTTTTGCCCTTGAAGACATCACATACTTGCACGACTTCAAATCTCACCTCCAAGACTTAGAAATATATGTCTGAACTACATCTAAAACTTGCATTTCAAAATTGGCCTCTTTCACAAGGGTCAATCCCACGTTTCCAGAGCCGTTCTAGAAATGCATGCTTAAATGTCTCACCATCACCTCAAACTTGATGGTTAAAACAGAACAACAAAAACAATGCTGTCAGAGTCAACCCACCAATCCACCCCCTTCCCTGAACTTTCCTGTTTCTATCAACAAAACACCACTTTGTTGATGACAGCCTGACAGAACTGCCTACAAGTCCAGAACTTAACGTCATTACAAAAATAACCTACCTAAATGAACACCACACACTGTTATTAAAGGAGATGAAGGGAGCCTCTCCTGTGCTCAGCTGGGCAGCACTAAAAACGGGACAGTGTAAAGAATAAAGAAGGTGGGTGGTAAGTCTGGCCAAAGCAAGCTTGGCTCGGAGGTCTGTGAGGGGCCCTGCTTCCTCTGGGACTTTGTTCACGATGCTGAGAACACTGTGATAATGGTGCCAAGGGCAGTGGCCTGATCCTCATCCGGGCCCTTAGCTCTGAGTCATGTGCTAGTCCTGGACATGCAGAAAGGGATGGGGCAGCACCACCTCCGACAAGTTCCTTATTCTATCAAAGCCTCAGTTTCCTCATCTGTGAAGTGCAGATCACAATTCACCTCAGAGGACAGCAACGAACACTAAATGGCATAACGCTCACAGAGCTGTACACTGCCCACTGAAAGAACTCAACACGTGCTTTAGTTACAATTATTATAATTTTTACTCTAGGGCCACAAACCTTCTCTATTCTGTTCTTTAGCAAGTGCATTCCGCTAGTCATTGGGGATACCTGGACCCAGTACAGCTTCACAGCCACCTGGCTTCTCTTTCTCCATTCGTCCCTCGAGTCCCTCATTTGTTCATTCCACATGGGTGTTTTCAAGGTCCAGGAGGCGTCAGCCCTGGACCAGGTCTGCCTCTGCCTTACTTCAGCTTATTCGCAAGTGAGCTATGAGTTACAGGGCATCAATATCCAAGCATTGCTAGTGCTTGAACTGTAAAACTCCCAAAGAGGATCCGCTCTTTGGATTGTACATTTTAGTAAGAACAGTTTCCCTTTAAATATGAACATAACGCTTTCTCACTAGTGGAACATGCTCTTTGAGGTTTATTTACCACTCAGGCTCATGCTCATGCGCATACCCCCATCCTTGCCTGGGGGGCAGGCTGCAGCAGACTGACAGCCATGAGCATGGGGCCTGTGGTACGCAGAACAGAGTTCCACAAATAGACATTGTTGTGTGTTCACAAGAGTGACCTTTTTGGTTTTCCCATCTCTGCTGCACACAGGAACTGAGAGGAGAAATGGGAAAGTTAAAACGACAAACTGGGACAGGGAGAACAGGAGGTTTCAGCCAAGGAAAGAATTAACAAATGTCCCCATGCTATGCTCTCAGACCTAAAGTCAGTACTGGTTATTTTTAACCTGATGGTCAATGTCAATTTAAACATCTTTTTATTGTAAGTCATAATTGTCTCTCTTTTGGAATTACATATTAAGATCAAGAAGTTTATATGTAATTAAATCCAATCACTTCATTTAGTTCCCTAACTGAAACTTGGGCAGGTGTCAGAGTTTATGGGCTACTGTCCTTGAGTTGAAAGAAATAATTCAGAACAGATAAGGAAGAGGTTGCCACTAACCTCACACTGGCAGGACAACTGTTTCCATGAACCTGGATCTAACTGCCATTAACGAAAACGTAACCCGTTTCCTGATTGGGAACAAATATTTTCAGAATAGCTTAGTCAACTCCTTTCACATTCCAGATCACGGGCTAGTGAGACATTATTTGCTTCTAATTCTTGGCATCATTTTAAAAGATAGCTAAGGAGGACAATACTAGGACTGAACTAAAATGTAAAAGTCTATAAATTCTGTCACCTCAAGCTTCCTAACTTTATTTTTCAAAACCATGCTGACATGTTTCCTTCCATACAATTACTTGTTCATGTTAAGAAACTAAACCAGTGTGTTTCCCAGCCCCCCTCTCTCTCACGGCTGCTCCACCAGGAGCTCCAACAGCCAGACCTTCCTCCAGTTTCCTAGTAACTATGAAGTCATCACCTCCTTTCTTTCCTTCAGCTGCCAAGTCCTGCAAATTCTACTCCTATCTTGCCGATTTCTCCCCATTTCTAAAGTCCCTACTCTGCTGTTGTCATACCTCCCAGAAATTTACTGTCCTTCCCACTCCTACCCTGCTAAAGGTGGACAAGAGTGTCCTTTTCAAGCACATATCACTACCTTTTCAGAATTTTACAATTCCCCATTGGCTCTCGGTAAACAATGTAGAAAGACAGCTACACAGCATCACACTCTTAGAATCCCAGGCCTCTCAGCTCCAGAATCCTGGAATCATGCGGTACACTGGATCACACATGCCGCCTTCCAGCCAGAGAACCTCCGCACTAGGTTCTAATGCACTTTGAGAAGTGAGCGTGGCCTGCAATCTCTTCTCTTTTCATCATCTTTTCCCTAAATTATGCAAATTTACCTTGCTTGGCGAGACTTCTTCCTATCTGAATCCAAACACCTTAGTTACATCTTTATATTCTACCTTCTCAGACATTTTATACTTGTAGAGCTACACACATATTAATACATACTAATGTCACTTATGGTCTAGATTCAATGACTCCAAGGCTGATGAGCAACCATGGGAAACACACTGGTTTAGTTTCTTAACACGTGTGGCACAACTCCCAAGAGAATTTTCCACACAGTATATACTCAAATGTCATCTGATATGTTGTCTCTGGGGCTTGCGGGAAGAATAGATTCTAGGGAAAGGAATGGGTGCTTAAGATTTGCTCACATTTCAGAAAACCAGAAGATCTTAGTGATGGTACCACCACCCACTTACCTGCCCAACACAGAAATCTGGCCTTCATCTTTGATTCTCCCTGATGATGCAATTAATCAAGTCATAGCCTTTTTGCTCTCAAATTTTTTCTTGAACCCATCCACGTTTCTCCACTTTCACTCCCACTAACTCATACCAAGCCATTGTCTCTCACCTACAGCTTCCTGTATCTTCTCTTGGCCAGATTTCCTTAGTCAAACCACTTTTCACAAAGAAGCTAATGTTTGTATTAAAGTATAAACCTAATGGTTTCACATCTCTGTTTAAAAACCTCTAAGTAACCTCCCATTATCCTTGAGATGAAAGGAAACTTCCATGTCCAGCCAGGCCCACAAAGCCCACATCTTCAGTCTCATGCCCGTGCTCCCTCCCCCTGCAGCAATGGGTCTCAACCCACAGGTACATCTAGATTGCCTGGAGCACCTGTCAAAACAGACTGAGGGGACTTTTGGGTGGACCAATCAGTTAAGGGTTGAACTTTGGCTTAGGTCATGACCTTGCAGTTCATGGGTTCGAGCCCTGCTTCAGGCTCTGCACTGACAGCCCAGAGCCTAGAGCCTAGAGCCTGCTTCAGATTCTGTGTGTCCCTCTCCCTCTGCCCCTCCCCTGCTCACAAGCTGTCCCTCTCTATCTCAAAAACAAAGAAACATTAAATTTAAAAAATTAAAAAAAAAAAAAAGACTGTGGAAAGGAAGTCAATTCCAAAGTTTCTCATTCAGTAAGGTTCTGGTAAGGCTCAGGAATTTGCATTACTTATCCATAGAATTGAATATTATTTGGCCATAAAAATAAGTGAAGTACTAACACATTCCACAACATGGATAAACCTTGAGAATATGCTCAATGAAAGAAGCGATTCATAAAGAACCATATATTATATGATTCTCTTTATATAAAATGTCCAGAACAGGCCAATCTATAGACGGAAAGTACAGGAGTGGCTGCCAGGCGCCGAAGTGAGGCGGGTGGGGGCAGCGGGAGCTAAGGTGTGCGGGACCAGTAATTGGGGTCCCAACTTCCTCATGCATTCTCCCTCCTCTCCTTTCCCCACACTTACTTCCTCCCCAGTGTTTGACCCTTACCTCCCTTCCCTTGAGGGCATTCTTGTCTTCTCAACATTTAAGTCCTACTCTTCCTACACGCCCAACTTAGAGCCTACCTCTCACACAGTACCGTCCAGAATATTCTCCACTTCCAGAATACTCTCCACTTCTTCTGAACTTGCAGAGAATATGCTGCTCAAATTCATTTTGTGTCGAAGAGCTACTGGGTTTCGTCTAGTCAAGCAGATGAGAATTTCAGGCAGAATTTAAATTCTGGAGGGCGGGGAACATATGGTGTACCTCTTTGACGTTAAGGGACCTTGCACACTATGTCAGCAAATGGAGAAGTTGCAGAAATAATGAATGTGAAATTGCTGATGCCTGGACCATAATCCTGAAATCAGTGATTCGTCCTGTAATTATCTGAATTGCCTGTCAATTTAATCTTTTGACAAAATGACAAAACTGAGACACTCTAGAGAGGTCAGTGAAATAACTTACCCAAAATAATTCACTATGTAAGTAGGAGGAGTCAAGGCTGGAACCCAGATCTCCCAACAAGCAGCCCGCCACCCACTTCTCTCTTATGCCAAATGATTTACACTTAGGAGTTGGGAAACCAAGAAATTTTCTCTCATTAAATAATGCCAAGTGAAATTACAAAGCCTTAAGCTCCACACATTATTTCAAGCAATTAGTTTCAAGGTACTAGCAAAGAAACAGCTAATATTCAAAAACTAAATGTATCAAGAAACACCTGATACATCATGGAATGATCAGATATAGATTATAAAATATGTATACTTAGTATGTCCAATGAAAGAAAAGTATGTGGCAGAAGGAATCGCAGCAAACTAACGCTCTCCAAACTTCTAGAGAAGATATGACAGGCCTGTGGCCACTGGCTCAGCCTCCAAAACCTCACATCGCTACTATCCACGGTCCAAACAAGACTCCCCATTACAAGTAGAGACACATAGACACCAACACACTACAAAAACCACAAAGGGCACAGACCGTTTTCTCTCACAAAAAATGCAAAGGAACTAAAATACTAAATAAATCTCCTTTATGTCTTTCAGGTACAGGGATAGGCATCACCAGATAATCACTAAAGTAACTTTGTGCCAAAGACATTGAAGTGCTTACAAATCCCGAAGAAAAAGGACACCCATAATCTGACACACAGGTTTTAAAATGCACAAGTTCAAGTTTCAAATGGGCAGTTACCAGTTCATAATGATGGTTCAAAGGAAAGTATATAGAAAAGGTTTCTAACAGGAAATAACCAGATAGCTGCATGACAGAAACTACAGAGACAGGTTAAATGACATTAATATTCCCTTCCAAAACTCCTACCCATCTCTAAAACCACTGCATTTCTTTTTCCTACTCCCAGGTCCATTCTGCTCTGCTTGGAGGCTCTCTAGGCATTCATTCATTCGTTCATCCTGAAAAGATTTGAGAATGTCTAAGACGTATCAGGTCCCCTGCGAGATCTCACAAACCAGTCTGACTTCATGTTCCATCTGAACCATGCCTGGCCCATCTTGTTTCCCCACCATGCACACTAAATTCTCAAAGTATCAGTGTTTGTAAAAGACCAGTTGGCTGTTGTTCTCATTTTAATGTCTCAATCTGTCACAGACCGATACTTCCAGAAAATAAATTTCTAGAAAAATGAAATAACAAAGACATATAAAAGAGAAGCCTAGGGGCGCATGGCTGACTCAGTCAGTAAAGCGTGTGACTCTTGATCTGAGTCCTGAGTTGAAGCCCCATGTGGGACAGAGAGTTTACTTAAAAAATACAAACAAGAGAGAAGCCAAAAGCTTTGACTATTATTAACCAAAAAAACCCCATAAAATTACTCTGTAAATTTGCTATAAGTGTTTCTCAATATTTACCCTCAATTGCAGTGCTAATATCAGCAACAAAGTTTGGTCCACAGATCATACCCTGAGTAGCCCTGCTCCAAGACTGACATATGGAGACACTGACTGGGTCTTAGTTAAAAGGTTCTTCCCAACTAACACCACCCCCATATTATCCACACTTCCTGTTCAACTATTTATTCTTCCAGTTTAGCCCCAAATCAATCTACAGTGTGCTCAACTATGTCTACCTAGTGGTTCTCAATTAGGAACAATTTGTCCCCCACCAGGGTCATTTGATGATGTCTGTAGACATTTTTGGTGTTCACAACTGGGCAGTACTACTGGCGTTTAGTGGGCAGCGGCCAGAGATGCTGCTAAACACACTACAATGCACAGGAAAGCCATCCACGACGAAGAATTATCTAGCCCCAAATGTCAGTAGTACCAAGGTTGAAAAACCCTGACTTATACCAACCACTGCCTTCCCAGATCATCTCCTTCACCAAGCTCCCATTATACTCCTAGTCACCACCAACCCAGCACAGAATGATAGACAGCCCGGCAAGTTTCGTAACAGCTGCAAATATCTACAATGTTCCCCACCTCAACCATGCATTCCTCTGGAGGATGAAGACCACGAAAGCATCCCCAATGGGAGTTGGCAGGGAAGCTTCAGAAGAGCTGTTCATCACATACCTGTCAGCTAATGTCTCCTTTCCCACCTGCTTGATGCCATGTAAAATAGCTTTAACTAATTTCTCCATCAACATGTGTGTCAAACTACTTTTAGTTTGCATTAAAAAAAAACTTGTGGGGTGCCTACCTAGGTGGTTAAGTGTCTGACTTTGGCTCAGGTCGTGATCTAAGAGTTTGTGAGTTCAAGCCCTGCATTGGGCTCTGTGCTGACAGCTCAGAGCCTGGAGCCTGCTTTGGATTCTGTGTCTCCCTCTCTCTCTGCCCCTCCCCCTCTTGTGCTATCCTTCTCTGTGTCTCAAAAATAAATAAACATTAAAAAATTAGGAAAAGACCTTGTATTTCACAGCAAGGTGAGGCCATAATAAAAGATTATCAAATGAAATGGAAGATGTGGTTGGTTTGATTTTATTGTTTTTACATTCTCTGTCAAGATTACATGTTTATTCCTTAAAGAAAAAAGTCAGTCAAGTATAAAATATGAATTCAGGATGCCACTATAAGACTACCTATGAAAATTACACATAATTGCTCATACACATGCCTCCTATTAATTAGAGGATACTATATAGCAGAACTGGTCTAGCAAAATTGCTATAACAGTCAAAATCCTCTGCAGTAAGGAAATCCTGCTGAGGACAGTATTTCCCACAGGCAAGAATTACCGGCCTTCGGCCAAAGGCCGTGCCATTATCCATGGCCGGAGATGCTGCTCTGTACACACTGTGCTTTTGAATATGTTGCTCTTATTTCTACATCGGTTAATCCTCAATTGTCTGGAAAGGGATCCTAAGAGATGGTATAGAAACTACTGCTACTTACAAATTGAAGAGCAATTTGGAGGACACCACCAGATCATTTTCACAATTACATTTTACAAGGCATCATATAATTAGGCCACATTTCCTTTGTAGGCACAAACTCATACCTCTAAGAGAAAGTCTAGCTGCTCTTATCTGCCTTCTATGCACCTGTCCTAGGTTGGTTACCCATGTCATTAGCTTAATCCTCCCTCTTTGGGCTCCTGAGGAAAGCTATGTGCCATTTCTGCTAAAAACTCACACCATCTAGCTTCAGCTACACACTTGGTTCGGTTTCAGTCCCAACACAACTGCCCTGGGAGCTCTTGCAGCTTTCTCAGATCTCCAGACACGCACCTCGCCCACAGATGACCCTAAGTCCTGCATCACGTAAGATGAAGTCTTAAAGAGTACCTGCAAATTCTGGTGTTTCCACCTCAAATTTCTCCGCATCTTCAGCCACAGAATTCTCCATTCCATCTTGACTCAAGAGAGTAACTGGGGAAATTAACAAAGGAGAAAGAGACTGGGGGGGGCGGGGCGAGGAGGGCAAGAGAAAAAGAGAGAGAGAGCACACTATCCACAGAGAGCCGGAACAAAGAAACACCAAAGTCTCCTTAAAAGGTCAAGGAGTCTTTGCTTACTCACAGATGTGTATGAGCCCGTGTGGAGGCCTTGCAATGTGCTCGGCTGCCCCAGGAACCAAAGGAATATAGGTGGCAAAACCAGGTCTCCAGTTTGCTGCAAAGCATAGTCTAATGGGGGGTGGAGGGCGATAGGGCTTGCCAACAACTAACTTCCATATGAAACTGGAAGTCACAGAGGAGTGCCTACAGCCAGGGCAGGGCTGTGTGGGGAAGGGGTGGGGGCAAGGCTGTGAAGCTCAGGGACATGTAAGCAAAGTACAAAAGTCCAGTATCAGAAATCTAAAAAGAAGGAATATAAATTAAATGGCTCCTAGGATGATGGGGGAAAGGAGCCCACAGGTGGGTATTCTATAGTAAGGCAGAGAGGAAGGAAATGGAAGGCAAAGGAGGGGGACAACAAAAGGGACAGAGGTAGGAGCAAATAAGCTTTCTCCTGGAATTGGAGACTGTGGTTTTCTGTATAATTGGAGCTCATCCCTTCAAATACAAATTTACTTTGACTTTATTTTAAACTATTTTTAGTTTGGAAATCTTTCTAAAAGGCACCACATGTGTTCCTGCATTGTTTAGCAGAGTACGTCAAAGCAAAACATGCCAAACCTGATTTAATCTGTTCTGGATGAAGAATCATCATTATAATCCATTTTTTGTACTTTGATGTGGTGCACTGACATTCTCAGAGCCCACTTATGTGTAAAAGTCTGTCATTTTACTCTATCCCAACTAGAGCCCATAACTGTGCTTCCGGAATTCTCCAGTTCTGCCTCCAGGAGGCAGCTGTCCCTTCTCAGAGCTCCCTTTGTGGGTCCTCAGTGGAGCTGAGAACACCGCTGTGGCCTATAACACACAGATGTGTAAGGTGAGGCTCTGAAGGGCGGACCCCTGGGCCCCCCTCCAGCCCCACAGTATGTGGAGGAGCCTCTGAGAGGCTTCCAGCCAGGGCTCCGGCTTCAGTGCCCATGGGGGATCTAGAATTCTGCGATGTGCATAAGGGGAGTAATACTATAATAAAACTATCTCTAATAACATAGACTCTTCATGCCACGCATTTAAGAAGCAGTAAAATACAGGTATCCCCGCTTTTTGAAAGTTCACAATGTGCCACCTCACTTCTATGAAAGACCTACATCAGTATCTCTTTTCACTAACTGAAAGAAATCCAAAGATTTCTTGAAAAAGGCAAAAAGCAAAAATAGCATTCAGCCTTTGTTCTGCAGGGATGCTTTACAGAAGCAGGGCGCACCCCAGCAGCGAGAGCGGCCCCCCTGGGCTCCTTCCCCGGAACTACACACTCTCAGCAGCTCAGCGTCAGGCCGCCACAGCTCTGAACTGTGTCTGTGAGCATCTGGGCTGTATCTCTGTTTATTTTGTGCATCTGTTAGCAAGATGTGTCCTAAGGTATCAAAAAAGCCTAAGAGAGGTTATTTTGGGGGGGTTGGAAACACTCAACGTTTTTTCACATAAATTAATGATAATTAATTAATTAATTTTTCACATAAATTAATGATAATTAATTAATTGCTTCTTCGATTTATGCCATTTCAGCTTATGAAGTGTCTCATAGGAATGCTCAACTTTTGGATAGCGGGGGAAACCTATAAATCCCTTCCCTCACAGCCTTTTGTTTTCCAAGTACATGTTCCATACCCATCCCACTCCTACATGATCTTGAACTCTTGACAGGCTTGCTGTTTCTATGTAGAAGCTACAGAAACAGTATTTCTTTTTCACTCAGTCAATAAACGCTACATGCCACGTTCTCTCATAGGAAACCGTGGAGGCATAAAAAGATGAATGAACAGCCCTGACCTCCAAGAACTTAGAACTTGTAGTTCAAACAACATACGTACAAGAAAATTCTAACCAAGGGTGGAATGTGTTGAGGCCCGAGGACAGCAACCATGAAGCGCTGCTTCTACGGCCAAACTGGAGGGAGGAGGAGAGAGGGAGGCCCTCGGGGAGGGCTTCACTGGGAAATGGGAGGGCTTCAAAGAAAGGAGGGGAATCTCACCATGCAGCGTGAGCACAGGCAGAACAAATGTTAAGAAAAAAGGCACAGAAGGCAGAAGGTAAAAAAACCTGGTGTATTTATATGGTAGTCAAAGGAACAGGGAGAGAAAATGCTGCAAAGGTAGGCGAGAATCACATCACAGAGGGCCCAAAACGCCAGGCCAAAAAGTTGGGCCTCGAAGCTGAAAGCTGGCAGCAGCCGAGAAGATTTTTCGAAGCCCTCTGCGCCTAACACACAGACTTAATCTTGTTAAAAGGATGAAGCCTATTTCTCCCCTTTAATGGAAAAGGAATTCAAAAAGTGAATTATTAATCATCTTATCCCTGTTAATTATCTCTTAAAACCAAGCTTGCTTGCTAATGAAACAGCACTGTGGAACTAACTACAGTACTTCTATTTGTCTGGATCTCACGGTACAGGAAATGCATACAGGTGGAAAAGGAGTGGCGAGTCTAAAACAAAGGGCAGTGCCGAGACACAAATCAAATTCACTCTTTTGAAAAAAAGAACAGAGGCGGTAACATCTATTCCAGTTCACAAGCTCATACAAAATATTTTAGGGAAAAAGCATCTTAATTTTCTGCCGCCACTTTTACTGAAGTGAAATTTTCTAGAATCTTAATAGTCACCTTCCCAACTCAAAAGAGGATGCTATTTTTCTGTCTAGCTCTGATACGACTTTCCTTGTCCTCATCCAAATAAATATACCCTTGAGACTCACCTACAAGATAGGTAATTTCAGCATTATACTCCATATGTGTTGCCTCTGTTTTCCATGTTCATTGTATCTTCCCAGTCAGATTAATTGTTATCTGGGATGGGAAAGGACTATGCCATCTACTCATTCTGCATCCTGAATATGGTCAAACACTGTGCAATATACAGTACTCATAAATATATGGGAACGGATTAACCCAATTATTTTCTAAAATATATTTACACCTAAAGGCTTAATTCTGTGTTATTCATATTGGTTCATATGTGGAATACAAAGAAAACATTAAAAATTCAAAGCCAGAAGCGCTTTTCAAAAGAAGAATCTAAACCAGTTCTTAAAAAGCATCAACATCATTAGTTATTAGAGAGATGCAAATTAAAATCACAGAGATACCACTACACACCCACTAAAATGGTTATAATGAAAACGGCAAACAAGAACTAGTGTTAGTGAGGATGCAGAGAAACTGGAACCCTCATACATCGCTAGCAGGAATTAGAAGATGGCTAGCCACTTGGGAAAACGGCTTGGCAATTTCTCATAACGTTAAACATAGTGTAACCATATGAACCACCAATTCTTCTCCTAGGTATATGTCCCAAGAGAACTGAAAACATATGATTACACAAATATTCACAGCAGCATTATTCATAAAAGGCCAAAAGAGGAAACTACCCAAATGTCCATCAACTGATGAATGAATAAACAAAATGTGATATATTCAGACAACGGAGTATTACTCAGCCATAAAAAGAAATGAAGTCCTGATACATACTATGACATACATGGACTTTGAAAACATTAAGTGAAAGAAGCTAGACAAAAGACAACACATTATGGTATTCCATTTATATGAAATGTCCACAATAAGCAATCCTTAGAGACAGACAGGAGATTAGCAGTTGCCAGGGGCTGGGGAAGGAAGGAATGGAAGGAATGAAGTAACTGCTAATAGTCACGGGTTTCTTTTTGAGGTGAGGAAAGGTTCTGGAATTAGATAGCAGTGATAACATAGGGAATATACTAAATCCCACTGAAATGTGTAATTGAAAAGGGTGAATTTTATGGTATGTGAATTATATCTCAATTAAAAACAACAATAACAGCCTGATGAGAACCCTGAAGCCCAGAGAAGCTACGTTTCTTGTCTAAAAACACAAAGCTGATTAAATGGCATCACCAGAAAAAAAAAGGGGGGGGCCTTGCTGGCTCAGTCTGTAGAGTATGTGACTCTTGATCTCAAGGTTGTGAGTTCAAGCCCCATGTTGGACACAGAGCTTACCAAAAACATAAAAAAATAAATAAACATGGCATCACCAGAACCAGATTCAGTCTCCAAACTCCCAATCCATGTTGCACTGTTCTAGAAATATCAGGACAAGCAGTGTAGACTTGAACAAGTAATTTAATGGCTCACATCATCATAAGAGAAAGATGAATGAAATGATCTCTTCAGTTCCTTCCAATTTTAAAGCCATCTGAGTCTTCTCTTTGTAAGCATTTCCTTTCTACTACTATAGATTAGAGCAGGGGTTCTCAACCAGGTACGATTTTGCCCCCAGGAAATATCTGGGACTACCTGGAGCCATTTTTCACTGTCAAAACTGCAGACAGAGGATACTACTAGTACCCAGTGGGCAGAGACCAAGCATGCTGCTCTGTGTCTGCAAGGCACAGGACGATCCCACCATACAGAATTACCCAGACCTAAATGTCAACAGGCACACTGGGGATAAAACTTGGCAGAGGGTATGGTCAACTTCATTTTTAAGCTTTTCCAGAAGTTCTGTCCTAAAGTTTAATGACTTCAAGCAGCAGTTCCGAGATTAGAGTGACTGAGAGGCCATCACCACGTACAGATAGGAAATAGACACTTCTTACTTCTCATAATTAGGCTCCATAGAGTCAAACGTTCAAATGCCACAGTAGTCAGGTAGTCAACATAAAGGAATAGAATCAACAAGCACCTAATAACCATTTAGGACTATTATTTCCTTCTTTCCACACACACACACAAAAAAAAAAGAAAGAGAGAGAGAGAAGAAACGAAAAAACTTCATTGGCTTCTAGTCTTCATGAAACATAAATAACCCTCTCCATATAACCTTGTGTTTTCCCACTTCTGATAAACATACGTGCCAAGAAATACTTCCTGCTATAGAAAAAAGAACAGCAAAAACTCAATAACAAATGGCTCAGATTCGGAAAGACAGTGAGAATGGTAGGGGGTGTGGAGACCCCAAGGGCACAAAGAGTAGGAATTCTAGATTGTGTATGTGTAAGAAAGACATCGCCCAGTATGTAAAATCTTTGGCTCAAAACCATTTTAAAACACTGTATTAACTCAAAAAAGAAGGGGTTCTAGCCTCTGCAACTTGACTGTGATCTCTATCCTATTGTAACCCTAATAAACAAGGTCAGTTTCAGGTCTTCCTACAGATGTGTTCCATCTAACTCAGGACCTACTGTCTAACTATAACAATAATCTTTTTCCTTAATTGAATCTTAGTAGCTTATTTAGAGTTGAAGATTCACAAAAGAACAGAGAATTACTATACACTTAAATGTAAATGAAATCCATACTATTATTAATGCCTGCCTTGTCATTAAGCTCCAACAACTTTACAAGTGGGGATACTGAGATCTAGAGAAGGTAAAGGACCTGCTAAGCCACCTTGCCACTTAGAACATCAGAGTCGTTATTTGAACCCAGGTCTTTCTACTCCAAAATCCTCATTCTTACCACTTATTATCTAGCTTGTACCACACAAATTTCTTTACCAACTGTGCTTATAAGGTTCTCTCAGTAAATTATATGTAAAGAATCTGATCTTAGAAACAGGGATGGCTGACAAAAAGCAAACACAACGATTAGAATTATTAAACGGCACAGATGGGTGTATAAATGTACTCCCGTTCCCACAGGCCCCTCCTGCCCTCCCGTGAATGGTGACCGCATCTATTTCTTTACACACAGAGGAGGTCTGCACCCCCACAGGCCCTCTTTCCCTCCTCTATATACACCAACAGCCCTGCCTTTGGCCTCCTGCTTTCTACCCATTCTTGCCTTGAACTCCCACCGTAGGCTGCAATATACTGATAAATTCGTTCCATCCAAAAGGACACATTATTTACAGGGGAGAAAAAGGGGAGTGATCAGCCCGTGGAGAAAGTATCTCCCAAGAACCAAGAATTCCAAGCGGAAAGAATGAAAGCACACACTTGCACCACCACCATTTGTACCAATAGACCTCATATTGCCCAAAAGGTCCCAAGAAATTAAATCTCTCTGCCCTTGACCACATCCTGGCCAACTTCTCCTTCTCCCACATCAGCCCCTTACCTTCCCATCCCATCCTACTCTCTCCAACTCAACAACAAGTCAGCTCTACTCAAACACACAAAGCAAGAGAACTGCACTTGAGGTAAATCATACATTAGGTTTCAGGACATTCAGTAAAACATCCAACTGTATCTTCAGAGCACTATCTATTCCAATTTCTCTTTAACCTCTGACTCTTTCCTCTGGGACATGGCCATTGGGAAAATGGATGGCACAAATCTAATGTCTGGACTTTCTGGATTCTGTGACAAGGCAAGTTATTTGAAATTTCTGAGCTTCAGTTTCCTATTCTGCTAGAGAGTAAAGGGGGTGGTGGGATGAGTACGAATGGCTACCATGCCCAGTTACTTTGAGGAATACAAATGAATGAACATAAAGCCTTGAGTACTTTCTGCAAATGGCGTGAACGGTAGGTGTTGTTCTTGTTACTATTAAAATTATTATGAAATATTAGTTTTCCATTCCAACCCATATTCCTTATAGCTTTTATCAGTCTCTGATAAATAGATGCTTTCGAATGCTGAGGGCACTATGGCTACAATTACCTGTTCAACAGCTGAGTGGGGACCCCCAAAACTGCTCTTTAGCAGTCCTGCCCCTTTCCCTTTAACTTGAGCTTACCCACTGTTATCCTAGCCTGTTTGTGGGTGTCCAGGACCCAGGTTCTCAGTGGCATCCAAGCAGGGGCTTTTCTTGTGGTAATATCAGATAAAAGTACTGGACACAAACTCTTACAGCAGGGAGGGGTTCAAATCTGGATTCATTGAACCAAATGATCCTAGGCATGTTATTTAATCACCCTGTATCCCAATATTCACAGCTGGAAAATGGGCATAATAAACACAGTTTGTAGGATCATTAGAAGTATTAAATGACCTGGGCACAGGTAAACACTAACTTGCTCCCTGACCTTCCAGTGCTCCAAGGCTCAGCAAGGTGGACAGGTGTACCAGAGAGTCCACCTAACCAGTGTCTTTTTCCCTTTCTGTCGCTACCAACATCTCCCACAGAGCCACCTCACCTCTTTAACCGCCACCCACCTGCCCGTCTGCCACAGAGAGAAGCTCCCCACAAACATTTCACAAGCATCAAGATCCAGAGTTCAGTTTCAGGCATGATAATCACTGTCTTCACTTACTTTTATTAAACAGAGAGATCCTGGCCCTTCTCTCCCACCGGCCCCTAGATTTGGGGTGAGATGTTTGCAGAGAATATTATCTATCCATCAGTTCAACTTGGTGTCTCATATTTCTTTTCCCTTTTACTCACAGACTCAAAATACTCTCTATTCAGCTATGCAAGTCTGGAAGCGCCTAAGACAGCCTGGCAAATACACGGCTAACGTCCTAGTCCTCCCTCCTCAGGTGCCAGGTCAGACATCAACAATCAATCACACTGCTTTCCAGCTGATCCCAGACAAAGCTCCAAAACCCCTCTCCCAGCTCTCCAGACAGCCACCATCCGTCAGTCAAAGCTGTCATTTGGGATGAGATCTACTTGCTAAGTATAGGGAGCCTTTAATCAAACCAGGAATCTAAATTCATGTAGTAAGTGTAGCAAAGAATAGTGACCAACTGCACAAGAGTAAGCACTTTGTAGGCAATGAATAAATACGGTCTAGTGACTCATGCACAATCTGCTGTGTACTTATAAATGTTCAAAAATTACAGAAGAACTCTAATGCAGTGATTTGTTTGGGGAATGACCTCAAATTGTAATCTTTCATACTTAAATTTACTAAAAACATTAAAATTATGAGAATGCAAACTAGTGCAGCCACTCTGGAAAACAGGATGGAGGTTCCTTCAAAAATTAAAAAAAGAACTACCACATGGCCCAGCCATTGCACTACTAGGATGCAGGAGTCTCAAAGGGGCATATGCATCCCAATGTTTATAGCAGTGCTATTGACAATAGCCAAAGCATGAAAAGAGCCCAAATGTCTACTGACTAATGAAAGGATAAAGAAAATGTGGTATATACCTCACGCCAGTCAGAGTGGCTAAAATGAACAAATCAAGAGACTACAGATGCTGGAAAGGGTGTGGAGAGATGGGCACCCTCCTACACTGTTGGTGGGAATGTAAACTGGTGCAGCCACTCTGGAAAACAGTGTGGAGGTTCCTCAAAAAACTCTCAGTAGAACTCCCTTATGACCCAGCAATAGCACTGCTAGGGATTTACCCAAGGGATAC